>NC_056744.1:1485351609-1485520793 GCF_019279795.1 Protopterus annectens | reverse complement strand
CACATTGACAGGAAGGATACAAAGGTGCAGTGTGCTTCTTTGGATGCTGCGGTTAGTACTATTAAAGATTTACAGAACCCATGGTTAGTTAAATTTGATATCGAAGGGGCTTTTTGACTACTGCCAAGTAAGAAATTTGGTTCGCCTTCATTGGGTATGTGTTTGAAAGACAAATTGTATTTTGATAAGACAATGCCAATTATGTTTGCAGTAGACTGTGCTTCTTTTGAGAAATTTAGCACAGCTTTGCAAAAGATTTAGCAGCAACAGTCCTGTAGTTATCTGGCAGTTCATTGTTTGGATTTTTCTAATGATCTAGAGGTAAGCAGGTGGACTTTGAGATGCAACTTTCATGTATTGGTTTGTGTAGGGACCCACAAGTTTCATTAGCTGATGTTTAGGTGGAAGGCCCTTGTAAGAGGCTAATATATTTGGGTTTGGAGATTGTTACAATACGGGGTTTATTTTATTTACCATTGTGAAAGTTAAAAATTTGGAAACAAGTTGAGTGTATTTAGAAATAATGGCATGATTAGGTTGAGAGGGATTATGGAACTGCTTGGTTTATTGAATTGTATCTATAGGGCAGTTGACTTTGGCAGGACATTTAATAAATTGGAGGCTAATCTATTGAAAGGAGAGTGCAACAAGCATCACCAGATGCATTAAACAGGACATTGATATAATTTTACAGTTTATAGAGGTTTATAGTGGGGTATCTTTTTGGCAACATGATTGGGTGTCAGCTGATGATTTGAGTTTGTTTATGGATGTGGTTGGTAGTGCAGGCATGACATCAATTGTTAAGGAAAATTGGTTTGCAACTGAATGGCCTGGATGTTGGACTCAAGAATGGAAAAAGGATCTTGCATTTTTGGAGTTGATGATGATTTGGGCAGTGGTGGTAGATTAGCAAAAGCAGATGAGAAACAAAACAATACTTTTGTTTTGTATTTAAACAATGAGGCAGTGGTGCAGTTATTGGTTAGGAAGATGGCTAGTTCTTCTTTTATGCAAATTTTGATACAAAGAACAGTTTTACTTAGCCTGAAGACAATATGTCTTTTTTCAGCATTACATATTCTGGGTAAGCTAAATGTTTTATGTGATAGCTTATTTTATATTTAGGATGACGGGTTTCATCAGTTGACTCCAAGTACAGATTTCCAGGCAGTGGCAGGTGGAGAGGAAGTGTGGCAGAGTGGCAGAATGCAACTGGTGGGCTGGTACTGCAGTCATAGTCCAGGTCTAAAAGACTGGATTATAGTTCAACTGTCTCTGCTATTGTGGCTTTTAGGCAACCACTACCACTTAAACAGAGAAGATGGTCTGTAAAGTTGGTGTGTTAATATGTGGTGTATAGATGAAGTCTTGGCAAAGTAGTGGGTATGGTTAACGGGTATATTGCAGCTGTTAGTGCTATGGCAAGGCTGTTAGGCTTGTTTGATGCTACTAAACATTGGGGAGTGGTGCAAATGCTGAAAGGATGATAGAGGGTGAGGGCAACAAGTTTTGACAGAAGGCTTCTGTTAGACAAGTTACTTTTAAGATCGCTTTTACTCAGGTTACAAGAAATGTTCTTAATACCTGTGACAGCATGTGATGTGGTCAGTTTTGGCTGTGTTTATGTATGTATGGGTTTTTCTGATCCACAAACTGGTAGGTAAACTATTGACGAGATGTTTTTAATAAACAGTCAGTGGCTGTGATTTGGATATATAAATCAAAGATAGATCAGAGCAGGCAAGGACATCAGGTAGTATTACAAGCAAATCCTAAAGAGTTGTTATGTCAGGTGAAGTGGGCATTGCTGTGGTTCAGAATGAGTCATGTGGTGGAGAGTGCATTGATTTTTCAGGATATTAGTGGCAGGGCAGTATCAGCGAGCAATTGTTCTGGTAGCACACAAGGCTTTAGTAAGTCAAGGTATTAGGGCAGAATGTTTTCTGAGACATATGGATTGGGAGGGCTTCTGATCTAGCATTAAAGGTAGTTCAATTGAAGTCATGAAAAAGGGCTGGAATATGGGTTTCTGATGCATTTTAATTTGAAGTCATGAAAAAGGGTTGGAATATGGATTTCTGATGCATTTTAATTTTAGTTAGATTATACTGGTTAGTGTTTTATGTGTTCAGTGCTTTTAGTTACCATTTCATTTTGTTTGTTTTGTTTATTTGCAGGCTGCAGCAAGATTGTAATCACTGGACACTCTGTTTAATGGGCAGTGAAGCATGCTGTGATACTTCTTCAAGGGAACATGTTAGAGTTGAATCCTGCTAAATGGGATATGACCTGGAAAGATTTTAGAGAGAAGCAATGCTTCAGTCCTTTTTTCACTTCAGTTGGCTGACAAGGTTAAACAGCTGTACTTTCATGATGGTGAGGTTAGGTAAGTGTTGGTACATTTAGAGAGCAATGATCTCAGAGTGGTACTTAGAGGAGATTATTAGCAGAGATAGTTAGGTATTTTGTATCTTTTAAATAGCAATTTCCTAGAGTTATTTGTGTGGTCAGAGATAATACCTAGATTGGTATGGAGACATGCACACAGTTTTAAGAGTATTGAGTTAGCCCATCTGTTGATTAAGCATAGGTTATTGAGTGTGACTATTGCATTGGATATTCAGATTTTGTCTCATTATGAGTTTGTAGAAAGGGATTCTGCTTGGTTTAGAACAGATGTGGCACATTTGAGTGATATCTGTCTCAATTTATTTAATGTGAATTTGGCCATTTTATTGAAAGAGATGCTGCAAGAGGGATTCCGGCGTGTAGCTCGCAAGACATTTGCCTGTAACCTACATCGCCGAAACCAAACGGCTGCATCAGCACTTTGCCATAGTGCAAAGTGGCTGAAAAGCATAGCCGCTGCAACTATAATCTATGGACGGGCAGCTGCAGCCGTACGGGATGTGTAACGCATTCCTACTTCTTGTGCAAGGAATGCATTTATTTAATTATTTATTTATGGTGGTCAGAATTCAGTGTTGTCCCTCATGCTTGATTGCATGCTTAGGACCTTGTTATTAATGTGATAATTTGTGGGGATGTCACTCTCTCCAAAGGGATGATGATGCATTGTTTAGCATTCGGTTTGAGGCTGTGTTCCTGGCACCAGTCATATGTTTGGGTAAGACCCTCTTGGAGGATGCTCACATCACTAGGGGAACTGATGACAGCACCCAGCTTGCAGTCATCTGGAAAGCTGGTCAGCCATAGCCCACTGGTTTTGGCCTGCACCTCAGAAAAGTATATCCCAAACAAAGAAGGCCCCAAGACCGATGCCTGGGGTACATCACTCATTACGTGTCGACTGCTTGAGGTGACTTCCCCTATTTGGACTAGCTGGGTTCTATCAGTGAGCCAGTTTACTACCCATCTGGTAACATGTCGACTGGTGCCTAGTTGAGAGAGTTTATCAATTATACCTGAGTGGGCAATACTATCAAAGGCTTTGGCCAGGTCAAGATAGGCGGTGTGCACTGTCTTACTCATATCCATGGCTTTGGTGACTATCGCAAAGAAATCAACCAGATTTAACAGGCATGACCTCACCTTGATGAAACTGAACTGTGTGGGATCAAGTGTTTGGAGGTTGCCAATGTCCTTGTTAATGAGGTCCATGATAATCTGCTACATGACCTTGCAGATCAGGCTAGTTAGGCTGATGGGTCTATAATTTCCTGCATCAGTGGATGCTCCATCTTTGTGCAAAGGGATGACAGTGGCTGTCCTCCACCTGGCTGGTATGAAGACAGTACTCTGGCTTTGGCTGAATAGGTTGCCTAATGGTGCTGCAAGTTCCTGTCTGAGTTCATGTAGGATGCAGCCTGGGATGTTATCAGGTCCCATGGAGGATGTATTTTTTGCCTTTGAGAAGGCAGTGATGACTTGCTCCCTAGAGATAATGGGAGGGTGGCAGGTGCTGGGTATGTTTTGATTTACCAATGGGAGGGGACAAAAGGCTAAAGTTTTCACTGAACCTGTCTGCCAGCAGGTTGACTATATCTATGGTGTTTGGGTATGTGGTGTCCTTGAACAGCAGTTCTGAGCAGATCTGGGTGCTTCCCTTGAGATTGTGGACATATGTAAAGAAAGCCTTGTGACTGTATTTAGTAGATGTGGCCAGTTTGGACTTTAAGTTTGCTTTGGAGGATTTCACTAGTGCTCTCATTTCCTTGTTCAGACTAAGGAGAGATTGATTCCAATTAGGCACTTGCTCCTTCTTGGTCCTGAACAGCAATATTTTTTTTTCCCTTTTATTATAGAGTTTATTTATTGCTGATGTCCACCAGATAGGCTTACTCTTCCTTGAGTTGGATGATATTGTCCTTTTGGGTAGTCCAGATTTCATGCAGCTATATAAGTGCTCATATAGTACTTTGGTGTAGGTTTGGACATATGTGCCAGTTTCTCTAGATAGGGTGGGGGCTATGATGCTGTTTATACCTTCCCTCAGGAGGTTGCATTTAGCTTTTGAGATTTTTTTTGTTTGACCCTATTTAGAGGTGGTCGAGGGAGATGGTGACTTCAAAAGTGACAGCTTTGTGGTCCGATCTTACCAAGGAGGGTGACACTGTAGGGATACTGCAGTGGTTACTCATGTTGGTTAATACCAAGTCCAAGATATTTTCATCTCTTGTGGAGGTGTCACCCAGCTGGTCTAAGGCATTTGCATTGACAAACTCAAGGAATCTCTGGGCATTTGTGTTTTGACATGAGTAGTTCTTCCAATCTATGGTTGGATAGTTAAAATCACCCAGGATCAGGGTAAAGGGTTGAATCTTGACAGATTTGAAGAGGTCCAGATAGGTGAGTGGGCATCTTGAGTCAAAGTTAGGGCCCTATAGCTAGCTATGATTTGAATAGGGGTCCTTTCAATGGTTAACTGCACCTGGAGTGTCTCCTGTATGTCATACTGTTTGGCCAGCTTGGAGGTGTGCAAGTATTTTATATATATTGCAACTCAATCCCCTTTTGCTATGCTGCCCATAGTTTGGAGTCTGAATGTATTATAGGATGAGTAATTTGGTATGGTGGGGTGCTCTCCGCATCTTTGAACCAGGTTTCTTTGACTGCACAAATGTCAGCATCTTCCAGGATTAAGAATGCTTGCAATGAGTACAGTTCTATGTTTAGACTCCTGGAATTTAGCAGCATGATCTTTAATTTGCATTTTGATGAAATTTTCATGTTGGTAGTTTTGACCTCATGGCATCGCCTTAAAAGGCACTATGAAGCCCATGGAAGACAGATGCAGGCCATCTCGGGCAAAGCATCATGGTTTGTCAATCATATCTTTCCAAGCTGTCAGGTACTGGATCCTCTTGGAATGACACCAGAAACTAAGCCAATTGTTAAAGTTAATCATTTTCTGTTTGTATTGACGCATCATTCTGGGTGACGGTAGAATGCTGCTTAAGGCTAGGAGCATACCTGCCTGGGACACATATTCAGTGAGTTCTATCATGTCTCTCTTCATGTAGTCCAGGAAGCTATGTCTCAAATCATTCATGCCAACATGGACTATGACAGTCATAACAGTACCTGCTGTTGAGAGACTTGAATGCATGGATAATATGGCAGATTCTGGCACCTGACAAACAACTAACCATGACTTTCTCTTTATCCAGCCTGGTGAGGGGCACATCTGTGTGCCTCACAATGGAGTCTCCTATGACTAATATTTTGGGTTTATGTTTAGGCCTTAGTGGTTGTGAGGCACACATTTGTGGACTATGTGTGGTGTATGGTGTGGTGGGCAGTGGAGTTTGCTTGTGTTTTTGCCTTGGAGGTTTCTTTTGTTTGGGTATGTTTTTGTTGAGGACCTCCACATATGTGGGTTTGTGTTGTGTAGGTGTGGGTGTTGGTTGTGGTGTGGTGTTTGTGTTGACAGCCTTCTTAGTACCAGAAATACTAGCTTGTGAGGGAAAGGTCATTGACTCTAGGTTCTTAATGTAATTGTATCTCTCATAAATTGTGTTCCTAGGTGGTAGTAGTAGAGAGTTGCCCATGTATATGTAGCAGTTGCTACACTGTCTCAGGATGTCCATATCAACCAGATTGGCAGGAGAAAGTGTAGGAAATTATCCATCCATATTTGTAAAAAACTGAGTGAGAGAGGCCAAAGAGAAGTAAGAGGGTAAAGGGTGAAAGGTCTAAGAGTAGCACTACTAGGTGATTAGACAAGTGCTACTAAGGGAAATTCATAGCTGGAATATCTCACAAAGGGTTACAATCAGTGCACCTGCAGCTCTGGATGCAGCAAACCTGTCTCAGACTATGCTACTCAATTTAAGGTTTAAGAAAGTACAACTCACAAAAAAGGATGGATTAACCAATACCGACAAATTACAGAGCTCACAGTATGAAAAATACAGATAAACAGTAATGAAATGCAGTAAAATGCAATTAAACAGTAATGAAATGCAGTAAAATGCAATTAAACAGTAATGAATTGCAGTAAAAAACAAGGAAATGCATTTAATCAGTAAATTGCTTTAAAACAGTAGAAATGTGATAAATTAGCTCAAAATCACAATAGTAAAATGCAGCTCAAATAAAGTATTAGGCTACCAACAAGCAGTAACAAATGCAGCAAACAAAGTGCAATTGAACACCTAAGCACAAGCAAAATGAAGTAGGAAGAGGCACATTTTATTTTTATTTTTTAGTAGAAAGTTAGGAGACAGAAGATAATTCAAGGTTAAGAAGCTAAAGGGGTGGGCCTTCACAAATGATCTCACTGTACTCAGTAGAATGAGCTGATGTAATGAGACTGGGGGGAGTGTCCAATATGAAATTTATAGTAGAGGTGGGCAATTCAAAAGCGCTTTAATACCACAATAACAGTTGGGCGGATGAGTGGGATACAAGATCAGAACTGAGGTAAGGACTGAATTCACTAGACCTAAAAAATAGTTGCACAGTTTAAACAGATATGCAGCAAATATTGTTTTACTTTATCAGAAGTGCAGAAACAGTTGAAAATACACAACTTATCTTTTGTAGTCTCTCAGCATAAAACAGCAGACCATGGGCAGAAGGCCTAATTCACTGCAGGTTTTAGCAAACAAGTACAAACTGGTTTAAACACTGGCTATTTAAGGCAGAAAAACAGGAAACAGCCAAATTATCCAATAAAAAAAAAAAAGAAAGAAAAAAATCAGAGCCCTGTGTAGTAATTCCATTCATATCAGTCCAGACTGAATCCCTCTCTCATAATGGTGCATGTACACATGCATGTACTCAAAGCAGAAGAACACTCTGACTCCCTGTAGTTATGTGGGCAAGGCTTTCCTCAAGAGGTTGGGCTGAAGACCTATATGCACAAAATAATGCTCTCATTGCCAGGATGTAGGTGAGTTCATGAACTCCCCAGTGTCTGACTAAAGATGTTCTTCCAGATGGCTGAAAAGAGAAGGAATGGGCCTGAGTTCAGTAGGAGTGTTGTTGTTCAACCTTAGACAGAAAAAAGTTAAGTACATAGAAAAAAATAAGCTCAGAGAGAAAGAGGTGACAGCAAATCAAATAAATGAATTGTGCTGATAAAAAAAAAAACATTATTATTAGATAAAAGTCCATTCTAGTAGAAGTATGTAACCAATCACTTTTTTCTCAACTAAAACACAAACACACACACGCGCGCACGGACACACATACGCACACAAGCGCACACGCACATACACAGACACACACCACAGGCATTACAGTGAACACTGCTACCTCTGAGATGGTGCCATCATCATGATTTTTATTTTTATTTATTTATTTATTTATTTGACATTTGTTAACTGGGTTAGTACAGCTGAGCCAGAAGCCCATTTTTAGTGGAGACCCGAGGAGAAAAACTCCATGGTAATTACATAAATAAATTCATCAAGTAAGACTGAAACATATAATTTGAGATATACATAGTAGTTGTAGTGAAAAAACAAAACAAGCATTGCTTAGCACAGCCAAAACAGTTGCAAGGTTTACAATTTAAAGAAAATAGCAACATTGACTGAGTACAGTATATATTTACAACTGAGAAGCATCTTTGACTGTTCATAGGTTCATAGGTTCATACTAGGCTATCTGCCCTAGGGCATTTATAAGCCTAGCCAGAATGTGTTTGGCTTTCGCCACCCATTTTAAATTTATTTTGCTATGCCCTTTTTCGTGGTTAGTATACTGTGCCTCTGTCTAACAGTGACACAGAAGTAATACCCGGGGTAAACCTACGATCTCCCATCCACTCATCAAGATTCCTCTTGAAGACAGTCAATGATGGACTCTGCCTAACCTGGACTGGGATTTTATTCCAGAGTGAAGGGAGCCTCTGGCTTATGATTCTGTCCCTCCAGCATGTCTAATTTATTTCAGTGCTGAGGTTCAAGTCTCTCGAGCACGTAGCTCGATGGGATTTGGATTTTCTGAGGTGCAGCATGTCCATTAATTCTGGGTTGGACATGGCTTTATACGTCAGGCACAGATCGCCTCTGAACAGGTGGTATGCCACTGAGTAGAGCTGGAGGTTCTTTAACCGGGCAGCATATGGCATCTGTTTGAGCCCTTTGATCCTGTTGGTGAGGTACTTTTGGGGTCTTTCCAGTTGCTGCAGGTGTCTGGTAAGGTACATCCCAAAAGGGGCATTGTACTCAATTATGGGCCTGATGAGGGATGAGTAAAGAGGCACGATAATGTCCCCTGATCTAGATGTGAATCCCTTCATGATTAGGTGGGCTATATAAAATGTTTTTCTAACCACTTTGGCCACGTGGTTGTCAAATGAGAGATTGCTATCAACTTGGGTCCCCAGGTCCCTAATTACTTCTTCTGTACTTAATGGATTACCACCTATGTGGTAATTTGTGGGCACTTTGTTTTTGCCAAAGGGGATGACTATACACTTTTTGGCATTTAGCTTGAGGCCATGGCTCTGGCACCAGTTGTCTGTTTCTATGAGGCCCTTTTGGAGGATGCTTGTGTCGACTGAAGAGTTGATTATGGCACCCAGTTTGCAGTCATCTGCGAACTTGGTCAGACACAGTCCTTCCGTGTTGGCCTGTACTCCGAGAAATATATACCGAACAAGAGAGGTCCCAGGACTGAGCCTTGTGGAACACCACTTGTAACTGGTTTGGAGTCTGACATGGCTCCAGCAATTCTAACCATGTGGGTTCTGTCCTTGAGCCAGTTTGCAATCCATCTATTGACATAGGGGTTTATATTTAAGCTGGTGAGCTTATCTATAATGCCCGAGTGGGGTATTGTATCGAAGGCTTTTGCGAGGTCCAGGTAGGCTATGTGGACCACCTTCCCCTCGTCAATGGCCTTGGTGACTGTTTCAAAGAAATCAACCAGGTTTAAGAGGCAGGATCTGCCCTTAATAAAGCTGAAATGGGTAGGATCCAGTGTTTGTAGGTCCCCAATATCTTTATTTATGAGGTCCATGATGATCCTTTCCATAGCTTTGCAGACCAAGCTAGTCAGGCTTATGGGGCGATAGTTTCCAGGATCCGTTGAGGCACCACCTTTATGGAGAGGGACCACTGTTGCTGTACGCCACTCTTTGGGCACATATCCTGTAGTAAGGCTGAGATTAAACAGTAGTTTTATGTTTGGGTTTAGCTCTTCTTGGAGTTCATGTAGGACGCAGCCCGGGACACCGTCTGGTCCCATTGATGCTGTGTTTTTTGCTTTGGAGAGGGCGGCTCTTACCTGAACATCTGATATGTCAGGGGGGCAGCACTCTGCTGGGATAGATATTTGCCCTTTTGGTGGGGGGGGGAGTTTGCGCTGAACCTGTCAGCTAGGATGTTGGCAATGTCTGTGGGTTTGGTGTATTTTTTGTCATTTTGGACTAATTCTAAGCATATCTGGGAATTACCACCTAGGTTCCTAACATAACTAAAGAAAACCCTGTGATTATCCTTAGTGTCCTGTGCAATTTTTCTCTCGAAGCTAACCTTAGACAATTTTATGTGTGCCCGTAGTTTTTTGCTAATACTGATCAGTGATGCCTTCCCTTTTTGGGATTTTACTCTATCATTTAGTAGTTTCCTCCTTCTATTGTATAGTTTGTTTATGGCTGGGGTCCACCAGACAGGACATCTGCCTTTGGAGGATTGGGTCTTGGTTTTATTTGGGATTGCATGATCCATGCATTCCTGAAGGTGTTCATAGAATGCGTTTATAAAGGATTCTGCGGTCTGGGCCGTATTTTCCACAGGCCCGGGGGCTTTGAAGGATTCCACATCAGTTTTGAGGAGTGTGAAATTTGCTTTAGAGAAGTTTTTCACTGTGGTTTTCTGGGCAGGGGGTGGGGTCGGGATGTGAATATCCAGTGAGATTAGTTTATGGTCTGATCTTACCAGTGAGGGATACACTTCTGGTCTGGAGCATAGAGTCTCTATGTTGGTGATGATCAGGTCCAATATGTTTTCCCCTCTTGTGGGAGTGGTAACAAGTTGTTCCATAGCATTTGAGTTTATAAATTCTAGGAACCTTTGGGCTAGGGTGTTGGAGCTAGAGTAATGCTCCCAGTCTATGTTTGGGTAGTTGAAGTCTCCCAATATAATGGTGTTTGGAGAGACCTTCATATTTTCCAGTGTTCTCAGGAAGGCCAATTGGGGTTCCTGGGTTTGGGAGGATGGTCTGTAGCAGGCTATAAACTGGAAGGCAGTTTTACCCACTGTTAGTTGCACATGGATAGTCTCTGATGCTTAGTGCTTTGCCACCAACGTGGAGGTGTGGGTATCTTTGATGAATATCAATACTCCCCCTCCTTTTGTGGTTCGGTCCAAGTTTTGGGGCCGAAAAGCATGGTATGAGGTATAACCTGGTAGTGCTGGGGTGCTCTCGGGATCCCTTAACCAGGTTTCTGTTACTGCACAGATATCGATGTTCTCCATGCTAAGGAGAGTTTCTAGTGCGTACATCTTGAGGTTTAGACTTCTGGCGTTGAGTAGCATTACTCTTAGTTTCTTATCCCTTGTGATACCTATAGAGGTGGGTTTGTCTTTTGAGCCTTGCCTAAAAAAAGGCACTATGGGGGTAGCAAGAGCATTTGCCAATATCCGAAAGCCCAGGGGTGACAGGTGCAAGCTGTCCCTAGCGAAGCATCGTGGCTTGTTGAGCATATCATCCCAAGCTGACAGGCATTGGATCCCCTTTGAATGACACCAGTACTTAAGCCAGTTGTTGAAATTGATCATCTTGTCTTCATATTGTGGCATCATTCTTGGTGAGGGTAAGATGCTACTCAAGGTCAGGGTCATACTGGCCTGGGCTACATGCTCAGAGAACTCCTTTATGTCTCTTTTCATGTAGTCCAGGGAGGTAAGTCTCAGGTCATTCACACCAGCATGGACAATGACTGAGTCATATTTGTACTTGCCTTGGAGTGACCTGAGTGCTTGTGTTATGTGGCGGATCCTAGCGCCTGACAGGCTGCTCACCGTGACCCTCTCCTTGTTCAGCCTGGTGAGCGGGATGTCAGTGTGCCTGACGATAGAGTCACCTATTACAAGTGTATCAGGTGTGTTGTTTAGTCTTAAGGGCTGTGACTGTTTGGCACACTGGCTTTGTGAGATATGTGTTGCACGTGTTTTGTTTTGGGGTAGCGGCTGCTTGGGTGTCTGCTTTGGAAGTCTCTGCTGCTTCGGCAGATCTTTATTTAGAGCCTCTGAGTATGTTTTTGTGTGATTATGTGTTTGGTTTGCTGTCGTGGTAGGTCTATGTGAGACTGGAATTGTAGTGAGTGTGGTTTCCTTCTCCTCCTGAAGGAGAGAATATATACTGTGCACAGTATATATTTATGACTGAGTCTAGGTAAGAAGATGGTAGAGTAGGTGTGGCTGGAAGCCCACTAATAAATTCAATAACAGTTAAAAACAGAATACAATGCAAGAATTACACTGTTTGTGGATGCAATGGAAGCTAACATGTGACATTGCTTAGTATAGTAAAAATACTTAAAATGGGAGATTAAAGGGAAGAGTAAACTGTTAAGATGGTTGAGTGGGGAGAAAAAGATATGTTGAGAGATGAGAGTTAAGGTTTGGAAAAGGATGGAAGGATTTATGTAGGTTACTGACATGGACAGATCCATGAGCTTAGGAGTAATAGTTTTAGTTGCTTTTCAAAATGATTAGTGATAGAGGTATTTCTAATGTAGGAAGGAAGTTTGTTCCAAGCTAAAGACACATTGTGGTTGTAAAATAATTTACTATTGTTTCTGTTGGGTTTATGTATGGCAAGGAGTTTTTGGTCAGAGCTTCTGAGAGGTCTAGTGGGGGTGTAGAATGAAACAAGTGTTGAGAGGGAGGGGCAAGCAGTAGGTTTGTATAGGATGGAGTGGGTGATTTGTAGTTGTGCTATAATAAGTTGATGGGGGAATTCCGGCCACTTCAGTTGTTTTAATGCAATGCAATGGTGAGATCTATAAGGGTGGATAGTTGCAAATTTGGTGATTTTATTATAGGTTTGTTCTAGTTGTGAGATTTGAGTGGATTGTAGGTTTGTAAGAGTGGGAGAAGCCTACAGTAGGCCTGGTAGAAGGAATGCTCTTGCCAGGGATTTTTTATAGCCGCGGTGGTGCAGTGGTAGCATTGTCGCCTCACAGCAAGAGGTTCTCACGTTCGATTCTCAGATGGAGCACTTTCTGTGTGGAGTCTGCATGTCCTCCCCGCAGTTGGGTGGCATTTGAAAGACATGAGTGAATGGGAGTGCCTTCATTGAAGGTTGGGCATCGGGCTGGCAAATTGGCACCATAAAAAATCTACTGTCAGTTATTAGCGGACCGGAGTTCCGCTGTGGTGACCCCTAACCGGGAAAAGTCGAAAGAAGAACTAAGGAATTTTTTATTACAATACAATAATCCTAATTTTTTATGAGTATTCCTAATACACTGGTGAATATGATAGTCAAATTTAAGCTGGTCATCTATTATGGTGCCAAGGAGTTTTGTATGTGGATCTGCTTTGATGATAGTATTATCTAGTGAGGAGATGGAGAAGGAAGATTTATGAACTGAGAATGAATTAGGTAGGAAGACAAAGAGTTTAGTTTTCTTAGGGTTTAGTATGAACTGGTTTTCACTGAACCATTTTTTTGATGGTGTTGAAAGTGTTTTGTGTAAGAGAAAGGAGCTGAGATGTTATTAGAGGATGTGATGAGAGCGGAATCATCTACATACTAGATAAGAGTAGAGTGGTTGTAGGCAGAATGAAGATTGTTGGTAAAGATATTAAATAGAAGGGGACCTGGTATAGAACTCTTGGAGACCACTGTACTTACAGATAAGGAAGTGAGCCATCACACAGATTGTAGTCTATTAGAAAGGTAGCTGGAGAACCACTGCACAGTGGCAGTTGAGATTAAGTTCAGTTAGTTTTGTTAGAAGTTTAGAGTGACATGGTATCCAAAGCTTTGAATAGATTAAGGAAGAGACAGGATACAAGTTGGTTATTGTCTCTGGCCTCAGCAACTGTATGAGTAAAAGATCAGAGGGATGTATCAGTGCTGTGGATAGGCTGGAAACCATGTTGAGTAGGGTTTAAGTAGTTTTTCTGTCCAAGGTATTTAAGGAGTTGAGAGTGGATGCACTTTTCTAGAATTTTAGAAAGAGGAAATAGGATGGCTATTGGCCGGAAGTTAGCGGGGTCTGTGGAGTTACCTCCTTTGTGTAGTGGTATGGTATAGAAGGACATCCATATTTCAGGAACTGTACTTTCTTGAATTGATCTATTTATTAATATAGAGATGGGAAGGGCTATAGAGTCAGCAGCAAATTTGAGAAAGAGCAGGGTAGTTTATCAGCAGATGGGGAACAAGGTGCAAGTTTATGAAGAAAAGATTTGTATACGAGGTGGGAACAGGTTTAAGAGAGAAAGGGGTTTGTTTGTATTGGTAGCAGAAGGGGAAGAGTGGGGGGACTGGTGTTTTGCTCTGAGTGAGTTAGTTTATGGATGGTGTCTATGAAGTAGTCATTGAGAAGGGTGGCCATCTCTAGTGGTGAGTTGTTGGGGAAGGGGTTTGGAGTACAGGGGGTGTTGGGATGTAGGATCTTATTTATGGTGGACCAGAATTTTTGGGGATGGAGAGGGGATTGATGTGAGCTGTATTATAAAAGTTTTTCTTGTCTATTTAAATGTGTTTTTGGTGAGGTTCCTGATTTCCTTGTAGCTTTGTAGAAATGTTGGGGATTTGGTTTTCTTCCAGGCTTTCCAGATACTATCCCTTTTGTGCATGAGGGAGCAAGTCTCTTTTGATAGCCAAGGTGCATGGGTGGCTTTAATACTAATTTTTCTTTGGGGAGCAAGTGAGTCTAAGATGCTGTGGAAAGTTTCGTCAAATATCTCTATGGCTTCATAAAGGGGAAGGTAGTGAAGGAAGGACCAATTTATGGATGCTAGAGTAGAGTTGGAAGAATCAGCATTAAATGAAGATAGTTTACATCAGTCTCTATAAAAGTGCGATCTAGGTATAGGAATAGAGTCTCTTTGGATGTGAATGGAAGTTGGACAGGGTGCTTGGATTGTGGTAAAGATTAGGGTCATTAGTGAGTATCCAGTCAAGGATAATACTGGTACTGGTAGTTTATTAATGCAAGTAGGGAATGTGATAAGTTGTTTGAAACCGTGGAGATTTATACCCATATTGAGGGAGTCAGACATGAGTTTTGACCAGTCTATGTTAATATCTCCCAGAATTATGGTTTCATAGGAAATGTTGCCAGTCAGCCAGGAAAGTATGTTTTCCAGGACAGGAATGTTATTACCTGGTGGGAGGTAAATTGAGGCTATAGTGATTTTTTTTTGGGAAGTTTAGGTGATAATTTACTATGATTAGTTCAGTGGGGTGAAACCTTGGTAATGGTGTTTGTAAGGGGGAGATAATGAAGGTGCTCAGTTATATCCAAAACAGTTCACTTTCATGCCCTAGCGCTCTCAACTTGTATTGGACCCTCTTTGCCAAAATGGCATTTGCCATATGCCCTGAGAGCTTCCATGAGGCTATGGTTCTTTTCAGGTCTGAAGATGTCCATCCTCTCGCTTGATTGCTGCTGCTGCAGCATGTATTCACCTGAAAAAAACATATATTAATGGCCAGGATCCTAATCTTCAGTTCGGCAACTTAACAGTGAAAGCATCATAGGTTTATAGGCGTTTACTATGCTAACGACCACAAGCGCTTTTTAAGCCTAGCTATGCATACCAAATCTGTGACAAGTTCTGATATGCTTGATAAGTGTAAGTTGGGGCTTGGGAGATAACACATTTACAAGCTAGGGCCTGAGAGATTAACTATTTACAGGTTGCCTGAGTCCATTAGAGACATAGGTGCCAAACCAGGGATGAATTTCCTGTTTCACATCCAGTTGTCCAGGTTGCACTTGAATTGGGTTAGGGAGGAACTCTGCTTCACATGGATGAGGACCCTATTCCAGAGACGGGGTAATATCTGAGATTCAGACTGAATGCATGAGTACAGCTTGCCAGTCCTGATATCAAAGTTCAGTGCCAAAGCATGAGAGTAGTAACATAATAAAGGAAGGCTAAACCTCCATTTCAGTCCTGAGACTTTAAGTTCATAGCAAAAGCATATGGGTACTAAGATAATGAATGAAGACAAGACTTTCAGTAATGATACCTAATTTCAGTGCAATGTTATAACATCAATAAGCCAATAAACTAAAGAAGACTTTCAGTCATATTAACTGCAATGTAACTCTTTTAATGCTAGTATCAGTCATAGAATAATTAAAGAAAAGCTGTAAAACATAAACTTTAAAGCAGTGTACTAGCACAAGCATTTATTTTTATACTTTGATCATGAATTTATCACATCCTGAACAAAACACTATCAAAATGTACAGTCTTATTTCCCGTAAAGTTTTCAGTAGGTATTAGGAAGGATAAGTCGTCACCAACCATGTACGCAGCTATAAAAAAATGACACAACACTTTACTACTCCTGTTATGCACATCAACATGCAGCGACTGCATATAGTACAGTTTTGTAAAATCTTACCATAATAGTAGATGTCTTTTCTCTTCACTGTTGCACTATTCTTTACATTACAGATCCCATGCCAAAGGTAACCTGACTTCCAGCCAGTATACCAAAGTCTTTATGTTGCCTTAAGGTAATCCGTATGTCACACATAAGCTCCTTGTGTAGGATAGGCCATAAAGGTGATGTCCAAATGTGCCATCCTTATAACTGACGGCTCCAGTAGGAGCACCCATCCAAGGAAAAGAGAGGTATTCAGTACATCCAAAAGAGAAATGGATTGGGGATGAGGGAGAAAGTGAATACTGCAACAGTGAAGAGAAGAACATCTACCATCATGGTAAGATTTTACACAACTTTTCTATGTTCTTCCATTTCACTGTTGCAGTTTTTCTTACATTATGGAGAGTGACAAAGCTCAAAAAGAAACTTAGAAGATGGAAGAACCAGCAGTGATCTCTAGGAAGCCATGAAGAATGGCCCTGCAAAACCAGCTCTTGCTCTGCAGGCAACTTGTTGTGCTTGGTAAATGTATGCAGAGAAGTTCAGGTAGCTGCGTGAAGAACAGAGTTAGTATCCAAATCCGTGAAGAAAGCACTAGAAGAAGCCACAGCCCTAGAAGAATGAGCCTAACAAAATAAGGAATGCTCTTCCATGAAAGGAATAACAAAACAAAATAGCTTTTGAGATCCAAGAAGAAATAGTTTTCTTGGATACAGCTAATTCCAAGGACATGGGATGAAAGGAAACTGCTGATCAGAATTCCTAATAGTCTTAGTCTTATCTAAATAAAATCTGAGTTGTCTACGCACATCTAATGTGTGCAGCAGCTTCTCACTGGCAGATAGTAGAGAAGGGAAAACATGGGAAAATGAATAGACTGATTAATGGACAACTCATTCACCACCTTGAGCATAATATAAAGGTTAGTATGCAAGGACACACTGTCCTTATGAAACACCAAAAAAGGACAACAAGCCATAAGGGCTCAAAGCTCAGACAACCATCTGGCAGAACTAAGGACTAACAAAAGAACAGGCTTCAAAGAGCAAAGTTGCAAGGAAGCTGAAGCTGCAGGTTCAAAAGGAGCCTGAGTCGATTTAAAAAAAAATATAATAAGATCCCAGGGAGGAGTAACAGGCTTCTGGGGAGGCCTAATATGAAGTACACCTTTTAGAAATTGATTAACATCAAATCTAGATGCTAAAGGAGGAGATAATGGCAGACAAGTAGAGATAGCTGATACGTGGGACTTAGAGAATAAGCCAACCCAGCACTGAACTCATCACACAAAGAAGAGAGAACCAAAGGACCATCCACTGAAAGTGGATCTAGGTTATGAGAAAGATACCAAACAGAAAACCTCCTCAACTTGGATAAGTAGGATTTCCTAGCCTCCTGCAGGACTCTAAGCATGTCCTCAGAAAAAAGTTGTCTATGTTGAATCAAAATCCTATCACCCACAGTGTCATTTGAAGAGTGGACAGGTGTGGATGGATGAGAGAGCCCTTGTCTTTTGTGAATAGGGCAACCCTGTGAGGTAACTTGTGATGATTGCCCTTGGCTAAATGCAGAAGAAGAAGAAGGAACCAATGCAGTCTTAGCCAAAAGGTAGTCACCAACTAGATTTTTGGGAACATCCTCCTTTATTTTGAACAGGACTTTTAGAATGAGGGGAAGGGGAGGGAAGGCTTAAAGAAACATCCCCTTCCAAGAAAAAGATAGGGTGTCCACCTTCTAAACCAGAAGATATGGGACTATGACACAAAAAAGAGGAAGCTGTCTGTTCAGGTGGGAGGCAAACAGGTCTATTTGAGGAGTACCCCACTGGTGGGCAATGTCCAGAAACACATTCGTGCGATGCATCCATTTATGGGATTGAGTTAAGGACGTGCTCAGAGTGTGTGACACAATGTTTTGACCTGAGGGACTGTAAACTGCCTGAAGAATCACTTGATACTGGACAGCAAGATCCCACACCAGGAGGGCCAAGCAGAAAAGAAGATAAGATCTTGTTCCCCCCTACTTGTTTACATGCCACATCACTGTGGTATTGTCTGTAAATACCTTCAGAAGTCCTGGGGAGAAAAGAGTATGAAAAGCTTGAAGCTCCAGCAGAAGAGTTCTCATCTCTTTGTCATTGATGTGCTCTTTCTGTTAAATAGGTGCCTTTAGGGAGACAAAGGCTGCTCCCCATCCCACATCTGAAATGTCTGTGAACAACTCCTGAAAGGCAAGAGGGGAGTGAAAAGGGAACCCTGAATTTAGAGACAACTGCTGGAGCTACCAGTGAAGTTTCTTCCTGAAACAAGCTAGAAGAGGAACTACAAATTCTCTGGGATGTGGATGTTGAAACCAAACTTGACTTCAGGAATCAAGAAGTGCAGATGCAGGGCAACTTTACTAACAAGACGGAGCCTTGGTAGATGTAAAAAAGCTTTATATAAATCACAGCACACGTTGTAGCTGCAAAATAAGGCTAGTGTACATAAAATAAGCACAGGATACAAATAAAACAAAAAAATACAACATATATGTATGATGATGGAAATAAAATATACACTTGGAACTTAGAAAATTGCCACATTGTTTACATGACTAATTGTATTTAATTTTATTTTTTTCTACAAATTGGTTTTAAATACCATTTTAAATCATTTGAAATTTAAGTGTATATTTTGTTTCCATCATCATACATATATATTTTTTTATTTTTATTTTTTTCTGGTTCTGTTTTTTCCACTTTATTCAAAATGATGGTAATAACAATACTAATTATACAATTATATAGGTTTTTAGGGTTCTTGTACACAGACCTGAAGAAGTCTAGAAGGACGAAAGTGATCTTTGTTAACAATAGGTTATGAAAATAGAAACTGATTTTTACATGCAAAATGTATATGTATATATTTATATATAATTTTTGATTGCAAAATGAACTAAGGTTGATATATTTCCAGCCATGTAGTATATTGCCTTGTATAAAATCACAGACTTAATAATCTACTTAATACTTTGGTTAAATAAGATGTACCATTAAAGTATATTAGGGCTATATATTATTATGACAGCTACTAGGTAGGGCAGGACCAGCTCGAATTTCACACTGATGGGGGAAGGGATGTGAATTTAACATGTGTACCAATAACACTTTGTTTTACAGCACAATAAACCACTCCCATGCCTGATAAAAAGTATATATATATTTAGAAGGCTTGTGAGGAAATCATTACTCTATTTTTGTTTTACTTGGATCACTTGTCTGTGTACGTAATAAAGGATTTTCGACTGGAAACAGACTGCCTGCCTTGCTTGGATTACTTTCGAATACTTATTAATGCAGTAGAATTATATTTTTTCTATTATTACTTTTTGACTTGAGTTTATGTTCGCTACTTCTACTACTATTGTCTGATCTGATTAATATACAGTGATTAACTAGAAATATATGGACTGAAAATCTTCCACACAGAGAAGTTTCTTACACTGTTTTATATTCTAAGGACCACTGACCTAATTGTTAAATATCCATGCAAGATACCATTAGATTACATTGTCTAAATACGTTACATCTTATCCATAGCTCTTTGGTCTCTGCTTTTAGTAGCTGAAACAAAACTTGTTTTACTTTGTGTTTCCATGGTAATTGCTGCTCACCAGCTATAAACTGCTTTCTGAAGTAAAGGGCCTACAAGGTCAGATAATCTCTGCTATGCTTGGCTTAACTCCCCTACCCTACTCCCAGTTCCTCCCTCCCACTTTACTCAAGCATGATACTATCTATTTACACCTATCACTTGTGACATCTAATATCGGTACATCTACAAACTACTATACAACTATCATAGAATCACTCTTTTTTCTAGTTACCTTTTCCCAACTTCCATCCATTATTTAATATCATTTCAAACACCTTTTTTTTCATTCTTGCAGTGCTCTGCACTTTACCTTTTCTTCTGAGCCCTTTCCCTGACACTACCGCTAAGCAAATCTTTTGAAAAACTCTCTCCATTCATCTCATCAATCTCCAATCTTAGAACACAGACTAATTTTAATCTCTTTTATCACCACTGCTGACAATGCTTCTATCCAATATGCTGATATATTTTGTACACATTACACTAACACACTACACCAGCTATCATATCTCTCCAACCTGATAAATATTATCCCTTCTGACCGTCATGTACCACACCAAAACTCACATCAGATCTTCCCAACATATAATCTTATCTCTGCCATTTTACTTCCCCTGACCCTTCAAATACAAATATATCATGTTAAAGTCTTTACCAACCAAACTACAATAAAACCTAAGCTAAAATGAAAATGTAAATTGCTATATACATTTACACACAATACTTCCACCCATAAACTCAGAAGAGACATTAGCCCCAACCTTAACCACACTAATTAGCAGCCCAGACAAATCACAAGCAGTAGCACAGACATTTATTTAAATTCAAACATCAGAACACAGATAAAATCCAATAACATTAAAAAATGTAAGGCATACTCCCAATACTTCATCAGGTAATCATACAGTATATTACAAACAGTTTAAATAGTTCAAATCAAGTCACATGTACAGCATATGTTCATAGGTTGGTACTAGGCTATAGGCCCTAGGGCCTATACAAGCCTAGCCATAACAATTGCCTGGATATTTCTTCCCACAATATTTACTTCCCTGGACCCCTGTCTAGCAAGGTGACTGACATGATCCCCGGGGTGAATTTCCTATCTCCCATCCAATCGTCAAGATTTCTTTTGAAGAGGGCCAAGGAAGTGCTCTGCTTGACATGTATGGGCAGTCTATTCCAGAGTATGGGGAGTCTCTGGGTCAGGAACCTATCCCTCCAGCATGTTTTTTTCATTGTGATGACAGGATTTTGATCCCTGGAGCGTGTGGCTCTGAGGGATTGGGATTTCTTTAAGTGGAGCATGTCCAACAGCTCAGGGTCTGACATGGCCTTGTATGTTAAGCAGAGCTCACCTCTGAGTAGGCAATATGCCACTGAGTATAGCTGAAGTTTTTTTTAGATGGTCAGCATAGGACATCTGCTTTAGGCCTGTGATTCTTTTAGTGAGGTATTTCTGCAGCCTTTCCAGTTGTTGCAAATGTCTTGTGAGTTACATACCAAACGGGGCATTGTACTCTATAATGGGTCTAATAAGGGATGAGTACAGTGGGCCAATGACCTCCTTTTTTCTGGATGAAAAGCCCTTAGTGATGAGGTGTGCCACATAGAAGGATTTCCTGACTGTTGTGGTGATGTGGTTATCGAAGGTGAGACCACTGTCCACCCTGTGTCCCTAAGTCTCTCATCACACTTTCAGTGTTTAGTGTACTGCCACCTATGTGGTAATTCATGGGTACATGTTTTTTCCCAAAGGGGATAACTATACATTTCTTGGCATTAAGCTTGAGCCCATGGCTCTGGCACTAAGCATCTGTTTCTGTAAGGCCCTTTTGTAGAATATCTGCATCATTTGGGAATTCAATAACGGCTCCTAGTTTGCAGTCATCTGTGAACTTTGTTAGTTACAGTCCCTTAGTGTTGGCCTGTACTTCAGAGAAGTAGATGCCAAACAAGAGCAGTGCCAGGACTGAACCCTGAGGTACTCCACTTGTCACTTGTGTGGAGCTGGATTTGGAGTTGGCTACTTTTACAGTCCATTTGATCCTGGGAACTACTGGCCCATCAGTCTGACGAGCCTGATCTGCAAGGGCATGGAATGCATCATCATTGAACTTATAAACAAAGAGATTGGCAACCTTCAAACACTGGACCCCATGCAATTTGGGTTCGTGAAGGGCCGATCTTGTCTGCTGAACCTGATTGACTTCTTCAAATCAGTCTCCAGAGCTGCAGATGAGGGTAAAGGCAGCCCACACAGCCTATCTGGAACTTGCCAAGGCCTTCAACACCATCCCCCACTCTGGAATCATAGATAAACTTACTAAGCTGAACATACATCCATATGTTACTCGATGGGTTGCCAACTGGCTTACTGACAATCCCCCCTTATGGAGTGGGATAACAGTAGCTGTGCGCCACTCAGTGGGCATGAAGCCTGAGGTGAGGCATGATTAAACATGACACTTGGGTGAGGTGCCAGTTCATTTTGTAGTTCATGTAGTACACAGCCTAGGTTGTTATCTGGTCCCATGGATGCTGTATTCTTAGCTTTTGAGAATGTGGTTTCTACCTGTGTGGCCATGATTACCAGAATTTGGCAATCTTTTGGTATTGAGATGGGCCCTTTAGGGGATGAGATGGGGGTGAAGTTGGCACTAAATTGATCTGCCAGGATATTGGCAATATCTTTTGGGATCAGTATATTTAATGCCATTCTGTTGTAGCTCAGAGCAGATAGATCGTAGCATTGCCATTTAGATTCTTGACATAACTATAGAATGCCTTGTGGTTGTCTTTGGAATGTTTGGCAATTTTATTTTTGTGACTAGCCTTGGAGGATTTTATGAGGGATCTCAGCTTCTTACTGAGGCTGGTAAGGGAGTTTTTTGTATCCTGGGATTTTCCTCTTTTCTGCAAGAGTTTCTTCCTTCTGTTGTATAGTTTGTTTATGGCAGTGGACCACCAGATTGACTTCCTTTTTTTGGAGGAGAGCATCTTTGTTCTATTTGGGATGGCACGATTCATGCACGAATGGATGTGCTTGTACAGTGCCTTAGTGTAGGATTCAGCAGTCAAACTTTCAGATCCCATCTGCATGGGTGTCATGAAGTTTGTCACTTCTGACTTGAGTAGCATGAAGTTGGCTGTGAAGAAGTTTTTTTACAGAGGTTTCCTTACTGGGGGTTGGAGGTGGGATGTGGATGTCAAGGGTGATTTGCTTATTGTCAGACTTGACCAATGAGGGGATGACCAGTGGTGTGGAGCATCTATCTCCCATGTTGGAAATGACCAGGTCTAGGATATTAGAGCCCCTGGTGGGACAATGGATTAGTTGATCCAAGGCATTGGAATTTATGAATTCCAAGAACCATTGGGAAAAGGTGTTGGTAATCGAGTAGTTTTCCAAGTTAATGACACGGTAGTTGAATTCACCCAGTATTAGGGTGTTTGGTTGTATCTTAATATTTTCCAGTATGTTTAGAAAGGTGTAGTGAGAATCCTGGGGCATGGTGGGGGATCTGTAGCTACAGTTTGGATTGAAGTCTTACCTAGTGTTATTGGCACCTGGAGAATTTCAGATGCATTGTGTTGGGCAACTAGCCTGGAGGTGTGAATATCCTTGATGAATATGGACACTCCTGCACCTTTAGTGTTTTGGTCTTGGTTTTGTGGCCGAAAAGTGTGGTAAGAGTTGTAGCCTGGTATTGCAGGAGTGCTCTCTGGAGCCTTGAACCAGGTCTCAGTTACTGCACAGATATCAATGTTCTCCATTTTTAGGAGTGCCTCGAGAGAGTGCATTTTGAGATTTAGACTTCTAGCACTGAGTAGCATTACCTTCAGATTTTGCATGCTTGTATCTGTTACGGTGGTGGTTTTGTCCTTTGAACCTTGCCTAAAAAAGCACTCTAGGGGTGGTAAGAGCTTTAGCCAGTAACCTGTATCCCAGGGGTGACAGGTGCAGACCATCTCTGGCAAAGCATTGTGGTTTGTTGATCATGTCTTCCCAGGCAGACAGATAGTGGATCCCCCTTTTAATGACACCAGAAGCTTAGCCAATTGTTGAAGTCAATCATTTTCTCCTTATGCTGTGGTATCATTCTGGGCGAAATAGCTGCTAACTATTGTAAACCAACCTAAACTTGAGTGCTAAAAATCCATTAATTAACATTGAAATAATAAGTATTAAAATATGTAAATGGATATTTGTGATGAAAACATTATTAACAATTAAAAAGCACATATTAGCTCTGTACATGGAATAACATATCTTATTTAATAGCCATCAAAATCTCTTAAAAAAAAAAAAAAAAAAAAAAATATATATATATATATATATATATATATATATATATATATATATATATATATATAACATACCCCTTAGAAATAACTAAGGACCCAATATTAACTTGTAAAACCAAGTCAAGAATGCATATAAATCCTAAAATTTCTAATACAAATGAAGGATCAAAAAAGGAAACAACATAATAGTCCAAACTACATAAAACATATAAATAGAAAATACAAAATAGAAAATGAAGAATAGTGCATGGACACAAAACAGACCTTATAGGGACCATCTAAAGCATGTAATCTCATCAAAGCCTTCTTTTTTAAAAGACATGCTATGCTGAATTTTCATTTAGGCCTGGGGGATTATTTATTTTGAACGAAAGGCTTATTTACAGCTTAAGGCATTGGCCATGGAGTCCTGTGTTGGGGCAATGTTTGCCAACATAATAATGGTGAAATAGGAGAAGCAGTTTATTTTTAATGGTGCTTATAAGATGTCATTTAGGCTTTATAACAGGTATCGCGATGATATGATTTGTTCTTGATTTGGCAGGACACCAGAGAAAATATGAAAGAATTTATGCAATACATTAATCAAACAACTGGGTTCTTAGTATTTACCTCTCAGGTTGAGAAAAAGAAGATTTCCTATTTAGACATACTGTTGGAGAAAGATTAGGATAACAGACTTTATATATCTAAAATTTATAGGAAGCCCACATTTTCTAACATCATCATTCATTATTCTAGCTCAAATCCGAAACAGCAAAAGAGGGCTATTGTCAAAGGACAGTATGTAAGGACAGCTAGGATGGTAACTAGAGATGAGGACTTCTTTGAAGAATGTAAACCTTTGGAATGGATGTTCTTAAATAGGAGCTATCCCCAGACATTGACAGAAGGATTAATGAAGGAGTTAACAATAAAAAGCAAAATAGACAAAATAAGAGTTTCTGTTCCTATACTATCTTTGGGGCATCAAGTAAGTGAACGAAAAAGAGAATGTTCTGGAGCTCTCTCCTTGTCCGTTTAAAAGTATTTTTATTAGTGTATTTTATACTGATAGTAATCTTATTAGGTGGGTCATAGAGAAGAATTGAGCTATTTTAATGGACAATGTGAATATACATGCAAAAATATATGAGTGACCAATATTGGTTTATCAAAAATATAGCAGTTTTAAGGATATTTTAGAAAGCTCTTTCCAATGTTTGAGTACTGGCACTGGCTGTGAAGGTATGAGGAAATCTGGACAATGTCAATACTGTAAATGGATTAGGGTAGGTAATAGATGCATGATTAAGGGTAGAACCAATTACATTTGGGGAGGTTTAATTGTAAAACTAAATTGATGGTTTATATTGCCCTATTTAAGTTTCTCTTGAAATATTTTTTTAAGTATGTATTTTTTAAAGTATGTTTTTATAAAGTATTTTAAGGTACGTTCCATCAAGTATAATATTATATTTTCAAGTAGAATTTAATTGATCAGTTGTAATAGTTTTGTTATTGGCTGTTGTGTGATGCAATTATGCTATTTAAATGGACCTGTATTGTAAAATGGTATTAGCACTGAAGGAGGGTTTGTGACTTGAAAGTTTTGCTGATTTTTATACTGAGCTGTTAAAGTTGTATATTGCTACATTGCTCAGTTCAGTTTTTCTTTTTTATTATGTAGCTCTATGCCAGGGATGTCACTCCTTCTACATAGGAAAAATGGAGCAAGCAGTGAAGGAGCAAATTTATCAACATTTATATGAAATTAAAAAAGGTAAATCCAGTAATGCCTTGGCAAAAAACCTATATTGTATCCAGAGAATGAATTCAGATTCATTATTCTTGAGCAGGTCCAGTCAAGTAAACGAGTGGGGGAGGGGGTGTCATGGATAGTCCAGCTTGAAATAAGGGAGGTGTACTGAAGCTGATATTTGATGCTTTTAAGCCCCTGGGCCTAAATAAAAATTGCAACATAGCATGTCTCTTAAGAAAGAAGGCTTTGATGAGATAACATGATTTAGATGGTCCCTATAAGTTTCTTTTCTGTGGCCATGCACTATTTTCTATTACTGGTGGTTTATCTGTCAGTAAAGATGCCTGCCATTTGACCTACTTAAAGGGCAGCTATGAAGAGGATGAAGAATGGAAAGGCTGTTGGTCCAGGTGACATACCAGTGGAAGCATGGAGGTACTTAGGAGAAATGGCAGTGGAGTTTTTAACCAGATTGTTTAATGAAATTTTGGAAAGTTAGAGGATGCCTGAGGAGTGGAGAAAACATGTTTTGGTACCCATTTTTAAGAATAAGGCTGATGTGTAGAACTGTAGTAACTACAGAGGGATAAAACTGATCAGTCACAGCTTGAAGTTATGGAAAAGAGTAGTGGAAGCTAGGTTAAGAAGGGAGGTGATGATTAGTGATCAGCAGTATGGTTTCATGCCTGGAAAGAGCACTACAGATGCAATGTTTGCTCTGAGAGAGTTGATGGAGAAATATAGAGAAGGTCAGAAGGAGTTGCATTGTGTCTTTGTGGACTTGGAGAAAGCATATCATAGGGTGCCTAGAGAGGAGTTGCGGTATTGTATGAGGAAGTCAGGAGTGACATAGAAGTATGTAAGAGTGGTGCAGGATATGTACGAGGGTAGTGTGACAGTGGTGAAGTCTGCAGTGTGAGTGACAGATGCATTTAAGGTGTAGGTGGGATTACCTCAAGGATCAGCTCTGAGCAATTTCTTATTTGCAATGGTGATTGACAGGTTGACAGACGAGATCAGACAGGAGGTCCCATGGACTATGATGCTTGCAGATGACATTGTGATCTGTAGTGAGAGTAGGGACCAGGTTGAGGAGACCCTGGAGAGGTGGATATATGCTCTAGAGAGGAGAGGAATGAATGTCAGCAGGACTAAGATAGAATATATGTGTGTGAATAAGAGGGAGGATAGAGGAATGGTGAGGATGCAGGGAGTAGAGTTGGCAAAGGTGGACATGTTTAAGTACTCTGGATCAACAGTTCAGAGTAATGGTGAGTGTGGAAGAGAGGTGAAGAAGAGAGTACTG
Organism: Protopterus annectens; assembly: GCF_019279795.1. NCBI lineage: Eukaryota > Metazoa > Chordata > Ceratodontiformes > Protopteridae > Protopterus > Protopterus annectens. The sequence goes on along the minus strand of NC_056744.1, from coordinate 1,485,493,798 downwards.
GCAAGGTGGAATGGGTGGAGAAGAGTGTCAGGACTGATTTGTGACAGACGGGTACCAGTAAGAGTGAAAGGGAAGGTCTACAAGACCAGCTATGTTTTATGGTTGGAGAGGGTGGCATTGACAAAAAGGCAGGAGTCAGAAGTGGAAGTGGCAGAGTTAAAGATGTTAAGATTTGCACTGGGTGTGATGAGGGTGGACAGGATTAGGAATCAGTATATTAGAGGGTCAGCTCAGGTTGGACAGTTTGGAGACAAAGTCAGAGAGGCGAGATTGCATTGGTTTGGACATGTGCTGAGGAGGGATGCTGGGTATATTGGGAAAAGCATGCTAAGGATGGAGCTGCCAGGTAAGAGGAAAAGAGGAATGCCTTAGATAAGGTTTATGGATGTGGTGAGAGAGGACATGCAGTTGATTGGTGTGACAGAGCAATATGCAGAGGACAGGAAGAAATGGAAACAGTTGATCTGCTGTGGCGACCTCAAATGGGAACAGCCGAAAGAGAAGAAGCTTCATGTAAAGAATTTACATCTGAAAATGAAGAAACTTTTATATGACTAATTTAATACAAAATTGTTTTTGAAATTAGTGCAGATCAAAGAATGTTTGGGCAATGTATTGCTAGCATCTTCATTGTAATATAGCTAGCCTGTGTTCCCATATTCTGTGTGAGAGTTTTCTGTTTGTTTAACCAGATAGAAAGTCTTACGAGAGCAGCATGTAGCAAAGTAATATATTCGGTGTTGCATTCATACCTATTACCTCTTAATAAATTCTTTATCTGTGTGTTTTAAAATAAAACTACATCCAACATTAATAAATCTATATAAATTGCAGGCCATACAAGGGTTAAGTTTGACATGGTCCAGATCTAAAAGAAGCATTTACTATGTTGCCCTTTCCATAAAATCCTAATTTTATTTTAGTTATCTCCTGTGTGGTTTTTACAGTGTATTTTTTAAAGAAATTACACCCATTTTTTTTGCTGCTATCCAGTTTAAAATAGCAGCTGATGCTGTACCTTTTTCCTTTATCCATACTGATAAACCAATACATATCTGAGAGATATGTCCCAACCACTGGAAAAATCCTATATAATACTTCTCCAAAATAGAGGCACAGCAACATAATTTTGCAGCTGTAGACATACTGCCATCCTCTCCCATCTCCACTGTCAAGACTACTAGAAAATGTATCCACTCACAACTTATGCAGTATATTAACTGTAGCCATCTTATCTCCAAATCCCAGCATGGTTTTAGACCTCACCATAATAACTACCATAGCTCTCCTCAATGGGTCTATATTAAATAAATTAAAGTTTATCTAACCGAATGCTCACATGAGCGAAAATCCCAGAACTCAAAACTGCCCCCCACTAAATATATATTCCAACTCTGAGATCGCACTACAGTGAGGAAAGGGCAAATATTCCCATCTTCACTGTACCGCAATCTCACAATTGCGGTTTCTAGTTCCACGATTTTCGCTTATGTGAGCGTTCGATTAGATAAACTTTTGTTTATCTAATATAGACCCTTCCTCAACAACAGTATCATAAACTAACATAGGAATGACAGCAAACTGGTACATTCACATTTCTAAGATTTATCAAAGGCTTTTGACAGTGTATTCTATCAGTATTTTCTCAATGATCTTTTGCCCCTTGACTTCACCCAATCCCCTCTCTCTCATCGATCTGTAACTGTCTGACTGACAGGCAGCAAGTAGTCAAATGGAAGCATAATATTTCCTTCTCCTTTCTACCAGCCACAGTGAGCATCCTAGAAGAATAAATATGTCCTCCTCTTCTTCAACAATTTCATAAACAATCTACATACAGTACTACTATGCCCTGGTCTATCAATATGTTACAACTCAATCCCTAAATGTGCATCCTCACCCCTACCAGTATTTCAGGACATCACACAAAGCAATTTCACTGCTATTGAAACTTGTTTAAAAGATGCCAGTGTACCTTTAAATCCTCCCAGAACAAAACAAAACAAACCTTCTGCTCTTCACTCTGTAACAAGACCACAATGAATCTTTTGAAATAAGCTCATCTAACAACACAAAAATTGAATGTGTAACCCAAATAAAAATGTTTGGGTGCCCTATTTGACAATGATTTCAAATATGCCCAACACATATTGCAAGCCATTAAAGAAATAAACCTGAAAATGGGCTACCTCTAGATAACCAAAACTACCTGACAGATGATGCAAAACAAAACACTAGTATCTGCCTACCTTCTTCTATTCCTACTATATGATACGTCTATTCTTATCAACCTAAATACTACAATTAAAACAAAACTCCCTACTTGTTACAATAAAGTATCCAGTTTTGCTGCCAACCTTATATATAGGCTCATCATTGCAGACCCCTGAATAACTAAGCTGGGTTGAGCTTACAAACTATTTTACATACTCAGACTATTACTGCACAAAATCATATAAATTAACCAAAAAACAGCAAGCACTGAAAGATACCCAGCAGCACTCCTCTCCAGGTATAGACCTTTGCTCAAACAGTAAACTCATAGTAACTACAACAAAGTCTAATAACTCAGCAGGTGACCCACCATACTCCCATGATGTATCTAAACTCTGGAACACCATCCCATCATACCTAAAACAGACAACGGAACTTCCCACCTTTAAGCCCTTACTAAAACAGCTCCTTAACCATATGTAGTTAGGCATATTATGCTCATCTCAGTAACACAATTTTACTCTGTCAGCATATACCACTTATTTCTTTATAAATGATATCCCCCTATACACAACAAACTTTTCTACCTATCTGTCTCAATTAACTTCCTATCTTAATCCACACTTTACTTTTCAATTTCTTTCTAATCTTCCCAATTTATCCTTCTCCTTTAAATACTTTCTCCCACTCCTATAACCAGGTTTTATGTCAGAATAAACCCTGGTATACTTACCCCAACTATCTTTACCTCATCAGCTATACAATGCATCTTTCCCTCTTCTAGTTTTAACTATTATCTAATAATTGACTAATGTTGAAACCCTTTACCTTAATTTTATTTATTCCTTGCATCTATATTGTAAAGCTTTTTATTTATGACTTTAAGTCATACCTAATGTCTGCTTGTTGTGTATATTACACATAAACTGTTTGCATGCTAGATATTTTATACTTTAAATTTAATATCATGTAAAATGCTGCCAAAGGAAAAATATTTGTATTATGTTTGCAGTTTCACTGCAGATCAGTTACTTGTTTGTATCTAGATGTCTTAAGAACTATTTATGTAATGTACCTTTGTGAATACTTTGTTCTGTCATAAGTATCTTAGATGTATCTGGTGCAGCTTTCCTCCCAAGGCCTCTGGTAAAACTAGGGCTTTGGGGGCTTTGTCCAGTTGGACTTTCCTAGTCAACAAAGACAGACAGACCATTAAGACTTGTATTATTTAAATACATTTCTTACAACTTAAATGGAGCAGTTTGCATATTAAATTGGTTCTACTGTGAAGCGTTGACTTAATGAAAGTTGACAAGCTGAAAGGATGGAAAAAATGGATAAAATACAGAAGGACAAAAAAAAATCTATTTTATTTATTTACTTTTTTTTCAGAGCAAGCTTCCCTGTATCCCCCAATTTGGGAGTAAACTCTCACAACTCCTGAACTTATCTATACTAACTACAAGGCTGCACCAACTCAAGGAAGTAAGAAATGTCCCAAACAAACAAATCATTGCAGGATCACACTTAGAAACCAGACCAACAATGATTTTCTGTGGGAAGCAGCATCCAGTGTTATTCCATTCTGCATGCTACTAATGCTTGAGCAATTTCACCTCAAGCTACTAAAGAGAAGCCTATTAAAGTTTCAATTAAATAGTAGCTTTCTTGTGTTTGTAAATATTAAAGCTAAAACTGCATGTAGAATTTGTAAATATTCTAATTCTTTTCTATGATAAATATATCTGTTTATATGCTTAATGTCAGAAATAATATCAACATGATGATTTACTGGTGCTATAATGTGCATCCTGAATATAACAGATGGTGTATCATTTATAAGAAATTCAGTGTAAAATGTTGATTTTGTATGCATTGCTGCAATTGATTTTCAGTAATCTGGTTCAGTAATTTCATATCCAGAAAAAAAGTGTTGACCTATATCATGTAAACTGATTATTCATGGACTAAAACTTAATGACATGAAGAAAGATGCAAATGAAATAATTTCTCTCTTACCTTGTCAGAAATTACAGTACATTTCACTTGCTTTATGAGAAAACAATTTACTATACTGTTTATTCTATCCCTGCACTCCGAGATTTTGGCTCTCTTTGTTCTCTGGAGAAAACACAATAGGATTCATTATCCCCCGTAATGTTTATCCAAAGTTCTGACTAGTATAGGCACAAGACTAGGTAATTAATATATAATATGGGATACACGCTGGTATCAACCACTATTAAAACTAGTGCCAAGTAAAAATGCAGAGTTTTAAATGACAGAAAAGAGCAGGTGACATTTGTACAATTATCATTTTTGTTTTAAGTTCCCTTTCAAACACTCTGATAATATAAGTAAGATGATCCTAAATCTGAAGCCTTAAATGAGATAATCAAAAAGAGTTTATTCTGCATCCTGTGAACAGATACTGATTTATATGATTTTACAGGTTTATACTAGGCTATCAGTCTGCAAACTAATACGAGCCTTGTTAACAACCAGAGAGCAAAATCAAACACTGTACCTTGTATCTGTGAGATAAAGACATTGACCATTATGCCAATCCCTCCTCCAGTGTTCATACTAGGCTGTTTGCCCTTGTAGGCTATTTTACATTTAGCCAAATTTCTCAAACCAGAGATAAAAATCAAGCCCTGTACCTTGTGTTTGTGAGGTAAATATCTTGCCCATTATGCCAACCCCCAACTTAAAAAGATGCTTCTTTATTTTTTTTCTTCTCAATTTGGTTTTAAAATATATTTTCCCACATTTTCTGATGTAGAATAAATAGAACTTATTACAGACAGAGCTACTATGCTAACCCTCAACTAATTTATCAACTAGATAAATCAGAATGGTTACACAACCATTTCAACCAATTGCAGATTGTTATTGCAACAGATAAGAAAGATAAGCACTGTCATCTACAATTCTAAAATAACTTCAGGAGAACTACTTTAGTGTGAAAAAAATATGTTTTTAACTGATGCAATATACATTTGAACATAAATAAATAGTCAGCAAATGTCTAGGTCGAAGGAGGTCATGGTTTCATTGTACTTGTCTCTCACTGGTCCAATCATAGGGTGCAACGCATCCTTCAGTAGGCACTTGCAACAGGTTTAGACACCACAGAGGTTACTCAAAAAAAGTCTTCAGGTAGTAAACAAGTCCTATACAGACCCTCTTAAAGCTTGGTACTTGTACTCACTCTTCTACAGACTGCTGCCTGATGATCTGTGTCTAGTCAACTGGGATCCTCTAATCCCATACTAATGGATTTGTTGCATTTCTAAAAAAGAAATGGCATCAGAAATACCTGTTCTTAGGACCTTAGCCTTATCTTCAACAAAAACAGTTATAAATGTTGGAGGTACAGGTATGTGCTTCAGAAAGTACCCTTTTCTGGAGCAGGCCATTTACCCATGAGAAGTAAAACTCATCCCTAACCTTATCAAAACATAACTTGGACCAGCAGATTGGAAATTGCAAATTTACCCCTGCTTTGGTAGTTATGCCCCTAATAGACACAGGCATCCTACAAAAGCTTGATGTGTACAACTCTGTATCAAAACTGAAAAATCCTTCAGGGTAATGACATGAAAGTAACATTTTGGTAAATTTGGGGTTAGCTTAGCTAGGCTTAAAATGACTATTGAACCAATAGTCTAGTAACCACCTATACATCTATAAACCAGTAGTTCCAGTGGTTTTGTGGAAATTATAACATTTCTCATGGAAATACTGCTATCAAACAATGTTCATCCAATGTAGATGAAGCACTAGGAGCTAATGTCCAATTAGAATACAGGAAAAGGGTACCTAATTTAAACAGGAACCCTACCTGATGACCTTAGCGATCACTCTCTAATATATATAATCAGACACAAAACAAACGTTAACATTTCTCCCCCTGTTAGAACTATACGCAGTAAAAAACACTTTGACCAGGAACTGTTCCTAACTGAACTTAAACATTGTAAATGGGAACCCCTTAAGTCCCTTCCAATAAATGAAGCAGTATCCTACTTCAGTAACACCTTCTTAACAATCCTAGATCATCATGCCTCAATTCGTACCATAAGAGTGAAAAACAAACCAGCAGCATGGCTCACAAGTCAGACTAAAAAGCTAATCCTTTGCAGGAATAAATCTTGGACCAAATGGCGTACCACAAAACTCATAACTGATCAGCAAAATTTCAGGGAACAAAGAAATCTAACTAAAAAAGCAATCCTACAGGACAAGAAAAACTTCTATATCCAACTCCAACAATCTTCCCTTCAACAACCACAGAAGTTCTGGACCTCTATAAACAGGCTTATATCCCCTGGTAAAATAGACACACCTGCTCCACTTAGCACCAACTCTGATGACCCTACAAAAATAGCAAATGCCTTCAATACCTTCTTTACTACAGCTGTGCAAAACTTAGCTAATCAACAAAATCCTGACACTGTCAATTTGACCACTACTAGCCCCACCCCCCCTCCTTTCCACCTAGAACCAATATCTACCTCCTTCATCCTCTCCTTACTTCTAAAACTCAAACCTTCTACCCCCTCAGCTGACAAATTACCCGGGGAATACCTACAACTAGGAGCATCAGCCATTGCTTACCCAATCTCTATATTGATTAACAGAACAATTAAAGAATGCACTATTCCATCAATCTGGAAAATCTCACATATTATTCCCCTTCACAAAGGTGGTGATTCTACTGAATACTCAAACTACTGTCCCATAGCTCTTCTATCTCCACTTGCTAAAATAATGGAGAAATGCATCCATAAACAATTAATTACCCACCTACTCCACCACAATCTCCTAGCATACTGTCAACATGGCTTTCGTCCTTACCACAGTACAACCACAGCCCTGCTTTCTTTTACCAACTGTATCAACACAAATAGAAACAACAATTCCCTGTCATCTGCACTCTTTGTAGATCTTTCTAAAGCCTTCGATATGGTCAACCATAAACTTCTTCTCCACCTTCTGAAGTCCCTTTCTCTTGATAAATCTTCCTTGAGCTGGTTTACATCTTACCTGGATAATCGTAAACAAGCAGTTCTCTGGCAGAATCATCTTTCTGAACTCCTTCCTACTTCCTTAGGTGTCCCACAAGGCTCTATCTTAGGCCCACTTCTATTCTCCATTTTTATCAATGACCTTCATCTCTCTATTCCCTTCTCTACCTGCATTCAATACGCTGACAACTCCACAATTATTTGTTCTGCATCATCCCAAACTGAACTGCATTCTTTCACACAAAAATCTTTCTCCACAATAGAAAAATGGTTCTCTAACCATTGTCTTCTCCTCAACCCAAAAAAAAACAAACTATTGCTGTTCACACCCTCACACTCATCTCCCCCTCTGCACTTTACACTGGAATCAAACAATGGCACCATTATTTCTCCAGACACTACTACCAAACTCTTAGGAATCACGATAGATAATCAACTTAAATTTAACACTCACATAAACACAACAATAAAATCTACCAACAAAAAACTTGGATCCTTGTATAGAATTAAACAATTTCTAACACCTTTAGCCAGAACTGCAATAGCAAGAACTCACTTAATCTCTACCCTATTATATGCCTCCCCCATCTATACTAACTTGTCCCAAAACAATCTTAACAGACTGGCTAGATCATATAATAACATTGCCAGATTTGCCACCAACTCACCATAGAGAACTCATCACTGTCTAAACCTAAAACAACTAGGCTGGCTTGAATTACCTCACCTTCTACAATTCAACCAACTTATTATTGCCCATAAGGTCCTTTATCAACCAAACAATACCCCTATTCTCTCTACCCTCATAACACCATATTGCAACCTGAAAAAGCTACGCTCAACAAACAAAATGATGATGCAAACTTCTTTTTCTAATAACTCAGCAGGAGACTCTCTATTTACTAACTTTGTTGGGAAAATATGGAACCTCCTACCAATTGACCTAACTGCTCTTAAATCTCTCCCACTATTCAAAACTAACCTGAAACATTTCCTCTCCAACCACTGGTTATGTTCTTGTAATAACCCTGACTAATTGCTTTTCTATTGCTTTTTTTCCTCTGTACTACCCTGTCTCCTTCTAAATATCTCTTTTAATCTTGACTCTTTGAACTTCTTCACTCACTGACCTTTCTACTCTAAACTGCTCTACCTAACCCATCTACCTACCAAGCCTATTATTAAAATACTGTCCTATCCTGTAGATCTCCTAACTAGCCTCTTTATAAATATCTTCTCTCTATTTTACTGACTTACTTGTTTGGAAAATAGTGAAATCCCTTATATAAAATGTACTAATCTTTTGTTTTTATTTATGCTTTTGTTTTTTTATTATTAAAGTTTTGTTATACGCTTTCTCAATGTTGTTACTATTTTACTTGTGATATTAAATATTGTGTAAACTTGGAGCTTTTCTCCTCGGGCCTCCACTGAAAATGGACATGTATCCAGTTGGACTAGCCCGGTTAACAAATGTAAAATAAATAAATAAATAAAAATGGAAGGTGACTGAAAACATAATATTGGAATCCATGGTGAATAATAATGAGGATAAATAATCTACTGGAGAGGACTCTGACTTACCAATCAGAAGCAAAGACAAGCCAGTGACTTAGAGCTCAACTGTATTATGGAAAGTGAAGCTTTCATTTATACTAGAGGAGTGATTGCTGTACAAAGAAGTGAGACAAAGTGCATAAAATAGTCTTCATGCAGGAAAAGTCAAAAAAATATTTTAGATAATCTAAATGGTGATGGACTGCATGCATAGGGATAGCCAATAAGACTTATGACTTAATTGTATGATGATACTGGAAAGGCTCACCCAGATTCTGCTACAGTGTGCTGTGAGGGAAAAGTTGGTTTGCTTTTAATTTGTTGTGTTTTGTATTACTTTATTGCCGTTTTCTATTTTGTACACTGTGATTTGTTTTCTTTACACTGTGTTTTACTTGTATTCTGCTTTTAACTGCATAATAAAACTTAAGAAGAGACCACAATCTGTCTCTTGTGAGTCAGACAGAAATTTTCTCACCCTCCCACCCGGTTACTGTTGTGTTCTTAAACACCACTGCCTTTCTAGTTGCCTGCCTCTTATGTTAATTTGACCATATATCTCATTTCCTCTCTGCTTTTATTGGCTGGTATGAGTAAGCACAAAATTATAATTTTTGTGAACTCACTCCCCTTCAACTATTTAAATTTATTGGCCATCCTACTGTATTCCATAGTACCAGAATATAAAAGTGACCACCCCCTTTCAATCTATTTTGCTGTTTTAAAAATAGTGACTCTCCACTAAAACTTAACTTTTAGACAGGTAAAACTTAAGTTTCCTAGTTTCACATCTAACTCCTCTAGTGCACACTGCAGTGTTTAGGATAAACAATTTTTTTCATCTTACCTTTAAGCATCTTTTGTAAAACCACCAGTTATTGTAGAGCCCACATTCTGCCTCTCAGTAGTCATCTTGGGATTAGTGCTTCTGTTTTCTCCTGGTGAGAGAAGGAGTCCAGTTACATTATTTCCTGGAGACTGCTGATCACCAGAAAGCTTAATAACTGCTTTATAGGTGACAGCTTAGAATCTGTGCTTATATTCTGATCCTGGTGAGAGTAGGAGCAGAGTGCATTGAGTCCTGACTCTTTCTGGTTGGAGAGTGAGTGTCTGTGCATAACATGCCTGCTTGGTCTGGTTGCTTTTCTAGGCATCTACCAGAAAAAGGCTACAAGCTGCAGACCCTTGCATCATCTGGGACAAGACTGTGGATCACCAAACAGGCTGTGGCCTGCTTCTCTTCTTGGCATTGGTGCTAAAACAAGTTAGTTTTAGCTAGAACTAGCCAGTTTTTTTAGTTCCAGCAGTCAAAACTGTTTTCTTATGCTTAGCACTTGCTCAGAACTAGTTGTAAGCACTAAATAAACTACAAATTACTACAGCTCTCAACTTTCCTCACTTGTCAAGAGGAAAACAGTTTTTAGTACTTAAATTAATAAGCCCTTATCCAGGTATGTCCATTGGTCAGCTCCTGGTGTTTTCTCCTGTCCACCTGATGAATCTGGGCACCTTGGGGCAATGTAGTAATTGCCTCATGTACACTGACAGCCCTGTCCTCCTACCACCTAACACTACAACATGTGAGAGTTGGACTTATATAGCCTAACTGGAAGCCAATCTCTGTCCAGCCAAGAGTGGACTAGACAGTCAAGAGGAGAAAGTTAACACCTGCACCACATCACACTCAACACATAGTCCATCAAAACCCACACATAGAAACAAAAAGCACACACCCACATTCACAAAGGCTCTTAATAAAATCTGCTCAAGCAGGAGAGACCTCCCAAGCTGAAATGTAGACAACCACCACCCCCACAACACTTCTCAAATGATACATATTGCACAAAATCAGTGTGCCACTCAACCTCAGCCCATAAGGCAAAACAATGTACCCAACACACTAGTCATAGGTGACTCTGTAGTCTGGCACACTGAAGTCCCACTCACCAGGCTAAATAAGGAGAAAGTTACTGTCAGTTGCCTGTCAGGTGCCAGGATCCACCACATAATGCATGCACTCAGGTCACTCCACAACAAGTACAAATATGACTCTGTCATTGTCCATGTTGGTGTGAATGACCTGAGACGTACCTACCTGGAATAGATGAAAAGAGACATGGAAGAGCTCTTGGATCTTGTAGTCCAGGAGGTTATGACCCTAGCCCTGAGTAGCATCCTGCCATTGCCCACAATGATACCACACTAGACGGACAAAATGATTGATTCCAACAATTGGCTAAGCTTCTGGTGTCATTCTAAGGGAACCCAGTATCTGTCTGCCTGGGACGACATGGTCGACAGACCACGATGCTTTGCCAGAGATGGGCTGCACCTGTCGACCCTGGGATTCTGGATACTGGCTAAGGCTCTTGCCACCCCTATAGTGCTTTTTTTAGGCATGGTTCAAATTGCTAAATTCACCACCATAACAAGTAGAAGCAAGCAAACTCTGAGGGTAATGCTACTCAATGCTAGAAGTCTAAACCTCAAAATGCAGTCACTCGAGGCACTCCTTAAAATGAAGAACATCAACATCTGTGCAGTAACAGAGACCTGGTTCAAGGCTCTAGAGAGCACACAGGGAAGTAAATATTGTGGGAAGAAATATCCAGGGAATTGTTATGGCTAGGCTTGTATAGGCCCTAGGTCCAATAGCCTAGTAACAACCTATGGACCTATGAACCCCTGCAATACCAGGCTATAATTCATACCACACCTTTCAGCCACCTAACCTGGACTGAAACACTAAAGGTGGGGGCATGTTCATATTCATTAAGAATATCCACACTTCCAGGCTAGTTGCTCAACATAATGCATCTGAAATTATCCAAGTGCAAGTAACACTGGGCTGGACTGCAATCCAGGTTCTAGCTTGTTACAGATCTGCCACCATAAATTCATAGATTCATAGATTAATACTAGGCTAACTGCCCTTGTGAGCCATTTTAAGCCTAGACAATTATCCCCTGTGAGATTCAAACCCTATACCTTGTGTTTGTAAGGCAAACACCTTAACCATTAGGCCATCCTCACAACCATGCCCCAGAATTCCCACTCTTTATTTCTTAAGATACTGGAAAATATTAAGGTACAGCACAATACCTTAATTATGGGCAATTTTAACTACCCCGCCATCAACTGGGAAAACTATTCATGTGCCAACTCATTTACTCAACATTTTCTGGAATTCCTAAATTCCAAAATCTTGGATCAGCTTGTTCACATCCCCACTAGGGGCAGCAATATCCTGGACCTGGTCATTACCAATATGGGTAACCGGCATTTCACACCAGAGGTCACCTCCTTGCTGGTCAGCTCTGACCACAAGCTACTCACCCTAGACATCCATATCCCACCCCATCCCCCATTAAGGAAACCATCATCAAAAACTACTCCAAAGCCAACTTCATGCTTCTTAAGACAAAAGTGGCAAACTTCATGACACCCATGCAGATGGAAAATAGAGATATGACTTCTGAATCTTACACAAATGCACTGTATAAGCACATACATGAGTGCATGGATCATGTCATCCCCAACAGAACCAATACACTATCCTCCAAAAAAAGGAAGCCAATCTGATGGCCCCATGTCATAAACAAACTCTACAACAGAAGGAAGATGCTGTTGCAAAAAAGAATAAAATCCCAAGATTGAAAGAACTCCCTGGTCAGCCTCAGCAAGAAGCTGAGATCCCTCATAAAATCTTCCAAAGCCAGTTATATAAATAAAATCACCAATGATTCCAAAGACAACCACAAAGCATTCTACAGCTATGTCAAGAATCTCAATGGCAACACTCAGATCTGCTCTGAGCTACAGCACAATGGCACTAAATATACAGAACCAACCAATATTGCCAACATCCTGGCAGATAGGTTCAGTGCTAACATTACCCCCCTCTCACCCTCCAAAGGGCCTATCTTAATACTGGAAGAATGCAAAGACCCTGTAATCACGGATGAACAAGTAAAGACCGCACTCTCCAAAGCCAAGAACACAGCATCCATAAGATCAGACAATATCCCAGGCTACATACTGCACGAACTACAGAATGAACTGGCACCACACCTAAGTACCATGTTCAATCATGGCCTCACTTCAGCCTATGTGCCTACTGAATGGTGCACAGTGACAGTTATCCCACTCCACAAAGGGGGTGCCACCATGGACCCCAGAAACTACCAACCCATTAGCCTGACAAGCTTGGTCTGCAAGGCCATGGAATGTATCATCTTGGAGCTTATAAACAAAGACATAGGTAACCTCCAAACCCAGGACCCCACTCAGTTTGGGTTTGTAAAAGGTAGATCATGTATGTTAAACCTGATTGACTTCTTTGAAACAGTCACTAGAGCTGTAGATGAGGACAAGGTAGTGCACACAGCCTATCTTGACCTCGCCAAGGCTTTCGATACCATCCCCCACTCTGGAATTATAGATAAATTCACTAAACTGGGCATAAATCCCTATGTCACAAGATGGGTGACCCACTGGCTCATTGACAGAACCCACATAGTAAAAGTAGCCGACTCCAAGTCTGACTTCAGACCAGTGATGAGTGGAGTACCACAGGGTTCAATCCTGGGTCCTCACCTGTTCAGCATCTACTTCACTGAAGTGCAGGCCAACACAGAGGGTCTTTGGCTAACAAAGTTTGCACATGACTGCAAACTGGGAGCCATAACAGAATCACCTAATGATGCAGACATTCTACAAAAGGGCCTCACAGAGACAGATGCTTGGTGTCAAAGTCATGGCCTCAAGCTCAATGCCAAGAAGTGCATTGTCATCCCCTTTGGGAAAAACTCGGTACCCATGAACTACCACATAGGCAGTAGCTCACTAAACACTAAAAGTGTGATAAGAGACCTCGAGACACAGGTGGACAGTAGTCTCTCCTTTGATAACCCCATCTCCATAGTAGTCAGGAAATCCTTCTACATGGCACACCTCATCACAAAAGGGTTCTCCTCTAGAAAAAAGGAGGTCATTGTTCCTCTCTACTTATGCCTCATCAGACCCATTATAGAGTACAATGCCCCATTTGGCATGTATCTCTCAAGACACCTACAACAATTGTAAATGCCACAGAAATACCTCACTAAGAGGATTACCAGCCTCAAACAGATGCCATACGCAGACCGTCTCAAAAACCTCCAGCTCTACTCCGTCGCATACCTCCTACCCAGAGGCAATCTCTGCCTAACATACAAAGCTATGTCAAACCCAGAGCTGTTGGACATGCTGCACTTAAAGAAATCCCAATCTCTCTGAACCACATGCTCCAGGGACCTAAACCTTGTCACCACAATAAACAGAACATGCTGGAGGGATAGATTTCTGTCCCAGAGATTTCTCATACTCTGAAACAAACTACCCATTCATGTCAAGCAAAGCTCCTCATTGGCTCTATGTAAGAAAAATCTTGATGACTGGATGGGAAAATTCACCACAGGGATCACTTCTGTGGCACTGCTTGACAGGGGCACAGGAAAATAATTTTCTTGGGTGGCAAAAGCCAGGGAGCCTTTTTGGCTAGGCTTATATAGGCCTCAGGGCTGATAGCCTAGTACCTACCTATGAACCTATGAACTACTGATACTTTAATGCTATTTAGGGAGCCTCTTTGAACAATCTCATTACCCTGTACCATGTAGCAAATGTAGCTATATTAGATGCTACTCAACTATTGCCTCTTCCTAATCTATGAACCTTCCCCCAGTCCCAAACTCAAAGAGGCACACCTTTCAACTGTCTGTTAAATCAAAGATGATCCTGTGGGTTTAATTTTTAACACCTTACTATCAATTTTTTAATTAAAAAATAAGTACATGACTGAGATGCTTCCATTCCTGTAACTACATGGTTGAATACTGTGATTTTTACAGATTTAACCACTCTTGTGTAACATGTAGGCTAGGGTATTTCAGGGTAGGGCAACATTTTTACATTTGCGCTAAAAGACAAATGATCTTATAGGTCTAAATACTGCAAAGTATACTGCAGACACAGAAAAATAATACATTTATGGCACAATTCTGTTTAAAGAAGGCTTGAATATTCCAAGAGCATGCAGAGAGTTTAATGTTATCTTGTAGATTCTATCTGTCATATTGTTTTAATGACTGCAAAGCATTTTGTAGAAAAGTAAAATTAATTTATTTCCTGGTTATTCAACTAATACTTTCCAAATACAGAAGTCATTGTTATAGGTCAAGAATTGAAGCAGTAAAGGTTTCAAATGTAGTCAGGCAGTAAAGATCAAATACAAAGAATATTGCTGTACCTCTACAAGTCTACAAGACTGCCAGGTAGTTGCATTCATGTTCATTGAGCATTCTGATCGCTGTTTATTATTGCTTCATTTATTTTCATTTAAAAAAAAAAACTTTGAAAATGCATTCATATACCCCAGAATAATGAACACACCTTTTTCTGTTTTTACATGAGTTTCTTGATGTACTACAGCAGGAAACCAGACGGCACTCTGCAGTGTGATGAGAGCTTGTTAGGTCTCTATGTTAGAAGGCGAAGACAAATACAACAATTAACTTATGCAGAGTAAGAAAAATATACTTTTCTTTTTTAAATTATGTTGGTAACCATCTATTATCCTCTGACTTTGTTCATGATCTTCTGAGCAATTACAAAAGTGCTTCCTTTTATGTTTTAAGCTTGTAGCTGTGTTGTGGTTTTCTGTAATACTAAATAAAGCAAATATGCCATAATTGTGGAAACTTCTCATACCTGATTATATGTCTCAAATAGTAAAATGACTATGCTAATAAAATAAAAAAAAAACAGTAATGATATTTTGAACTAAATTTTATGTTACATTCCACTTGAAAGTAGCAACTTATGCCGTCCTGTTCCTATCTCAAAGCTACATGCCAGGATCCAACACACTGAACATGGATGATCCTTACTAAAGAAGACACAGCTGAAAATAAGTATGTCGTAGGTGGTGTAAATAGATTTAAATCTTAATTTTTAATAAGTTAAACTTGTTTGTATTCTCTGCTCCAGGCATTCAGTACATCATTTTGTTGTAGTTACATGTATATGATAACTTATATTGTTCTGACTCTTAAGACTTTTTAAAATTTGGAACAACCTTTGTCTGGTTTCCTTTAAAACAAATCTGAGCTATTGGCATTATGTACTCAAGTTGGTAAATGGTTCCAATGATCTGGAACAGATTGAGTAATATAAATATATCTTACCCTTGTCTTATTTACACTTGTTTTGAAATTCACATTTTTTATCTGAATGTCTTGCCATAATTGAAAGTCTCTAAATACAGCAGTAGTCTTAATTCCTCATTCGATATTATATGCTAAAATTATTTTTCCCCATAGTGTTTATAATGTAATGAAAAAGGGTTACCCTTTTACATCTTTCTTCATAATCAAAATTGAAAATATTCATAATTTTACTAATACACTTTCTTTGGAATGATTCCAACCTATTTAACTGTCTAGAAGTGTACATGCAAAATGATCTGTTACACTCAAAGAGAAGTCTAATAAGATATGTTAAAATTGGTCAAATTATTCATCTCTCTATCAGAGATATTACTGAACAAATATCCTATCCATTTAAGGATCTTGCTGATGATTAAATCCAGATGACTGAAAAAGATATAAAATTAACAATAATGATGCCCAAATCCTTGTAATCAGATACCTCTTCTAAAGGTAAATCATACAAATAAATAGATATTTTATTTTTGTGATATCTTTCTAAAATATATGACTTTACATTTGCAAGTATTAAATGTGATTCCAACTTTACATGCCCAGAGCTTAGCTAAACAATCCTCTCTTGTTTTTTGATTGACTGTGCAGTTGCTTGGTAAGAGAACTTTTATTTGAATTTATATTTTATTTCTTACCATTGCTTTTCACTGTTTGTAGGAACAAAGGGCTATCTTGGAGACAAGAATATTTACTTTGAATTATATTTTGTTGTTTTACCTTTAATTTTTTACTTTTAGTTGTTAGAAAGGGATATCTTTTAGACAGGAAAACGCTAACCATTCCAAGGGACCTAGTCAGCTATAAATTCATACAGAATGCAGATAGGACAGTCCAGAGCTTATCTAAATAATCCTGT
This sequence comes from Protopterus annectens, assembly GCF_019279795.1. Taxonomy (NCBI): domain Eukaryota; kingdom Metazoa; phylum Chordata; order Ceratodontiformes; family Protopteridae; genus Protopterus; species Protopterus annectens. Next base: position 1,485,476,876 of record NC_056744.1, on the reverse strand, counting down.
ATTGGCTTGTGATTGCAGTAGCTTGGTAAGAGAAGTTTTATTTGAATTTATATTTTATTTTTTATCACAGTTTTTCACTGTTTACAGGAATGAAGGGATAGCTTGTAAACAAGAAAGGTTACTTTGATTTATATTTTGTTATAAAGAGGTAGGCTTTAGACAGGCAAATTCTAGCCATCCAAAGGGGCCTAGTCAGCTGTAAATTCACACAGATAGCAGAGTGGACAATCCAGAGCTTATCTAAACAGTCTTGTCTTGGTTTATTTATTGATCTTTATTGCTAAAAGAGGTGCAACTGCGAGTGATAGTGAGCAGAAGCTACTGCATGCATTTATTCATGATGTAAAGGAATTCCAGTTTTTCTGTGACTTTCACAACTTACATGGTCAAAGCAATAACTTTACTGTACTTAATTTAATATTTATTTGTGTATTTTTTTAGTTATTTTTCTCACAGAAGTTGATTTAAATTATCCTTGAATTCTGTGGTAACTAATTTTGATTACTCTTTTCTTTTAGAATTGTTTTTTCATTTGCAGCTGAAACATCTTGCACAGATTTTCTTACCATTATTAGTAGTAAATACAGACTTACTTATGATGATTGCACTTGTGCAATTGGCATAATTTGGAGGACTGTTGCTACGTATATTAATGACTGAAGTGATGAGATAAATAATGATAGCAAAGAGCAAATAGAACACATTTAGGAAAGGAAGTGTCTGTTGTCTGTAAAGATCAATCAACCCGTAAGAAACAAAATAATGCCACTGATAACATTGGAATTCTGGATACAAGCATTCAGCAATCTGAGGATTCTTTCCGTAGAGAGGAAAATAAAAAGGAACAAAAGGAATAAGTTCACGACAAATAACAAGAAAGAAAAAGAAACATAAATGTTGGTAAAGCAAAGAGAACACATGCTAAAAAGGACATTGCTTTGTTATTTAACACATATAGTGGAGAGAATAATAAATTTTTTTCTATTAGAAAAACTTCAGTCTGCAGAAAAAGGCATAATTTTTCTAAAAGAGAAGGTAGAAAAAAAGAGGCAAGTGGGAGGTTAAAAGGAAGAAATCAAACCTGAATGTAGAAGGATTGAAGAACTTAAGGAAAAAAGTAGAAAGATAGATGTTAACAACATGGTTCAAGTTGTGGATGTAGAAAGCCATCTGAATGATACCTGTATGTTCACAAGTGTAATAAGCAATCAAAAGGGGATTAATAAGGCTAATGGTGATGATGATCATTCCATTTAACAAATGACAGGGTAGATATTATTGAATTAGAAGTTGAAGATTATTCAGATCTCGTCAGAAAATATAGTCTTGTATTTGGAGATTCCATTATTAGAGGAACTGATACTTACATTTGTAGGGAAGATAATGAACATCAGATAGTGTTATGCTTGCCATGTGCAAAAATAAAAGATGTACGACAGGCCTTAGAATGCTTTAAAGTAAGAACATATGGATCTATTTTTAGTCATTTTGCTACAAATGATCTCATCTGCAAGGACTCTTTGACTTGTAGTAGGGAACTTGCAGCCTTCTTAGATAGCAAAGCTTGTATAGGTGTTTGTTCTGATTTTTCACAAATCACATATAGAAAGGGGAGTGAGGTGTCCATGAACAAAATGATTTGGGGGTAAATACCAAAATGAAAAAATATCTTGTTTTAAAACATAGAAATATATAGAACATCCAAGCCTAATTCTGAGCACATATGTATTCAGAAAAGATTGCACTCACTAGTCAAGATCAAAGAAGATAATTTTTGCAACAGATATTCTGCAATATTTGACAAACACAAGGCAGAATCTTTTCCAGGTTTAAAATTTGACAATTCACAAATAGCAACATGTGATGTATCTCTGATGGCTGTTAATGCTACAGTCATTAATCATAACTTTTTTCTTGGAAAATTAGCTCCATTCCCACAAGATTGATGTTATTGTCTGTGAAAGATGGTTAAAGAACAATGACTGAAAACCATTTCTGTCACAGTATAAATGTTTTTACTGTAACAGACAGTCTAACAAGAAAATCAGGTGGAGGTGTTATGACAGGGATTAGAAATAGTTATGACCTGTGATTATTACCTGTTCAGTGATAACACCAATACTACAGATTGTTTAACTTTGACAGTAAAGGCAACTTGGGAACATATAACAATTGTTGGAGTGTATAGATCACCAAAATCTAGTACTGGTGACCTAGAGGAATTTATACTTTTCTTGCATGAAACACAGGAGGGAAGAATAATGGTGGCTGGGAACTTCCATTTATCAGAGCCAAACTAGAATAATATTGATTCCATGACATTAGTAAGGAAATTATTCACAGTATATGTTGAGCAACAACAATTGCTTCAGATTGTAAAAACAACCTACCTGGGAACAGATCATACTAGACATTGTTTGTGTTCATAAAGAAATTACTGTTACTTCAAGAAATTACTGTTACTTCATATCAAATTGTATCATCATTGATACACAGTGATGATAGGGTTATAAAAGTTAATTTGTCGCAAGGTAATTCTGCTAAGCTGAAATCTAAACCTATGCATAGAAGATTAATAACAGATTATATGGAAGGAAAACAGTCAGTATGTAAAACTAATTGGAGTGATGCATTTAGTGGGAAAACTGCAGAAGGAATGTAGAATTTTTTTAAAGAAAAATTGTTTGACAATTTGAAATTGTTAAACAATGAAAGTTTAACATTAGGATCTAGGTGCACAACATCAGGAGGGCATATTTCCATAAGAACAAGATACTTGATTAAGGTGAGAGATGAAAAATATAAAAAGTGAAAAAAAGGTTGAACTATTACTATGAAATGTGTAGCAAACACACTGGACAAACAAATTAAGCAGAGTGTGAGACAAGCTCTAGAAAAAAATTAAGAAAATTAATATAAAGATAATGAGCATAATAGCAAACCTTTTTATAGACACATAAGAGGTAAAAGAAGTAAAGACATGCAAATTGATAAACTGTGTGTAAATTCTAAAACGTATTCTCAAATATAACAGATTATAGATATATTTACAAAATTTTATGCAAAACAGTTTGGCTCCACAAAGGGGGTGATAATGTGTCCTAGCAACATCCAGTAAACCTCAGATACTGAAATCAAATTAGATTGTACTGAAAATAAACTATACAAATTGGATCCAAACAAAGCAAAGGAAGGAAACAGAATTAGTAATGATCTGAGAACACTTCAGCGAGTATTTATAGTACCACCACCATGAGGTCTGAATGGAGAGATGATAAAATCAGCAAAAGGAGAGAAGTATTGCTGAAACTGACTTCATCATTAAGTCTTGGTGAGTACCTTCATGAGATGGACCTGACTTTTCACAAAAATCTCAACAAGACAACACTGATATATAGACTATATTTTATATAGCATATATCATTGACAGGAGTAGATTGAAAAAATAAAGAAGATAGCTGGGTGCACAAGTCCCAGGATAAAAAAGTGCTCAGTCCTGGTAGGTGCAATGATACCAGGACTGGAAAAAATGACAGTGTAGAATCCTCAAGACATGGAAATATTCCTACAATGGGGCTAGGCCAGGCCCAGGGAGAGGATGGCACCCACCCCACATTGTAGAAGGAAGTAGCAGTCCACAAAAATCATAAAAAATGATAGGCCACAAAAGAGACATACAGATGATAGAGTGGACTATTGAGGACAAGAAAGAAACTATGTATTGTTATTATTATGCAAGAAGCCCAGAATTTACAGACAAAAGATATATGAAAAGATTAAGAGAGAAATTAGAGGAAAGACAAATACTTCCATAGAAAAAACTGTCAGAAGCTTCAAATAAAAATCTGTGTTCATTAATACAACAGATCAAAGAAAAACACTATATAGACAAAGAAACCTTGTGCTGTTTGGAAAAAGAAGCAAATGAGGAAGTCCAAAGATTTAAGGAACAAAGGTTTCAGACATTTGAAGGGTATAAAAAAGAAATATGGACATGTGAAAGAAAGAGAGATCTAATATAGTGCACTATTTATGCAAAGTATAATTTTTTTATTTTATTTTATTTTACATTTGTTGACCGGGCTAGTCTAGCGGGATATATGCCCATTTTCAGTAGAGGCCCGGGGAGATAAGCTCCAAAATTAAAAATTTAATGAAAATAAATTAAATCCCATTAAAGAAATACATGTAAAACTAACCAGATAAATTAAGACACTCTAACTAGTGACATAGTTATAAGATATATACATGCAGTAGTTAGAAAAATAAATGACAAAAATATTGTAACATGGGACATACATGTAGAATACTATCATAATGTACAGAGAGTAGGGATACAGGAAAGTAAGAAGATGGCAGTTATGTAAGTACACCCTCTTTTTTTTATATTATTATTATAAATAGATAGTAAGAAGGAGATATAGATCAGTGGATGCAAAAATGAAATAGATTTAGGGTTCTAAAGATGAGAAGTTTAGTCAGGGGTCAAGAAATAAAGTTAGGATTAGTACAGGGGCACAGCCATTGTGTTTTAAGGTAGAGCTTGAGTTTCTTTTTAAAGAGAGATTTTGAGGGAATAGTAGAAAGTTCAGAGGGAAGCAGGTTCCAATCTTTTCCAACAGTGTTAGAGAAAAGGGAATCTCCGGCCTTGTTGTTTGCTTTGTCAGTATCTACAAGAAGTTTGTGTGCAGATCTTAGGGACTTTAGGTTATGGTAGGGGTGAATAAGAGTAGATAGTATAGGTGTTTTGTCAGGTTGATAAAGAATTTGATGGGCTATGCCTAGTTGATTAATTTTTAGTTGCTGCTGAAATTCAAGCCAGCCTAGTTGTTTTAGATTAGTACAGTGGTGGGTTCTGTAAGGGTTGCCTGTGGCAAATCTGGCTATGTTGTGGTAGGAGTTTTCTAATTTCAAAAGATTCTTTCTTGATAAGTTGGTAAATATGGGAGAGGCATAGAGAAGGGGTGAGATAAGGTGGGAGTGGGCTGTAGTTGTTCTAGATTCTGGAGTGAAGAAAGGTTTGATTCTGTAAAAAGAGCCTATTTTTTGTTAATAGTTTTCAATGTGTTGCCTATATCGGTATCAAAGTTAAGGTTGTTATCAATGGTAATGCCTAGTAGTTTGGTAGCAGGATCTTGTGATATAGGTGTGCCATTTTTAGATGTTATAGTAAAGTCTATGTGGGGAGATTTACTGGAAGGTGTGAAGAGGAGTTTTTTTTTTTTTGGGTTAAGTAGTAGATAGCGTTGGGAAAACCATTCTTCTACAGAATTAAATATATGGTGTGTGAGGGAGTGAAGATCTGATACAGATGTGGCTGAGCAAATTAGTGTAGAATCGTCTGCGTATTGTATGCATGTAGCTTGGGGAACTACTTGGTGGAGGTCATTGATAAATAAAGAAAATAGGAGGGGACCCAGTATGGACCCTTGTGGGACACCACTGTTGACAGGTAGCTGGGAGGATAGAGTGGAGTTCCAGAGTACTGCTTGATGTCTGTTATTTAAGTAGGACTTAAACCAGTTAATATGTTGGGTTTCAATTGACAAAGATTGAAGAATGTGTATGAGTATTTGGTGGTTGACCATGTCAAAAGCCTTGGATAGGTCTAAAAAAAGTGCAGAGGAAAGGGTGTTATGGTTACGATTTTTGTTGATTGTGTCTGTAAAGGAGAGGAGGGCAGTGGTGGTACTGTGGGAAGGTCTGAAACCATGTTGGGTATTAGAGAGTAAGTTATTTTGGAGAAGGCAAGCAGTTGCTTGTGGATACACCTTTCCATTATCTTAGATAAGGGAGAGAGTAGGGCTATAGCGCGGTAGTTAGAGATTTCAGTAGAATTTCCATCCTTATGAAATGGGATAATGTGAGAAATTTTCCAAAGTTTAGGGACATATCCTTCAGTGATGGTTCTGTTGATCAGTATGGAAATTGGGTAGGCTATTGATTTGTCTGCTAATTGCAAGTATTCTGTGGGTATTAGGTCTGCAGAGGGAGTACATGGTTTGAGTTTTTTGATAAGGGAGAGAATGTAAGTTGTTGGGACAGGTTGGAAGTGAAATGGGGGAGGTGGGTTTAAGTTGCTGTTAGATATATTTATGTTTTTGTTGGGGAGTTGACTGGCTAGGGTTTGAATTGTTTCGGTAAAAAAGGAATTAAAGTCATTTGCAATTTGGTTGGGGTTCCTTATGTCAGAGCCTTGTGGGTTGGGTGTGACAGGTTTACTTGGCTGTAGTAACTGATTTATGTTTTCCCAGAACTTTTGTGGGTTATTTTGGCGAGTATCTTGAGGTTTCAGGTAGTAGTTTTTTTATCATTCATTATCGCTTTTTTGGTCTCATTTCTCAGTTGTTTGAAGTTTTGGTAACCTGCTGTGTTTTTAGTTAAGCGAGATTTGTTCCAGATTTTATTTCTGAGATTGATTTTTTGCTTGGTTTCTATTGAGAGTCAGGGGGCAGAGTTAGTTCTAATTCTAATAGAGCGAGTGGTAGCATGGTTATTGAGTATGATCAGAAACTTAGCATTAAAGAAATCTATAGCTTCATCAAGAGAAAGGTGTTTTAAGGGCATCCAGTTACATGCATTCAGTTCACTTTGAAATAGTTCCAAGTTGAAATTTCTTTTAGATCTGATTGTTCTGGTTATGTTTTGGGTAGGAGGGTTGGTTTTAAGCCTGATGATGTAGGTTAATAGGTGATCACTTATATCATTAGGGAGGGTTCCTGTTACAAAATTATGGGGTTGATTATTGGTGAGTATCCAGTCTAAGGTACTTTCTTTTTTGTTAGTTTTATTTATTCTAGTGGGGGAGGTGATAGTTTGAGAGAACCCATAAAGGTTAATATGGTTAGTAGGATGTTTGTTGTTACAAGATTACCAATCAATGTTTACGTCACCTAGGATGATTGTTTCTTGGGGTAAGTTTAGTGATAGCCAACATAGGATCTTTTCTATGGTAGAAATATTATTTCCTGGGGGAACATAAATGCAAATAATAACAATTGATTTGGCTGTGTTTAGTTCAAGTTTGGTAATAAGAATTTTAGCATTAGAGTCCTGGGGAGGTTTTTGGTGGAAAGTGATTATTTGAAGGCTAGATTTAAATAAGATAGCTATAACACCACCTTTTTTAGATTCTCTGTCGAGACGTAAGATATTATAGCCAGGAGGAATGAATTCAGTGTCTCTTGTTGAGGGTTTTAACCAGGTTTCTGTTAGACAAATAATATCAAAGGAGTAGAGTTCTAAGAGAGCATGTAGTTGAGTTGTTTTATTATTAATACTACGTATGTTGAGGTTAGCAACTGAGAGTGAGTTTTTGGGTTTTTTAAATAGTGGGTTAACAGTGGGGTTTTGGTAAATGGATTGATTTAAGGAGGAGTCAATTGGACCTGGGTTTGGGTGAATATCTCCATTGTTAAGTGAGAGAAGTAGGGTTAGATATGTAGTGTTTGTATATTTACTTTGAGGAAGGGGTAACCTTCTAGGATTCGGGTGTACATGTTTTATGTGGGTTATCCTATGACATCTAGGTAAAAGATAGCTAGGTTGATATGATGGTTGAGGTAGGTAGGAATTAAAGAGGAAGTTTGTTTAGTTGGGTTGTTAAGGTGTGATAGTAGTGGGTGTTCATAAGAGGTTGTAAGGTGTGCTAATATTAAAGGGGGAATAAGTGAGAGCACAACTATGATATGTTTCAGTACTAGGGTGGGGAGTTTAAGCCAAATTAATCAACACTAAAAGGAAGCTCCAAAGATATTCGAAGAGAAATATAGGCAAAGATATCCAAATATGGAAAATTTCACAATGCAAAAATTAGGAAAACAAAGAGGAAAGGTAGAAACGATGATTTGTAATGGAGAGGTTAAAGAAATATACACTGAGGTCATGGATTACCTGCAAAGTGAAGGATTTAGTGTGGAAAATTTAACTCAGATAACAACACAACAGGGTAGGGCAATGAACACCCAAATTAAGGAGAAAATAGTAGAGCTGGAGGCATTTAGTCACTTGACATATGAAGATAATTTGGAGCCTCCCACAGAAGACCAGTACAAAGGTTCAATTGGAGTTATACAGCAAGGAAAAGAACACGAAACTGTGGCAACTCTGACACAGTCAATGTTAGGGAGTGATAGGCCAGTGATTTCCCATATGAAAGAGCAATGGATGACACAGGGTGAAAGTGAAGAGAAGGTGGCACAGGAAGAAGCTCTGGAACTCTTTATAGAATGCCCACAGGAAATGGAGAACAAAGAATGTGCCCTGAGTTTAGAAGAAAATGATCTAAGAGAAGAGCTGCTTGATTTAATAGCGATGGACAGACATATTAAGATCAATGAAAGAAATAGACTGCAAAAAGTTAATAAAAACCCCAAAAGTTAGAAGTTTGATGAAACAAATGAACACAGTAATTAGGACTGTCCATGGAGATTCATGTGATATAACAGAAGTAAATAGGCTACATTACTGTGCAGCCAAATTAATAACAGATAAAGTCCTACCACAAGAACAGAGGGTAGTAAGGATAAGGACAGGGAAAATCAAATGCCATCATGGAAGTATTGAATAGAGAAAACTATAAAGCAATTAAGACCAGACGTGTCACTGTTAGAACAGTACAGAAGAAGGAACAGATCAACAAAAATACCAGAAAGATAGACTTGATAAAACCAATGCACAGTATTTTAGCAGATCAGAATTTGTCATGCACTGTCACAATTAATAAACTACAATTATCAGCACAGGAAGAAAGAAATAGAAGAGACACAAATAAATATAAAGGAAAAGTACAAAGTAAACAATTTATTGATGACCCAAAAACAGGCCTCTCAAACTCTTAAAGCAAGAAATCTGGACAAAGCCATAAATAAAAGTGGGGCAATGGTCCAAAAATAGGGACAATTTTTAAATATTGCTCTTACAAACTCAGAACGTTGATAGAATAACAGGTTTTGAATTAGTATGAATTTTCTGAAGGGTATGAAGTCTGAAACTCAAAGGACTGTCATTATTTTCCAATTTCAATCATAATGATTTACAACTAATTTGTCAGAAAACCACAATTTTATGAGAAACAGACCAAAAATATGAGGCCAAAATCTGGACATTCTGCAAAAATCTGTACAGTTGAGAGGTATGCAAAGGTTTTATAGAGAACTGGGAAACAAGGTAAAAAGAATTCAAAGACCACAAAAAAAGAAGAAATCGATACATTTTGGATAAATATTTCTGAATATCCCGTGGAACATAACAAAGATGCTAAATGGATAGAAGAAGTAAAAGAAAGAAAGAATAACAAGTTCAAATGTACAGGATATGAAATTGGATGAAGTAATGACCATAGAGATTGAAACAAAGTTAAGAAAAGCCTCTAATTGGAAAATCCAGGCCCAGATGCAGTACATAACATCTTGCTAAAAGTATTAATATTTTTGCATTAAGATTTAGCCATGAGTAAGAACTATTTATATGGACACCCTGAGCAGACACCAACCTAGCTAATAAGAGGAAAAACAATGCTCCTATTTAAGAGTGAATCTGCAAGCTACCATAAAAATTACAGACCAGTAACTTGCCTTCCAATGATGTATAAACTATACATTGGGACTGATGCCAAAAGAGTTTATAGTCATTTAGAAGAAAACTCCATTACAGCAAAAGAACAAAAGAGTAATAAAAGAAAGTCATATGGAACAAAGGATCATTTATTGTTAAATAAACTCATAGCAAAGAACTGTAAAAAGGGGAATAATCTAAGTATGGCATGGATAGACTACAAAAAGCATTTGATAGTATCCCACATTCATGGATAAAAGAGCACTCACAAATGTATAAGATACACCCTACACTGATAACCTACATAACAGAGACCATGAAACAGTGGCAAACCACTTTGAGGTTAAGCCGTAATAAAGGACAAATTATTATTCCAGGGATAAAAATCCAATGGGGGAAATTCCAGGGTGGCTCTCTGTCACTGTTGCTCCTTTGTCTTACCCCTAACCCAGTAAGCTCTCTGCTTAACAGATTTGGTCAATTCCTTCATCAGATCAATGAACAAAGTATGTCTGACTACTTTAAATAACAGTTGACCAATCACTGACTCATAACTGCACCACACCTCTTTCCTCTTTGTCAGAGCTGTTGCTTGTAGGTTAACCATTTCAGTGCCTGAGCTTACGTTCTCTCAGAATGGGTTTGAAGGGAATCTATCCATTCAAACCTAGGTGTTGGTCGGCTTGTAAATCTGCTATCCAATGGGCTTCTGCCACTTCTGTTCAATTGCATATTTCACCACTTTTTTATTTAGTTCACATAACTGCAATACAATAAAGGTAAAATTGTGTTCAAGTTTATTTAACTTGTGCTGATATAAAGCACTGGTATTTTTAACAAGTCTACTATCACTTAGGTGTTGCAGTATATTGTCTTTTAATCTTCTGTTCATTTTCCCTACATAAAATGAAGTACAGGATCCACATTTGGCAAGATATATCACATTGCAAGAGCAACAGTCAACATAAAGTTTAGGTTGGTATCTCACCCCTGTAATCGGGTGTATAAACATGTTGCTTTTAGATATTTCTTTACAAGATAATGGCCAACAAGGAACTTTTTCTCACACCAGCAGACAAGCGAGGTGTAGTTGTTATTCTTAATTATGAGTGGTATATATCAAGAATGGAAGAGATGCTTTGCTCAATTTCTTCTGACGAAGTGATAGCAGAAGCCATAGTAAATTATATAAAAAAACATACAAAGAATACTTTGGAAGACCTTTACGCTATGCAAATCATCACCAGTGAGTTGCATAAGTACTTTCTAGTTGAACATCCAGTGATCCCTGTCATTAATGGACTACCAAATATACATTAGGATCAACGCAACCCTACACTAAGACCAATAGTAGCAGGTAGTGGATGGTTTACAGATCCAATGTCAAGATGGGTAGAGAAGCAGTTAAAACCAGCTCTATGCAAAGCACCAGCTGTGCTTAAAAACATACTCCAATGTTTGAACTCACTATTTGAATCTATGGGTGCAAATAACGTTATAGAAGGTTTTCTATTTGTAACCCTTGATGTCAACAACTTGTTCACTGTTATTCCTAATGCATATGGAATTCAAGCGATTAAACGATTTCTGAGTAAACATAACATCTATGATGATAGCATGATACATAGACTCTGCCTGCTACTACAATTGTTTTTGGAAAATAACATCTTTATGTTTCAAGAGAAACTCTATTGGCAGTGGTGGGGTGTTGCTATGGGAACACCCAGCACCAGTTCTTATGCAAACATAGTACTTGGGCCATGGGAAAAAGAACACATTTTTCCACCAAGAATTTATGGAGAGACAAGATCTTTGTCTATCTTAGGTTTGTTGACGACGTCTTTTTTTCTCTGGAAAGGTGAGCCAATGGAACTTCGACAGTTTATCTCATACTTGGAAAGTACCACCTGTTTTTTTACATTTTACCTTGAATTACTCAGACAAAAAGATTGCATTTCTGGATGTTCAGGATTTATAGATGAGAATGGTCAAATGGGGACTACATTATATAGGAAATTATGCTGGAAGAACACATTGCATAATTTTGACAGCATGCATCCACGGCATACATTCTCCAATATAGTAAAAGGACAAGCACTGAGAACATCCAGACTAATCACTGATGATTCAAAACTTCAGAGTGAGCTAGAATTGTTATCTGATAATTTTAAACAATGTGGTTATAATAAACAGCTAGTTAGTGACATTGTATGTGATGTTAAAAAGATGAGGAGAACAAAAGGCAAAGCATGGTTTAGTAATAAAGGCATACCACTGGAAAAAGTGAATAATCAAAGTTAGAGTGCCAATGAAATTCAGCAGTGACATTAAAATGTGTTTGCAATTTCATGATAAACAATTGGAAAATCTTGGCCAACAATGATAAACTTAGATTGATAGTGGGTAACGTTCCTAAGTTTGTGTATAAAAGGAATAAAAATCTCAAGCAACTTCTGCACAAAACAACTACTAGTCTCACTATAAAGTTGCCTGTCAGTGAAATGATTGGAACTTATTGTTGTTGGTGTTGTAAGACTTGTAAAGAAATATCTAAAAGTAACATGTTTACACACCCGATTACAGGGGTGAGATACCAACCTAAACTTTATGCTGACTGTTGCTATCACAATGTGATATATCTTGCCAAATGTGGATCCTGTACTTCATTTTATGTAGGTAAAATGAGCAGAAGATTAGAAGACCATATACTGCAGCACCTAAGTGATATCAGACTTGGTAAAAATGCCAGTGCTTTATATCAGCACAAGTTAAATAAACTTGAGCACAATTTTACCTTTATGGTATTGCAGTTAAGTGAACCAAATAAAAAAGGGGGTGATATATGCAATTGAACAGAAGTGGCAGAAGCCCGTTGGATAGCAGATTTACAAGCTGACAAACCCCTAGGTTTGAATGGATATCTTCCCTTAACACCCATTCTGAGAGAACGTAAGCTCAGGCACTGAAATGGTTAACCTACTACAAGCAAGAGCTCTGACAACGAGGAACGAGGTGTGGAGCAGTTGCAAGTCTGTGATTGGTCAAGTGTTATTTAAAGTAGTCAAACATGCTTTGTTCATTGATCTGATGAAGGAATTGTCCGAAAGTGCGTATCTTTTATGTTTTACAATTAAATTTATGGTTTTAGCTGTCTAGATCCTTGTTGGTTTTTTATTGCTTACATTTGTGACTTATTTGAACCAAGGTGAACTTTTATCCTTTGTTTGCTGGGTTTTCTCTGCTTAACAGATTAGGTCATGGTAATAATTTTGCTCCCAGAAAACAACAAAGTATAAATGCTTCTCATCTTCTCCTTGTCAATTATTTAAAACTGTATAGCTCATCAGATGAGGAACTAAAAGCAAAACTTCAAGTAGTCAAAACTGTTTCATATGATATAATGTCCTTTGGTCTTGATAAATGTGCAAAAGCAACCTTTAAAGTACGAAAGCTGCAGCACCAAGAAAACATCAGTTTGGGATAAGAATGTGATATAAAAGAACATGAGCAAGAGGGAGTATATAAATACTTGGGAATTGATGAAGGATCAACAATAAAACTTGAACAAATATGGATAAAACTCAGTAGGGAATATTTTAGAAAACTTAAATTAACCCTGAAAACAGTGTTGACATCTATGAGCAAAGTTCAAGCTATAAACCAATTTGCTTTTCCTGTCCTAACTTACAGTTTTGGAGTGACTGACTGGCCCCAAAAGATGATGGATAGATTTGATAGGAAAACAAGAATAATAATTCATGCTCATTAAATGATTTATAAAAATCAGTGCTTACCAAGACTATATATTCCCTGTTCCAAAGGAATTATGGGCTCCTTGAAATTGATTACATGTTTTGCTCTGCAGTCGTTGGACTGCATACATATCTGCTGACCTCACAAGACCCAAACATAGTGAAAGTTTTAAAACATGAGGAGAATAAATCTAATATGACTTCCCTGCTTAGTCTAGTATAAGCACATCAGCGTCAAGCAAGAATGGAAATTAAACCACAAGTTGATAAAAATCAGGCAGCAACTGAATGTGTCAAGAACAAAAAAAAATGAATATAAGGTGAAGTTCAGATGAGAAGGCAAGAAATGTAGTAAATGCATAAATGTAGCTGCAAGTATAGAAAATATTTGGAATGGTTAAGGAGAGGTGAATTCAAACCAAAAGATGAAAGGTTTCTATTGGCAGCTCAAGATAGTGGACTACGTACACATTGGTTTACAAAGTCCATTGAATATGTGGGAGAAACAGACAAATGTAGGTTTTGTAAAACAGAATTGGAAACAGTCGCACACCTTGTTGCTGGTTGTGATATACTAATGGCAGAAGAAATATATACTGAAAGGCTTAATGATGTTGCAAAACTGTTGCCCTGGGGATTATGCAAACATTGTAATATTGCAGTAGCTGAAAAACACTGGAAACATGAGCTGCAAAGCATCATAGAAAATGATGAAGTATACATCATACCCATTACCAACAGTTCAAAAGATAGATGTGAGAAAATAAGATATTGCGGTCCATGAAAAGAAGACAACATTAGTATTGATCATTGAAATCACTACACCCAGTGACTACAGTGTCTTGCATACAAAAAGACATAAAGTCATAAGAAATCAGGATGTGCAGTTAGAAATGGGAGGAATGTGGAAGAAAGATCCCAGACAGTTCCAATAGTGGTAGGACCAATGGGTCTCATAAAAAAAAGCATCTCCAATCGTATTTAAATATGTTACTGATACATGTAACTCCATATGAATTGCAGAAGGAGTCATTACTGGGCACATTGTGGGTGCTGCAAAGAGCACTTCTGGCTTACAGCAAAGATTAAAGCAATACTAATTTCATGAACTTTAATCATACTTTTACTTAAGAATGGGGTCCATTCCCCTTGTGATATTAGAAACCCAAAGAATTTGGTGAAATTATAAAGGGGAAAATACTATTATATATCTTATTTGCTAGGTCATATAAATATGGGGAGATTCTTCAAGACTGGAGGCATGAACTTATTAAATATGATCATATCCAGTGTCATACAGACCCTTAAGTCTACTTTCGTATTGTGGAAAATAATGAAGAAGATGATATTGGATAAGTTATTGTCAGAAGTGGAAAGGTTGGGACTTGAAACTGTATATCAGCATATGTATATTGAAAACAGATCTATTACCACCTGTAACATGATGTTCTATAACAATACAATAACATCTATGAATGAAAAATTCTGCTGTGATGTAATTTATATAGATTTAACTTTAGCATTTGACAGGGTCATACACAAAATAATGATCAAGAAATTAGAACAACTAGGAATTGATGGACTCTTGATAAGATGGAGAACTGCATGGCTTACAAATAGGACATAGCAAGTATCATACAGCAATTATACTGGTAAAATTCTTGATTACAGTCAGAATGATCCAAAGGGTTCTGTCCTAGGCCCATACTTGTTTAGATTGTATCTTTTAGATTTATGTTTTTCATCCAAGATGTTCTACAGTTTGTATGCAGATGACTTGAAACTGGGTAAGCCGAATACAAGTGTTACAGATAGAGCATATCTGCAAAAGAGATAAAGTCCCAAAAATCAAACTCCAAAACCTGAAAAAATGGTCAGAATCACAGTGATAACATCCACTCGAATGACCGACTATCCATTTGAAAGCTAAGCTGAAACCTAATAGTAATATTTACATAACATTTGTTTTATTGTAAGAGCTCAGGGGATTAGTTTCATGATTTTCTTGGTATATTTTGTTCCTGTTTTTTTTTTCCCCTGGGTTAATGAATATAGAATATGTATTGACCATCCTGAGTAAATATCAGAAATTGGACCCTGCCCTTAAAGAATATGATTGGTGACTTATAAGTGCCCTGGATAGGATAGTGCTTTGGGTACCTTTATCATGCACTTTTTTGTTTGATGTTAAGAACCACCTTTAACCAATCAAGTGGGATGATAGTTTCAGTGGTAACCAATCAGGATTTATGATTGACTTCCCATTTGAGGATGTAATGGGGTAATCTTGGGGGCTTGGTTACCATGTAATGAATGAAGGATTTTATTTAATCAATTAATTATATAATTGCATTTATCTGATGAAGTTTTTCAGTACAAAAACAAAAGTGTTTATCAGTTTGGATAATTTTAGCTGTTTGGACTGGTTTGGAGAACAGTAGGATATTGGATTTTAAATTTTTTACTTGGCCCATCTTTTAAATAAAGGTTTTAAGTGGATGTTATCACTGTGATTCTAACCATTTTTTTTGTTTTTTGATGTCTACAAAAGAACTTAATTAAACTGACCATTTGGAAACAAGAAGATGATATGATGGTATGTTGATAAACACATCAAAAATAAGCATATGAGATTTGGGAGACATAAATTGAAAGGTGAATATTTAATATATTACACAGTGATTGAAACTGTTGATTCATTTAAGGACCTTGGTATATAGATAGATGCAGCTCTTTCTAGTGATATCATCTCATCAGTTAATGAAGGTTATTAAAGTATAGGTTGTTGAAAAAGATTCATAAAGTCAAGGAAATCAGAAATGATGAAGTCATTGTTTGTTACTTACATTTGACCTAAACTTGAGAATGAAATAACAACGTAAAAACCTTATAAGAAAACAAACATGAGCAAACTGGAAAAAAAGTACAACGGAAATATACCAAGGGCATCCGTGGATATGAAAACTGAAGTTATTATGAAAGACTAAAATATCTGAACTTGTACAATGTCTCATATCGATATTTAAGAGGAGACCTTATTTAGGTATATAGAGCATTTAGAGACAACTACCTCTGGGAATGTTTGGAGTTATTAAAAAGTAGTAGAGAATCATCTGACAACCTATGCAGAAGATTCTTTAGGAATGAGAAGTTTGCTAATTGGTTCTCTGAGAGAGAGCAGCTGATGCATAGAACAGACTATCAAATTACAGGAAAGCAAGTTGTAGTTTAGATATTTTTAAGAACAGCCTTGACACTTATTTTGGGAACAACTGTTTTGGTATATTTGCAGTTTAGAAAATCATTAATGGCCATGCTTGAAATATTTGTATGTATGTATGTATGTATGTATGTATGTATGTATGTATGTATGCATTCAATAACTCTATTTTAGTTCTGTCTAATATCTTGGTAGCCCCTATTACTTACTACAATAAAACCTGTCTTGCAGTTATCTGTATATATTTTTAATTCATAGCATTCTTTATTGAATGTACCACTCAGATGGACAAAGGTAAACCACAGATTATAAATGTAAAGCTCATAAAAAGGAAAAAGACAACCTATCATACTTTTGACAAAAACTTTAAATAGGCTATACAGCATGACCTCTTCAAAGACAAGACCCCTTCAAAACATGCACTGCAAGCATCAAATAAGCAATAAAGATGCACCTTTTGCATTACTTTCACAGTTTCATTAGACTCATATTCATACAGCTATGACGTTTTTCTGGATTTCGCCAAAAATCCTGCGTTAGGCATAACAGAAGTTTCTCTTTTATATTTTTTGCTAAGAAAAGTTTCCAGTCAGCCCACCAAGGGGATCAATTTGTTTCCATTTTCAGATAACACATTTCTTAGTTTCATTTAATAACCCCCAAAAATGAGCCTGTGACAAGGGAATTCTTTCTGGGAGAGGATCTTTCATTCCTTCTCAAAATTCCAAATATTTATAGTAAATCTCAACAATCTATCTTTGTTCACTCCACACCAGAAAAAAATGTCTCTTTATTTATTTATTTTGCTTTATTTTAATTGCTTTTGTTGACCAGGAAAGTCCACTGTGCTGGTATGAGCCCATTTTCAGTGGAAGTCTGGGAAGAAAAGGTCCATAAAACATTCATGATAATAGAAAAAAAAAACATACATAAATGTACATAAAAACATACATGATAATAGAAAAAAAATAAGAAGGTATTTTCAGCATATAACAATTTAGTAACAAATAGGATAATCAGATGAAACATTGAACAATTGTATGGTGGAAATTATAAGAGACTTTGATACATAGCTGGTATTCAATATATGCAGAGTTTAACAGAAAAGACAGATAAGCTTACATATATACAGTTTTGTTGTACATATTGGACAGAATAGACTGTGGTCAACTATAGAGTATTTTTAGACTAGGAGGGGATAACTACACATTTTTTACCATGTGAAGCAAGAGGAGGTAGATGGTACTTTTCAAGGGTGGCATTTAATAAGGAAGAATAGTGATGAGAACGCTTGGGAACTCAGGTTATGGAGGAGTTGGAGATAGTGCATGGGCAAAGCCATTGAGAAGAGAAATAATGGTGTAGTGATTTTTTGAATACAGGGGCACTATTAGTGGTCCAGAGAAGAGGTGGAAGAGCATTCCAGAATTTAGCTACAGTGAATGACTAGAGGTACTGACCTGCAGGGAGTTTTGGTCTCTTTACTTGGATAAAAGATTGATTTTCAGATCTTAGAAGTCGGTTTGGTTGATAAAGAGTCAGAAGGGGGGAAGTGCTGGCCATTCAAGAGATTTATCAATAATTTTGTGTGCTGTATATAGCTGTATGTATGTGAGGTATTGTGGGAGTTCTAGTCAGTTCAGGGACTGTAATGAATAACAGTGATGGGAAGAATATTTTGCACCAGCCAAAAACTTAGCAATTTTGTTTTAATATCCATTTTAGTTTTTAGTGAGGACTGGATGTTGGTTAGAATGGAGGCACCATAGAGGAGAGAAGGTAGGAGAAAAGTTAAGGCAAGTGTTTTTTCTGGTAGAATAGTTTAAGAAGTGTTTATGTCTACAGTGGGTGCCACGTTTTTGGAAAGTTTTTTAAATGTTGTTCTGGATGTGTTGGTCAAATGTTGTCATCTATAGTAACGCCAAGTAACTTGATATAGGGGGCTACCTCTAAAGCAGTTTTGTTAGAAGAGTAAATGATAAATTCCAATTTATTAATAGTGATGTTTTTTGGGTGTAAAGAGCAGGAGTTTTGTTTTATTGGAGTTGGGTGTCGGTAGTAGAGAAAGCATTTTGGGTGGTGGTCAGAAGTTCTGTTTCTGAGGTGCAACACACATACATACACATGAATACTCTCCTTCTGCAAATTTGCCTTTAAACTCATTAATTTAGAATAATGTCCCTATCATGCAAGAGTACTGTATGAGAAACTCATCACTTATAACATGAGATCTCTCTTTAATAAACTCATTACATCCAAGTGACACCTCTAAGTGCATCTGCAGTTAACTCTTACTGACAAATAGTGCTTGTTCTTATTTGCATCAGTAATTACAAAACCATGCTATGTATGAGTTTTAAAAGATTTCATCTTAAAGCTTACACAATGACAAACTCAGCTGCATTAATATTTGACCTCTGTCTAGTGAAGGTAAATGTATATTAACTGTTGTTTTGTGATATTAATTTATGTAGATATAATTTTCCAGTTTTTTAAATATCTCAACAATCAAATAACATAGACAGAGCTCCTTAACCTCATAGGAAAGCTCTCAGCTAGATGAATAAAATGCTGCTGACAGTCTGTGTGTAACCTGAGTGGTTTCTGAGATATTGTAAAAATATTACAAATGTAATAGTTACTGTGTTTACTGTGACTTATAAAATATGGTTAAAGATCTAGAACCTAAAGAATACTACCACTATATAAATAGTTTGTGCTAAAGAGTTTGCCATTTATACTTCTTTCATAACCCTTATGGTGCCAGAAATATGAATGTTTGTTTGCAGTGTGAGGATATAATTTGATTCTGCCAAAAGGCTTAGGCACCACCATTGGAAGCTGCAGTGCAAACCTCCTGAGCTTCATTGGAGTGAATGAGTTAAAATCTACCAAAAATACCCAAATTACTGCTTCTTCTTCTTTTTCTTTCGGCTTTTCCCGGTTAGGGGTCGCCACAATGGATCACCTGTCTGCTCATGATTGGCAGTGGAGTTTTACGGTGTCGAGCTGCCAGCCCGGTGCCCAACCTTTCACAGAAGTCACACAAACACACACACTCACACCTAGGGCCAATTTAGAGCATCCAATCCACCCAAATGACTTATAATGAGCTGAAATACATTGAGTACTTCTTAGTTTGTGCTCACAGAACATGCAAATCCTTTCATGGACATACAAAAGCCGTACATTTTACCTGGCATTCTGTTATGAACTTAAAAAATACCATTTAAGGCAGGCATAATCCAAATGTTACTGAAAAGGTAATATTACCTAATCCCTGACCTCAGTAATTAGTCACTTTAAGCTATTAATACCCAACACAATGAACCTGTATAACTGAATAGAAAACACTCTCTGTTAAAATCTGTCACATCTTTACTGCACATTTTACCTACCTCAACCCCTCTTCATTACTCTTTACCCTACTCCCTAATAAATCTCTGACTATACCAGGGTATTCTCCAAACTTGTCATCACCTTAGCTTTCCCACACCTCTGCTTTTAGCACTAATATTCATAAACATGTAATAAATATAATGTAAAGTAATAACCAAGCGATGCTGGCAAATGTACCCTCCAATAAAAGAATCAAATAAAGCAGTAAAAAAGGAGGTGACAAACCACGGCTATTATAAAAATACAAATTTAATGAACCAGTACAAAGGTGAGAGCTTTCGTGGCTCCAGCCACTTCATCAGACATTTTATACTCAGTGCTCTACATCATTTATATTCAGCCAATAAAAATGCAAATCATTCAATCAACAATTAAAACCATACACCCTATATAAAAATAATTAATTCAACACTACATTTATAATTATATTTCTTTAAGTCTCTACTCTTTAAAATAGGGTTAATATTGATCTTGTCGTTCAAGCCCTTTCCAGTGTTTGCCCTCAATCTTATAATCCATTCTAACTCCCTGGTTTCAGTTCTATTCTTAACATCTCCACCCCTACAATTACTGTACACCTTATCTATCACAAAAATTTAAATGTGTGTCCCTCATCAAACTCCCTTACATGTCTAGCTAGTGCATTTGTTTCTGCCCTTCTCTTGCTATCATAGAGGTGTTTCCTCATTCGATCTCTTTACCTTAGGGTCATCATACGAACATAGAAGGCAGAACAGGTAACACAATGAGCTAAATAAATTATATTTGTACTATTACAATCAGATGTAAGTTTAAACCTCTTTCCTCAAATCTCAAATCTGGTTGTATAAATCCATTGCTGGTATCTATGTATTCACAGAGATTGCAGTTCCCACATGGGAAGGTACCATAGGTGCCTACATCATCCATTCTTACACTAGCATGGTGTGGTCCACATAATAATTTTTTTATAGACTTTTTGTTCTTAAAGGAAAATCTCGGGACTTCCCCCACCACCGACTTCATATCATCATCAGCACAGAGTACATTCCAGTTCTTCTGATAAACATCTTGTAAACATTTAACATTGCTAGAATATGTCACTTGTACTCTCACAAATTTATGAGCTTCCATCTCAGAAGTTGCTGAGATAGCCGTTTCTGAAAAATATGGCTTACCTATTCGCCCCTCCTCTCAGATAGATTAGGTAGTGCTTTCTGAACCTCTCCCCCACTGCAACCTCTGTGCATAAATCTAACCTTCATATTCTCTAACTCTTCTTCATACTTCTCTTGATTGGCTGTTAATCTCGATGTTCTAAGGCCCTGACCTCTAACGGTATTCCTAAATATATGACTTGGGTGCATATTTTGTCTGTGAACATTTTTAAAAAACCTAGCAGCTATATCCCTGTTAACAATGCTGTCATTGAGACTTTTGAGAAAGCTTATATAAAAGAAATTTATAAGTTACATGACAGTGGAGCTTGTAGCAAATGTTTTTTATAATTTAAATAGAGAGGAAAAAGTAGCCTTAGATGATTAAAGTTCATAAACGGCTATCTCTCGTGGTATAAAGTTGTTATTAATGACCATGTCCGCCAGATTTCTTCCCCCTTATAAGAAATGTTAACATGATCTGAATGGACATTTACCAAATGTTTATCTTTTAATAACATGGGCCAATGTTGTTTTACCTCTTTTACTATCGTATCAGTGAAAACATTATATGTTGTAACAAAATACACTTCTCTTACAATATTTTTAGTTCTGTTTTGTTTCCTCATACTATTAATATCAGGGATTACATAACCCTTGTTATTAGTAATAGGGGTACCAAAACATTGTGCTGTTATTTTTAGCCTATAATCTAATACATTTTTCTATCATAGCCCCTTCTAGTAAACATATTCATCATATTCTCCATCTCTTCTTCAAAAACACTATCTATGCTACATACCTTATTAATACGTAAAAATTCATTATAAGGTAGCACAGACATTAAGTGTATGGGGTGACAGCTAGTACCATACAAAAACAGATTTCTACTATTTTCTTTTCTATGTGTAGAGGTACAATGAACACCATCTACTCTAACTGGTAAATCATTATCCAAAAAAGTTATGTTTTCCAGTTTGTATACCATCAAATTTTAAGCCATAATTATTTATTTGTATATCTTGTGCAAAAGACTGGGCCTGTAAAAAATCACCATCACATAGGAAAATCAAGTCATCAATGTACATAAAATACTTAACTACTTGTGATTTAAAAAAATAATGTAAATGTAGTCACTTTCAAATTTGGCCATCACTATGTTAACATACATAGGGGCGAAAGCAGCTCCCATGGCCATGCCCTGTAACAGATGAAAGATTTCTCCATTGAAGACAAAATAATTATTTTGAAAATAGAAAACAATCAATTCAATAACATAATGGGACACAGGAACATCTCCTAAGAAATAAAACAAAGCCTGTACCCCTATATCATGCCTAATGTTGGTGTAAAGACTTTTAACATCTAGGCTCTCCTAATACATACTGTCTTTCCAAGATATATTCGCAATTTTTTATAAAAAATCCTGATTATCCCTTATATATAGGGGAATTTTTATCACATAAGGTTTTAAAAATTCATGCAGAAAACACACATATTTAAGTGTCTCTCTGCAGAGACAATAGGCTGGCCACTTAGATTGCTAATACCTTTGTGTGTTTTAGGTAGACAATAAATAATACCAAGCGATAGTAAGTAGTACTAAATTTCCTATCTAAATCAGCTTTAACAAAGTACACTGACCGTAAACCTTTATTTAACAAAGCAGAATACTTTTCTACTGCTGACTGATATTCGTTTAAATTGCATCTCTTATACACATTAGCATCATTCAAATGCCTATATCAAATTTCAAAACTGTTCATGATTTAAAATTACAATTTGATTCCCCTTATCAGCTAGTTTTACTACCAACCTTCTATCTTCACACAATTTATTAAAGGCTACCCATTGCTCCTTAGTCAAATTGTATTGTACATGTAATTTCTGCTGTCTACACATTTCAACCACATTCTCAACATGATAATCTAAATCAGAAATATAACTTTGTATATTCTCATTAGTATATAAACATGGAGCTACATTGGATTTTACTAGTGTCCAAAACACTGCATGCATTATTCAGCTCAAAAACATTAGAAACATCATCCAGTTCATCCAACCCATCCTGCTCAGACACACTTGAATAAAAGGAACTATTCAAACTGTCATCTACATTTACATTGCTATTATCGACCATTTTATTAAAATAATCTAATAAATGTAACTTCCTGCTAAAACAAGAAAGTTCACTTTTAAGAACATGCAGTCTTGGTAATACTGTGGGGATACATTTCAGCCCCAAATTGAGCACTGAAGTAACCCTTTCCGGAATGTCAATAATTGACAAATTTAATACCATACAGTCACTAGTGCTCGAAGTACTATCACAGACATTAGTTCCATTTGTTTTGTTTTTTGTTGTTATTCCTCCCAAATGATTGTTTATTAAACATTCTGCCCTGTCCCCAGTCATTCCTACCCCTTTTCTTACCCTGATACTTGTTGTTGTTCTGAAAACAATTATTATGTTCCACTGGGTTCTGGGCTGCTGGTAACATGGGATAATCTTCACTTTCTCCAGCTGTAGTTACCTCTGTGTCTTCGGAAGTAGCGAAGGAAACAGACAATGCTTTGAAATGTTTCTTTCCTGGACATGATGATGTAAGCAAACTATTCTTGCATTTCCAAAGAAATGCTCTATCCAGCTTATAGTCTTTAATACCTCTCTTGATTTTATTTATATTTCTCTCCACCAAACTACTTTCATATTGCAGTAGTTTCTCATTAATGTCCTTTAGCAAGGCATCTGCACATGAAGTGCTCAGACATTGATGCATGATTAATGCTGACTGTAAGCACTTCTTTCAGTTTTTTTTTTTTGTTTTAACTGATCCCTCTTGACCAGTAGACAAACCCACTCCATGGAACATTGGTGTGCTACCATCACCCAGCATTATTTGAAAACCTTATCCTCTTCATTATCAGGGTCAAAAGGGGTAGTAGGAGTCTTAAAAGCACTAAGACCCCCGGGGTGGGCAATGTCTAATTCCAGGTAGCTTTGCAGGCATGAAATGTTGAAATCCACACTGCTTTCTTTAAGCAATAAACTTTCTAGCTTCTCAATGAAAACCTGTAATTCAGCTGGTAAGGACACTGTACCTGTAGAACCCACTGAATTAAATGGATTATCTGTAAACTTACTTCATTCCAACACAATTGTCTCCCAAGAATTGTTTTGAATATCTGTGGTTCTAGGTATCCACTCACCCAGCTGTAAAACATACTGTTCCATTGTACATTGGCTATTTTCAACATTTAATTCCAGGAAAATATGGGGCAAATTATACTTAGGATCAGTGACCATATGAAATAATCTCCAACAAAAGAAAACCCAAAAACCAAAATACAGAAAACAACTCAGCCTCTAAACCAAAGAACACAGTTTAATCCATACTTAGCGCCATGGCAAACAGCCTTCCAAGATTAAAAAACACATAACTCATATCCATTTAAATACACATTCATCTCAATTATACAATTATCCAGTTAAAACAATTAAGCTAAATTAATAAGAATTAATAACATATTTTCAGTTGCATTCCTTGTTGAGACCAAATGGTTCCAATGTGTTAAATTTTAAAATAAATAGTTTCTTTTTGTAGTAATTTTGTTTTAACATCAACGCATTCACCCAAAAATAAGTGAACATGTTCCAGAACACATCCCATAAGACAAATATTCTAAGCATTACTTTGAATGCAGTATTGAGACAAATAATGAAGCCATTTATCATATATTTTAGAAGTTATGTTTTCATATGTCAAACACATGTAATCATAGCATAGCTGGAGTTACAGGAGCAAAAATAATGCACATAGGCTTGGTGCATGTATACTGACTTAAATGAGGTAAGTTTTCACTAGAACAATAGAGGAAGAGAAGGAAGAAGGGTATACAGTAAACTCTCAGTTAACCGGAACTCAAGCAACCAGAACTGTCTAGAACCAGAAAATAAATCGAAGAAATACAGTACAATTTTCATACATTGCACTTTCTATCCCCCTCCCTGCAGAAACACACCTTATGTTTTTAGAGTTTTAGAGTTTTAAAAAGGAAGACAGAATACATTCCCTCTCTCCCCAACCTAAGAACAAGTGAAAGCAAACAAATAGTATAGGGCTCAGTATTAGTCAGGCCTATTTTTAATAGTAACTCTCAAGCAAACAGAAACTACAGTTATCCGGCATCTACCAATCCTCATGGGGGCCAGTTAACTGAGAGTTTACTGTAAGCCAACATAATCAAGAAAAACATAAGTAGAAAAAGTTCTGTTACTTGGAAGTCATGATAACAGCAGATGGTTGAGATAATGAGGTGGGTAAGAAGGGGGTATTAAAAGGAGATGATTAAAGATCCAGGTTATTTTGAGGAGCAGTACTAGGGGATATGAAAGGTGAAATAGTAAGGGTGATTGTCGGAGAGACTGGCAATGAAAGAGAAACAGAAAGAAAGATGGGTTTAGTCAGAATGGGAGCATGAACATAGCCACAAGGAAGTTAAATCTTCTTTTAGGTTGTCTTGAAATGTGTGGTAATGTTTTAAGGTAGGTAGAATGGAGTTCAAGTACTTAGCAACATAGGACAAGTGAGTTGTCTGCTCTGTCATGAGACATGGACCTGGTCAGGAGATATTTGTTTTGTAAGTGTGTATTCTATAGAGGGAAGTAGTTTAGCCAGACTAGGTGCTGTAGTGCTGGGCAGTGTTTTGGATTGTTTGATAAGCTGGATGCAAACTTAGAAATTTTACTGTAAACCTTTAGCTTATTTCTTAAGGTTTAGTGAAGGTTTGTCATGATGGATGCTGCATAGAGAAGTGAAAAGAGAGGATAAGATGCATTTAACACAGATTACCTGGCTAAGCTTCCATTGCAATAATATTGAAGGATACAACTTAATTAAACTGAGGATCTAGAAATTGCTAGGCCCCAGAATCCAGAGATAGAGATGTTTTAAGGTGCATCATAGAAACTTTTTAGAGCCTTTTTATTTAATGATGTCCTCAACAAAAATTATGAAGAAGAAAAAAAATTGTCTTGTGTTTTTTTTCCTTTCAAGGTTACATAAGATGTGTCTAAAGCTTATTGTTCAAAGCTAACAAAAGCGTAATTCCCCAACAAAGTGAGAAGATAAATGCAAACATTTATAAATTCAGTCTGTGAATAGCGCATGACTTCCTCTCCCCCAACAGAGATAATTACATTTTGTTTAATCCTCTGATGTTAGACTGAGATAAAAGTAAATGCACAAATGGTGAGGGGTATATATTGTACACACACTCAATCATTTTCATCACAGACACTCCCCATACTCATCAATTACAGCCACTTTGTTGAATGTGTGCACCTCTAATATCTGATAGGCATTGTACAGTATTTTGTCTAGCTTCACACAGATGCACACTACTTCTACAAAGTTAGGATAATAACTGCTTAACTTGCATGGATGATAACAGTGTCAATCATTTTCATTCACATACATCCCCTGAACCTATCTAGTAAAACCAACCTTATTGACTGCATACTTCAAATACCAGACTATGATGAAATAAAAATAATAGCTGCTGTCTACAGTAATTTATTTTACCCCCCAAAACATACACAAATGTGGCCATCAATTTCACTCACTTGGGGAACTGTGACTTTATAAATCAGATATCGGGTTATATTAAACTAATAAATACATACAAACTGCCACACAGGAATTTATCTTCACACCCTATTACTCTCTGAATACAGCATACATGCCCCTCCATTTATCTCAAGAATCAAAGAAAAAGCTAAAAAATGATTGTAGATAAAAGGACCAAAACTGGGAACAGTTACTGCTTTATATATTTAGAAACATACTAGAATAACAGCTTTTGCATTAGCCATCTTTTTTATTCCAATTAAGTTTGAAACTCAAATGCCTGCCATCGTTATTTACTGACCTCAGTCCCCACTGATCTGACAGAAAAAACTTAGGGACTGGTATAATAGTTAAGGTGTTTACCTGCAAGTCACAAGGTACAGAATTTGAATCTAACATTTGAAATGGAAATTGTCTAGGCTTAAAATGACCCAGAAGAGCAGGTAGCCTAAAACTTATCCGTGAACCTATTATCAACCATTACAGTCAAACATCAAACTAGGATATAAAAAATTAGATACATTCTGCAAAATCATGGACAGTTGAGAGCATCTACTCTGCCCCCCCGCCCCACACAAGCACATAGACAAGCATACAGAAGAGCTGAATGCTCATTTATGTGCATGAGAATACAAAAGATGCGACCATCAATTACAGTCTCTTGTAGGATTGTGACTGTATATCTTAGGTATTTGGCTGTGTCAAATGAAAGAATACTTGCATAGAAACTACCACACAGGAATTTCTCTTATCAGGTCATCAGCTCACTGCTGTCAGAATACAATGTGTATCCCGCAGTTTCCCATCGATGCAAATATGTATAAAATTCTTATTTCAACACCCAAAGTTAATGTCAGATAAAGGAATCAATATCAGGAACAGCTACAGGGTTTATATGCATGGAAACTTGTCAGAATAATAGGCTTTCCATTAGCAAATGTTTAAAGGCTATTAAGTCTGAAACACAAATGCCTGTCATTATTTACTGACTGCAATCCTCATTGATTTGTTAGAATAAAAACACAGACTTTCTGATTAATAGATCAAAATATAATGCAAAAAAAATCTGAAATATTCTGCAAAATCAGGAATAACTGAGAGCATCTACCCCATATATACATATGCATCTTCTTAACTCACTAATGTCGGAATACAGTGTCCAGCTTAACAAATCTGCCAAGCAAAATACCTCTCAACACTTTCACTCAAGAATAAAGGAGAAAGGGGTGTGGCCAAGGATGAACACAGGATAGCAGCAGATTTCTTCAGCTCCACCAATTTCATTACACTGACAGGAATTAATTACTTAAAAAATTAATTTTTGAAGTAATTTTCTTTCTAAATATATTTGTTTTATATAGTTCTTGAACTATATCTAAAAAAGAAAGGAAATTTTAACAATATTCCTGTCAGAAATCACACTGGAAATTTCAGTTTATCAGTCTGAAATGAGTTCCAGTAAGACAAATTCTCAGGACTCCAGCATCAAGAAAGAACTTCAGTCTCTGATAACTATAATCCAGCAACTTACTGCTAAGATGGATAAAATGGATACTAAAATTGATACCTTCATAGAAAAAACTACAAAATAAATAGACTTGTTACATATAGACCTGCAACAACAGAAGATTCAGATGACAGGCATAGAAGAAGCTGTGAATGACATGGAAAATAGAATCCAAGAAGAGGAAATCAACATTGAGTTTCTGCTGAAACAAAATACACACTTACAAACAAAGCTGGATGACTTGGAAAATAGATCTAGGCACAATAACATTAGGATTTTTGGACTGCCAGAAAATATTGAAGGTAACAATATTACTTCTTTTTTAACAACATGGCTCCCTAAAACTTTAGACTTACCAGAAGCATTCTCTTTTGGTATCGAAAGAGCACATAGATCTATAACTAATACTAACTCTAACAAAAACTATCCTAGATCAGTTATAGTTAGATTTCTATCATCTTTTGATAAAGAGATGGTTCTTAAATCTGCTTGGGCTAAAGCTCCTGTTAAGTTGAATGAGACAACTGTGCGTTTTGACAATGACTATTCTCCCTTGGTAATAGCTAAAAGAAAAGTTTTTCTGCCACTAATAAGGGAGCTTAAAAAAGCACAGTTTAAAACATACCTTCTGTTTCCTGCCAAGCTAAAAATCTTCCTTCCTGATGGTCCTAAAATTTTTGATGACTTAGACTCTGCTTTACTGTTTATCAAAAAAAATAAGATTTTGGATAAAATAGAGGAAATGGAATGGGCTAGTCCTTCATTAAAGAGACTGGCAACTGAAACTTCGTGGAAGACTTCTGAGAGGAAGAAAAGACTAAAGAACAAATGATTTGTTCTATGTTTTTTTCTTTTTTTATCCCATCATTTTACTTCATTATTAATCTTTTTAAATATAGTTCCTGCATTTCCAGAAAGCACAAATGTTCTGAAAAAGATTTAATCAAAGTTGTTCTCTGTGTGCAAAGAAATGTTTTGTTTCATAACCAGTCAAAATATCTGAGGAACTAATAACAAACTATTATTCAATTTGTTTCTCTTTATGAAAAAGAGAAGTAAGGTCAGTAATTAGATACATTTTTTCCCTTTTTTTTCTCCTTTCCTTCTTTTCTTTGTTTAAACAATGACATTCTATTTAGATTATGTAGTGGGTAAAGGGTGGGGGAGGGCAGGGAGAGAAGAGTAATGAAAATATGATAAATACAATAATAACATATTTATTCCTTGTAAAAAGTTTATATGTTCTTCAAATGCTATTCCTAATTATACCTTCTTGATTATACTGCTTATGCTTGTTTGTAAATAATATGTCATGCTTTAACTAATAATAATTAGAACTAAATAATAGTAAATAATGTGTTTTATTTGTAACTCTATTAATATAAACAGTAAGTAATATTCCATTGTATATATAGAAATGCTTTTGATCATATAGACACAGTAAATAATGAGATTTGCATAGAATTGAGTTGGGACAGTGATATTGAGTTTTATTACCTATTAATAACTTTGGGCTTGATTTCACTTGCATAGAGGCTGTGGTAACCTGTGGGGTACATCGTGAAGGTTTTGTCATGTTTAGATGCATTAACACTGCTAAATGAATGTTTGTCACTAGTTTTTAACAAGTTTCCCACCAAAATGTTAAGGGAGACAATCTGGGATGTGGACTACTTCATGAACAGTGTCCTCATGCTGTTTCAAAAGCTTCAACTCTCAGAATTCTCACAGAGAAGCTGAAAGCAGTTAACCTGACCTTTGACCCAAATATCACACTGACACATCACAGATTCAGGAAGAACACCCATGTGAAGGAAAATGAACTCTTTGACATTTAAATGTGAGTTATTTTATATAATTACTTAGATATCTATGTTATAATTCATAAAATATGTCAATTATAATGATTTTAAATGATGCAGTTTCTTGTAGTAAGTAAATGTCTTATTTTAGAAGGCATAGAAAATGAAACATTTATTCAAGTGTTTTTGAAAATCTACCTGACTGCAGCATACTAATCTGTGTTCAAAACTTATGTTCCAAACATATACATTACTATAACTCATTTAATTCATCTGATTGACAAGCATAAATAACTTTATAACTCTATTCTGGAAGAAATTGTCTTGTGATATATTTTAAAGCAGTAGTATAGATATACAAAATGCAGATTTTTTTTTTTTTTTTTTTTTTTTTACAATAATGCAAGTGTTTCTGAGAATCTGCATAACTATGCAGTATGATTTATAACAACTTCTATAAATGTAATATTTTATTCTATTGACAATAATGAGTATGAGTAAAATGCTCATATACAAGCAATTCAAGTTTTTTTTTTTTTCTGGAAGCTGTTGACTACATTTAAAGCAGTAGTATAGACATATAAAATGCAGATGTTTTTTTTTTTTTACAATAATGCAAGTGTTTCTGAGAATTTGCATAACTATGCAGTATGATTTATAACAACTTCTATAAATGTAATATTTTATTCTATTGACAATAATGAGTATGAGTAAAATGCTCATATACAAGCAATTCAAGGTTTTTTTTTCTGGAAGCTGTTAACTGCATTTACATGCCAGAAAATAGATGCATCTTAATATATGTAATGTCTGAACCATATTAGCCAAAGTTTTTCATTTAAATGAATGTTAGAACTTATTTTTACATACTTTCTCTCTCTTTCTTTCACTCTCTCTCCCTCTTTCACGTCTTTTATTTCTCTCTCTCCTCTTGGTTCCTAATATCAAGTTTATTTGAATGCCATTTGAATACAAGTGTATTATATTACATAGATGTATATAGTAGTATGAATAGTTTTTAAAAAAAAGTTTATTTTAGTTTATATGATGCTGTTTTATCAAATGTGTAGTCTTGTCTTGCTAGATAACTGAATTGAAAGCTGTTAATTTAAGTTAAATATAACCAGTATTAAATTGATAAGGTGGTAGCTGAGGTACTGCTGCTTAGGGTAGGGGTTAACTTGAGTGGTAAATACTACTCTAAGTTGGAGTTTTAACTCCAGGCTGGATGCAAGGTTTAATCCTTACATTATTTTCACTTGTTAATTGTTATATGTATATAGTTTTGACATCCACAATATATTTTGTACACTCATTGTCACTACAAACAAAATTGAATCCTATACAAAATCCCATAAGAGATTCAATAAATACAGCTATATTTAAAGGTACACCTAAAGGAGGAGATGTAACATTACTTATGTTGTTATTTGTTATTTTGATCATAAGATTCTTAAGTTTTAAAAATGCCAAATGACATCTTTAAAAGGAATTTCTTTAAACATTAATGGATTGAATAATCCGTGTAAAAGGGCAAGCCTAATAAGATACATTAATTTACATAAGGCCAACTTAGTCTTCCTGCAAGAAACACATCTCTTGAAAAAAGATATTGATAAACTAGCCACAAACAAATATACAGTATTGCTTAGTTCAGAGCACACTCAGAAAAAAAGAGGAGTGGCTATTTTATGGAATAAAAGTATGCCTATTCCTAAAACCATTAAGTCTTATCAGGATGACAAAGGAATGTTTTGTATAGTTACAATACAAATTAATGGGAAGACTTACACTTTAATTAATGTATATTGGATACCTGGAATTGGTATTAATACAGTGACACATCATCTTGATAAGATTATATCATTCTCTATAGGAGATATTATTTTAGCTGGTGACTTTAATTGTATACTACATGAAAGTGACACTACCACTATAGGAAAAAGAAGAATTACATCTAATGCAAAACATTTAAATGATTTTGCTAATTCTTATCATTTGAATGATATTAATAATCAGATAGATTCAAAATCATTACCATACACCTTTTTTTCTAACAGATACAAAACTTACTCAAAAATAGATAGGGTCTTTATTTCTAACCAGATGATAACAGATTTAATTAATTCCAAAATAATTTCATGTCCTATATCTGATCATAATTCAATTGTTTTTGAATTCATGATAAAAAATACTCATAATGTTCAGATCAAAAGGATACCAGCATACTTAACTCAACTAAAAGACTATAAAGAATATATACTTTCAGAAGTACAACATTTTCTAGACATAAATAATACTCCTGAAGTCTCCATTGTCTATGTTTGGGATGCCTTAAAATCATATCTATATGGACAAAGTATAAGATGGTATAATAATAAAAGGAAATCTTGGGATAAGGAATTGTTAGATATTCAAAGTAAATTAGACTCTTATAAACATAATAATAAAGAAAATATTATGGATAAGAAAGTCATTGAAGAAATAAACAAACTAAATGACAAATACAAAGAAATTTTAACTCATAAAGTTAAAATAACTCTAGAGAAATACAAGTTTTTGTCTTACTCAATAAGCCCCAAATACTTACATAGACTTAAAAATAAAACAAAAAGGTTGAATAAACAAAACCATATCAAAGAAATCTTTTCTCTAAGGAAAAGGAAAAATGTTTCTAGTCTACCAGAAATATTAGATGAATTTAGAAATCACTTTCACAATATTAACAATAATAACATTAACATGGAACCTAAAGATAAAATAAAGGAGTTTATAACCACAAACATGAATAAAAAGCTTAATAAACAACAGATTAAACTATTGGACAAAAGTATTTCATATACAGAGGTTATTACACAAATAAATAAGCTTAAACCAAACAAAGCACCGGGTAATGATGGTATTATACCAGAGATATATAAAATCCTTTCTAAAAGTACATATTCATTAATACATAAGGTTTTTATTTTGGCCCAAACTGAGTTAATAACCCCCATCTTGGCAATATACATTTATTTCGCCAATTTTAAAACCTAATAAAGATCCAACTAGATGTACTTCATATCGGCCCATCTCATTACTTAATGATGATTATAAAATGTTTATGAGTATTTTTGCTGATAGATTGAAGACAATCATTCCCGGCATTATAGATATAGATCAGACAGGCTTCATTGTAAATAGAAATACTTTTGATAATATAAGAAGAACTTTAACATTAATTGATTTTGCAAATAGGAAAAAGAAAGATTTAACACTTATTAGTCTTGATATAAGTTCAGCATTTGATTCAGTAAGTTGGGACTATCTGTTTACCTTACTGAAGTGCACAAACTTCTCAGATGCATTTGTAAATCTAATTGAGCATTTATATAAAGGAGCATTGGCTTATATTAAGGTAGGAACATATGTTTCACAAAAAATACCCATTCTTAAAGGTACAAAACAAGGATGTCCACTTTCTCCACTATTATTCACTTTAGTAAGGGAGCCTTGGGCTAATTTGATCAGAAACAGTACTGACATAGAGGGTTTTGAAATAGATGAAAATACAACATCCAAAATTCAACTTTTTGCAGATGATGTTCTAATTACATCAGCAGGATCTAATTCTTCTATGCAGTCTCTATTTGATAAAATGATGAATTTTAAAAGTATTTCTGGTTTAATATTCAATGAAGAAAAAACTAAAATACTACCTATATATACACGAAAAAATATTCTCATTAGTAATTTTACTAAATATGTACCCAATTCAGGTCAGATAACTTATTTAGGTATAATACTATCTAAAGATATTAAATCTATTATATATAATAATTATAATACCTGTTTTCATAATATACAAAATCTTTTTAATACCTGGAATAATATGTTTTTTACTATGGAGGAGAGACTTACAATTATTAAAATGATAATATTCCCCAAGATTTTATACTTAATACAATCAATAATACTTCCACCTACAAAAATAATTATCAAGAAACTGAATACACTAATGTTAAATTTCCTATGGGCACCTAATAGACCTAGGATTGCATTAAAGAAACATACTAATAGCTGGTCTCAAGGGGGTATTTCTTTTCCAGACTTTAATTTATATACTATTTCTTCTATTGTAAAAGTTATTACTTTATTAATAGATCAGTCATATGTCGCAAAATGGAAAGATTATTGGGAGCTAATTAGTATGCACTTCATGAAAATCTCCTTAACACATAAAAATATGATTGTAAATAACTCCATGGTATGGTTACTAAAGGAATTTTGTACTTCACCTATTACACCTAAACATATGGTTTGTTACCCATTAAATATTATTATTAGCTATTGTAACTTTATATTCATGCACCCTAAATATAGGGAATGGAATTTTATTATATTCCCTATAATGTATACTCAGGGTATGCTTTTGTTATCTACTTCTGAAGGAACTCATTTAGCTATAGATAATGATCTAAAGTACTGGTATCAGTTGATATCTGATAATAAAGTTAAAAATCTAGATTTCTTAAAACAAGAATTTGATCTAAGAGAAACTTGCTGGTTAGAGGTTCAGACCTTTAGACAACATCTCATTGATAGAATAGATCTAATGTCTATAACAGTTAAAGAATCTATTCCAACACTGATTAATTACTTGATATTAAATTTACAACATAAAGTTTCTGATAAAGGTAAACTTTCATACATACATAAAATTATCAGACAAGAAACTTTTTACAGTGTAGATACATACTGGAATTATTTCACTTCTATTAATGGGGACCCACCAAATCAACAAGATAAACAATATATATTGGAATCTTACTATAGAACTACGTCTTCCATTGTCTGGAGACTTTATACATGGAAATTTTTACATAGATCTTTTTATACACCTTTGATGATGAATAAAATAAATAATAAAGATAATCTATGTAAGAGATGTAATGTAGAAATTAATGCTGACTGGGCTCATATGTTTTATGGCTGTATAAAATTGAAAGAATACTGGAAGTCAGTTAATGAATTTTTGCAGGCTCTTTTTACAGATAATTTCATTATTTCTAAATCTCTTATATTATTCAACACACCTGTACCTCAATGTGTTAAAAAGGTTAAGCTTCCCTTGTTATGGTCTATTTTAGCAGTGGCTAGGAAAATAATAACCAGAAATTGGATTTCAGATACACCTCCTTCGTTCAATGAATTTAAAAATGTTATGAATATAGTGTGCCATATGGAAAT
The DNA here is from genome assembly GCF_019279795.1 of Protopterus annectens. Lineage (NCBI taxonomy): Eukaryota > Metazoa > Chordata > Ceratodontiformes > Protopteridae > Protopterus > Protopterus annectens. Next base: position 1,485,441,646 of record NC_056744.1, on the reverse strand, counting down.
AAACACAATTAGGTCAAGAACAACTAGAAAAACATCTTATTATATTGTATGGGATAATTTACAAAATTTGTTAAAACAATCTTTATTTCAATAGCATGGTATTTTAGTTTAATTAATTGATCTGATTGTAGTGGATGTCTTTGTAAATACTTTAGTTGTTTTGTTGAATGTTATAATCATATCTATTTTTAATTACTTGTATAAAATTGTTATGATATTTCTCTTGTATGTTAAAACAATAAACCTGTTTTAAAAAAAAAGAATCAAGGAGAAAGATAAAAATGTTAGGGCAGATATTGCCTTTATATACTGAGAACTTACTCATGAAACTGGCTTTGCATTTGCATGCTTTTCTCTAGAGACTAAGTATATATATATATATATATATATATATATATATATATATATATATATATATATATATATACAGACACATATACATATACATAAATAAACACACACACACACACACACACACAATATTTATGTACACACACACACACACACACACACACACACACAAACACACTCATACATACATACATATATATATATATATATATATATATATCCCTAGACTTAATAAAATCCATGTAGGCATAGTGTGGACCCTACAGAGAAGGTAACATGGCCATGTATGTGATTCCGTCTCGGTAGTGGGGCATGGATATTAATGATGGCACGTTGCTGAGGGAGGGCTGTGGAACATGGTTATTGACTCAGTGTAGGGAGTGTGTCACTAATTGTGTCTGTAGATGAGTAACACCACCCCCTGCACTGTACAAGTGCATTATATTCGATGTATTTAAATGAATTAATTTTTTTCAGGTTTGTGCAGTGCAGCGCGCAGCAATGGACATATGCCAAACATCTGAAAATAGAGATCAGATGCATTTTTGCAGATTTGCACAGTTCAGCAAAGTGCATAGCAATGCTTAAAGTTAGCTCAGTGTTTTATGTAAACATATAGCAGCATTCCACATATCCATGTAGCCAAATGTATATTTTCCAAATACAAATTATACTAATTATTTTTAAGTCATGATATGCTGTGCACAGCTAAGCTCTGTTAAGCCATGCTAAGCCTTACTAAGCACTACTTAAACAATCTATGATTAGGCACTGTTTGGCACTGATTTGCAATGCTTAGCTGCGCTTGACTCCACTTGACTTTGCTTAGCTGGTTTGCACACTGCTAAGCAATGCAAAGCACTGCTAAGCATTGCCAGTTTCAGCACTGCTCAGCTCAGCTGAGCTGGTTTGCATGGTGGCAAGTGATGTACCACATATTTAAATATTGCCAAATGGCATTACAGATCAGGAAAACAAGGTATATTAAGTGCAATAGGTAGGAAAACTGCAGAACCAGTTGGAGTTTGAACTGTTCAGTACCTACAGCTGGTGTTGGGGAAGATGAACACTTCCAGGCATAGCAGTGGGGCATTCGGCAGTCCAGGTTCATGGTTGGACTTCTCATGAAAGATCATGATGACCGGCTGCTGCAGGGAGTGTTCCACAGCTCGGAGTGCAAGGCTGAGGCCTGGGACTAGCTGGCATGCAATCTCACCAGTGCTAGAGGTATCCCCCACACAGGTGAGCAGATCCGTCATCACTATGGTTACCTGAAGCATCAGAAGGGGGATCTTTTGGCCACCTGAGTCCAAGATGCTCAGGCAGGGAATGCCCCACAGGCTTGTAAGTACTGTTAACATTGTTATACCGATACCTAATCCGAATGTTTGATAGACAGATATGCATAATGGTGTGCTTCTCTTCCTACATCTGCAGAAAAGAGAGCTCACAACCTAGAGGCCCATGTGGGGCACTTGGCCAGGTTGTGCCATGAGTGTGGTGTGTACAGATTGATTTGCAATCTGTAGTCAAATAAGCAAGAAAGAGTAAAACATTAACTGCCAATAGGTATATACAGTAAAGATTATTGTATTGCAATGAATAAGGACATAGACCTGTACTGGAATAAGTGAGTACTTCCACCTAGACTGCAATAAGAAGGGACAAATAAAGCATTAACCATGATAAAGTAAATGAAATAAAGTTTCTACTGCAATTATACAGCGTTGTTGTGTAGTATGTTTGTGATTAAGGCTGTTTTACATGAAATCAATTATGAGAGTCTATATTCCCATGTCAACAGGGCTGTTCATTGAATGCCCTTACGTTGACACATATAGAATGAAATGCCAACATTTTAAATGGCCACAATAGTGATTTTTTTTTCCCAGGGGAAAAAAATTGTTTGGACAACAACAAACAAACCAAACCAACAGACAAAATAAATTGGGGGCTTCATCCCCACTCCCCCAATGTAGGGGCTTTGTCACCCACACCCCCCCTACTTAAATGTACCAACTCTGAGATCACACTACAGTGGAGGATATGGCAAATGTCCGACAACAACCCAGCTTTTTTTTCCCCTGGGATAAAAATTTATTTTGTGGCCATTTGAGATTTTGGCATTTCATTCTATATGTGTCAATGTAAGGGCATTCATAGGTTCATAGGTGTGTACTATGCTGATGGCCCTGGAGCCTTTACAAGCCTAGCCCATAGAATTACCCTGGCATCATGCCACCCGACCTTAGTTCCCAGTGTCTCTGTCAAGTAGAGCCACTGGAGTGATTCCAGGGGTGAATTTTCTATTTTCCATCCACTCATCAAAATTTCTCTTGAAGAGAGCCATTGAGGTGCTCTGTTTGACATGTATGGGAAATCTATTCCATAGCATGGGCAGTCTCCGGGTACCTGTACCTCCAGCATGTTCTGTTGATTGTGGTAATGAAGTTGAGGTCTCTGGAGCATGTGGTGTGGAGGGATTAGGATTTCTTTAGATGTAGCATTTCTAACAGAGCTAGGTCAAACATGACTTTGTAAGTCAAGCAGAGATCATCTCTAAGTTGGCAATATGAGACAGAATAGTTGGAGTTTTTTGAGTCTGTCCATATAGGACAAGTATTTAAAGTCTAGGATCCTCTTTGTGAGGCACTTTTACGGCCTCTCCAGTTGTTGCAGGTGTCTAGTGAGGTACATGACAAATAGGGCATTGTACTCAATGATTGGCCTAATGAAAGAAGAATAGAAGGAGATAATGCCCTCTTTCTTCCTGGATGCAAAACCCTTAGTTATGAGATGTTCCATATAGAAGGACTTTCTGACCACAGTGGCAATGTGGTGGCCAAAAGAGAGGTTGCTGTCAACCTGTGTTCCTAGATCTCTTATAACACTTTCTGTGTTCAGTGGACTATCATCAATGTGGTAATTCATGGGAATCGGGTTTTTCCCAAAAGGGATGATGACACATTTTTTGGCATTGAGCTTAAGGCCATGGTTCTGACCCCAGTTGTTGGTCTCATTGAGGCCTTTCTGTAGGATGTAAACATCACTTGGGGAGTTAATAATAGCTCCCTACTTAAAATCATCTGCAAACTTTGTCAGCCAGTGTCCCTTTGTGTTGGCCTGGACTACAGAGAAGTAGATACCAAATAGGAGATGACCCAGGAACAAACACTGTGGAACTCCACTCGTAACTGGTCAGCAGTCTGACTTGGAGTCAGCTACTTTCAGACTGTGGGTTCTATCTGTGAGCCAGTTTGCAACCCACCTAGTGATATACGGGTTGATGCCTAGCTTACTGAGTTTTTCTATGACTCCTGAGTGGGGAATGGTATCAAAGGGCTTGGCCAGATCAAGGTAGGCTGCATGAACCACCTCACCTTCATCCAGAGCTCCAGTGACTGACTCAAAGAAGTCAACTAGGTTGAGCAGGCATGATCTACCCTTCACAAAACCAAACTGTGTGGGATCCAGAGTTTGGAGATTCCCTATATCCTTGTTTATTAGGTCCATGATGATGCATTCCATAGCTTTGCATATCAGACTCTTCAGGCTAATGGGGCGATAGTTCCCAGGGTCTGTAATAGCTCCTCCTTTGTGGAGAGGGATGACTGTAGCAGTGCACCATTGAGCAGGGGCAAAGCCTGAGGTGAGGCTGTCATTAAACAGGGCACACAGGTGAAGTGCCAGTTCACTCTGTAGTTCATGGAGAACACAGCCAGGGATATTGTCAGGTCCCATAGAAGCTGTAATATTGGCCTTGGACAGTGCAGTTTTAACCTGTGCATCAGTAATACTGGGTTCCTGACAATCTACTGGTATTGTGATTGGACCTTTGGGGGGGAGTAAAGTAGGCATTGAATATGTCGGCCAGTATATTGGCAGTATCTGTTGGCTCAGTATAGAAGGTACCATTGTGCAGTAGCTCAGAGCAAATCTGGGTATTGCCATGGAGATTCTTTACATAACATAGAAGGCCTTGTGGTTGTCTTTACTATCTGCTGCAATTCTGTTTTTATAGCTAGCTTTACAGGATTTGATGAGGGATCTCAGCTTTTTGTTGAGGCTGATGAGAGAGTTTTTCCAGTCTTGGCACTTCAGTTTATTTCACATCATTTTCCTCCTTCTAATGTAGAGTTTGTTTATGGCAGGGGACCACCAGATTGCCTTCCATTTTTTGGAGGAGAGTGTCTTGGTTCTATTGGGTATGGTGAGATCCATGCATTTGTGTACGTGTTCGTACAGTGCATTGGTGTATGATTTGGTAGTCATGCAACTATTCTCCATTTGCATGGGTGCCATGAAGTTAGCCACCTCTGTTTTAGGAGCCCAAAGTTAGCTTTGGAGAAGTTTTTCATGGTGGTTACCTTTGCGATGGTAGGGGGTGGGAGGGATGTGTATTTCCAAGGTGATTAATTTGTGGTCAGATATAACCAGATCTAAGTTGACTATTGGTGTAGAGCAATGTTCCCCCATGTTAGTAATGACCAGGTCAAGGATGTTGCTACCTCTAGTGGGGGTAAGAATGATCTGGTCCAGGGCATTGGAACTAATGAATTCCAGGAAACGTTGGGCAAGTGTATTGGTACATGAGTAGTTTTCCCAGTTAATGGAGGGGTAGTTGGAGTTGTTCAGTATGAGAGTGTTAGGTTGGACCCCAATATTCTCCATGGTGCTTAGGAATGTGGAGTGAGAGTCTTGTGACATGGTTTGTGACCTATAGCAAGCTACAACCTGAATCGCTGTCTTACCCAGTGTTAGCTGCACCTGAAGTATCTCTGATGCGTTATGTTGGGCTATCAGTCTGGAGGTGTGTGCATCCTTTATGAATATAGAAACACCACTGCCTCTGGAGCTTCAGTCCAAGTTCTGGGGCCGAAAGGTGTGGAATGAGTTATAGCCTGGTAGTGCAGGGGTACTTTCTGCTGCTTTGAACCAGGTCTCTGTTACAGCACAAATGTTGATTTCCATTTTAAGGAGTGCTTCAAGCAAGTGCATTTTGAGATTTAGACCTCTAGTGTTGAGCAGCATGACCCTCAGCATGCATTTGTTTGTAGCTGTTACTTTTGTAATTTGGTCTTTGGAACACCACCTAAAAATGGCACTATAGGGGTGGAAAGAACCTTGGCCAGTATACGAAAGCCCAGGGTTGACAGATGCACGCCATCTCTGGCAAAGCATCGAGGTCTGTCAATCGTGTTATCCCAGGCAGACAGATACTGGATCCCCTTAGAATGACACCAGAAACTTAGCCATTTGTTGAAAGCAATCATTTTCTGCTTGTACTGTTGTATCATTCTTGGTGATGGTAGGATACTGCTTAGGGCTAGCATACCCACCTGGGCTACATTATCTGAATGTTCCTCCATGTCTCTTTTAATGTAGTCCAGGGAGGTATGTCTCAGGTCATTCACACCCACATGTACAATGACAGAGTCATATTTGTACCTGTTGTTGAGGGACCTGAGTGCATGCGTTATGTGGCAGATCCTGGCACCTGACAGGCAGCTGACTGTTACTTTCTCCTTATTCAACCTAGAGACTGGGACATCAGTGTACCTCACTATCGAGTCACCTATGACTAGTGTGTTGGGCATGCTTTTTTGCCTTAGGGGCTTCAGTTGAGTGGCACACTGTTTAGGAGAGTTATGTATCTTGTGATTAGTGTTGTGTTGTGGTAGTCAAGTGCATTTCTGTCTTGGAGGTCTCTGCTGTTTGGGTAGATTTTTATTGAGTGCCTCCACGAAGGTGTGTGTGTGTGTTTTGTTTTTATCTGAAGGCAGTGCTGGTGTGTGTTCTAGAGGGCTATGTGTTCCATGTGGTGTGGTGCAAGTGTTGATCTTCTCCTCTTGACCAGCTATTTTGATCTTAGCTGGAGAGTGCATGGCTTCCAGTTTGGATATATAAGTGCATCTCTCAAAAGTCTGAGTGTTGGGAGGTAAGAGGAGAGGGTTGTCAGTGTACATGAGGCAGTTGCTACATTACCTTGGGATGCCCAAGTTCACCAGGTTAATAAGAGAAAACACAGAGAACTGGCCTTCAGACATGCCTGGAGGGGTGGGCATTGATAATAAGTACTGGAGCTGTTTCCTTGTAGAACATTTAGTGCTGGTAGCACTTTTGTGTGCTACAATAATTGCTTCAAGAAGTCTGGTAAAGTGCTAGACTAATAAGCTAGTAAATGTGCAGAAGAGGAGAGGAGAGAACTAGCAGATCTAAGAGAAAAATCGAAGAGCAGACTTTGGCACTGCTCAGAAGCTTATAAACAGTCCTGGATACAGCAAATCTGTATCTGGATTAGACTAGGTTCATAGGTTCATAGTTAGGTACTAGGCTGTCTGCCCAAGGGCATTTATAAGCCTAGCCAGAATGTGTTGACTTTCGCCTCCACTTTAAATTAGTTTCCTGGGCCTCTATATAGGTTCCTAGTTACAGCAAAGGTGGGAAACAAGTGCATATGCAGGCTTTTAAACCAGAAAGTTGAACGAGATGGGAAAAACTGCCCAAACTTCCAATAAACTACAATGTCTGGGCCAGAAACCACTCCTCTTGTGGTAGATAGGCTACCTACTGCTTAACACTCGCACTGATAAGCTAGATGAACACCCCTGTCAACATGGGAATATAGACCTGATTATGACAACTTCTATGAAATAAAAACATGAAAGAATACCTCTATCTGACTCAGGGTATAGCTAATAAAGAGTATTATGCAATAAGTGTAGATTCAGGACTGTATTACAAGAACTGAAGTATGACACCTGTTATGCAATAACAGTGGCAATAACAAAGTGCCCACAAATTACCACATAGGTGGTAATCCATTAAGTACAGAAGAAGTAATTAGGGACCTGGGGACCCAAGTTGATAGCAATCTCTCATTTGACAACCACGTAGCCAAAGTGGTTAGAAAAACATTTTATATAGCCCACATAATCATGAAGGGATTCACATCTAGATCAGGGGAGGTCATTGTGCCTCTTTACTCATCCCTCATCAGGCCCATAATTGAGTACAATTCCCCTTTTGGGATGTACCTTACCAGACACCTGCAGCAACTGGAAAGACCCCAAAAGTACCTCACCAAGAGGATCAAAGGGCTCAAACAGATGCCATATGCTGCCCGGTTAAAGAAACTCCAGCTCTGCTCAGTAGCATACCACCTGTTCAGAGGCGATCTGTGCCTGACGTATAAAGCCATGTCCAACCCGGAATTAATGGACATGCTGCACCTCAGAAAATCCAAATCCCATCGAGCTACGCGCTCAAGAGACTTGAACCTCAGCACTGAAATAAATAGGACATGCTGGAGGGACAGATTCATAACCCAGAGGCTCCCTTCACTCTGGAATAAAATCCCAGTCCAGGTTAGGCAGAGTCCCTCATTGACTCTCTTCAAGAGGAATCTTGATGAGTGGATGGGAGATCATAGGTTTACCCCGGGTATCACTTCTGTGTCACTGTTAGACAGAGGCACATTGAAATGTTAATGGGTTATCACCAATGTTCTGGCATGTTGTTATAGCTAACAAAATGTTTTGTTCATAACTAACCTATATACATTGCTAAACCTCTATCACCACAGCATGACAGAGTAGGCCTGTTCCTGCTGATCCACCTATCCCACCTCAGCCTGCCATGACTTCTGGGACACAAGTTGGTGGTGCCCACTCAGCTGGCCCTGCACCACCCTAGGGTGGAACTGCCTCAGAGGACAGGACCCCTCCTCCACAGGAGTGGTGGCAGAGGGGCGGTAGTCACCCAGGATCAACTACTGGCCATGGTGTGTAGGATTGTTCATAGGAGCTATGAACAACACCTGCACCAGATTGAGGGCAGACTTGAAAACTTGGTGAGGCCTGATGTCCCCAGCACCCAGCCTCCAGCACAGCTACATTCGGGGCAGTGATAGTGCAGTGTTGACTGCCCATGGGTGAGGATCTCAGTCACACTGCTGCCGTATGGAGGCACTTGCACCTCTGATGCCACAACACCCTCCACATCCAAGGTGTTTACCCCCTCATGTGTCACACACCACCCCTGTATGCTGTCTTGTCTATCTGCAAACGCAACCTCTTATACCCAACTTACTTCTCCACATGTACCTACATCGCTTCCCCAACATTCTACTCTCTCTTTAAAAAAAAAAAAAAAAAAAAAAAAAAAATGGTTCCTGTCCCACAAAAAAAAAAAATATTGCCCCAAACATAGATCTCCATTTCACACGTGTCCACTGGATACAACTAATTAGATCCACCTGGCCTAACAACACATTTATGTTGTCCTCACTCCTCTCTTTGTGGTTGAAAGTGCAAATTCATGTCCAAAATCTATATAAATGCACAGCTGTTGCTGTAAAAGAAATGAAAAGCTATGGTCCTTTCCTTCACTCTTCTTGTATATCCCTACCTGCCTTTGACATTGTTAGTCCCCCTGCTTGTCTCCACTTCACCACTGTCCGATTACCCCCTTTTTTTCTTTTTAAATTTTTAGCTCTGATTTGCGTGGAGCTAAGACGTGTGCTGCAATGTGACATGTCGCACAAACCCTCACAAACCTGCTTAAATGTGCTTTAATGTCCTTAATGATTTTATGTGTTTCTGATAGTGTTAGACACATCTGCAAAATAATCACCACTGCCATGTCTCAGCTCAGACTCTGTCAACTACAGCATTGTGCATTAGCCCACTAGACCACTTAGCTCTTAACTGAAAGTGGTGCTTCCAGCAAAATATACTGATTGCCACTGGCAGACTGCAAGTACATATAATGGGAAAAATGGGAGTGTCCCTGGGACTCTGATGCAAAAAGTACACCAGCACACAGCTAAATGAATAATAGTGGCTGTTTTTCAGGCCTGGGATAGCAGGTAAATGTACCCTTTTATAAGCAGCATCTTTAAACACACCTGCTAAGGCAGTAATGGCAAAGTACATGTATACAACTGGGACCCTGTTGCACAACAACTGCCTTTAAAAGCCATGCACATAATGATGCATACAGACAACATGTGTCACAGACTGTATTTATGCACATATATTTTGCAAGTACAGCTGCTGCAGCACTGACTCAGTAGCTCAGTCTATTAAATGCCTTGCATGTAGTATATTTTGCCACCAACAGTCCTGGGTTTGAACCCAGTGTGTTGCATATCAATTACATTCATGTGAACACAGCAAGCAATAATTGGGTTATGCAGTTTTTAACCCGCACAGGTTGCTGCTACTGATTTAATGGCTACCCATGTTTACAAGTCAAAAGCCTATAAGTAGGGACACACTACACACATTCATATAGCCAAACTATATGTCACCTACTACTCTGTGATTGGCACTGTTACATAACAGCTGTACCTTAATGACATGCCTCGATTGGACTGTAAAGGGTACCCTTACACTGGCTTTGCTGTGATGACAGGACTGACACTACTGCCTCAATTACATGTGCAGCTTGCTGTCTTCCAAAGAGTTCACACTCTCCCCATGTGTCCTAAGCTGCAGCAGCAGCTGCATCCTGGAACATGCTCAGCTCTAGCTTAAGCTAGCTGCTAAAGACCTACCATACATCACAACCCCTTAGAACAAGGGATCCAGACAAAAACATACATAAAGGGTGGGGGGAGGCCATGCAGCAGGGACCTGTTTTACAGTTTGCCCCTACAAAGATAGTGAGCTAATAGAATAGCAGCTACTGCATCAGCATGCATATTCTGATGGGTATGACATGTAACACTCACGTCTCTCTCTCCCCTTGTTGACCTCAACCCACAATGTTTACCACTGAGCTGCCAGATAATCACAATGTCACGGGACAATGGCCAAACATAACATGCAAAACTGTGGGCATACCTCATAAATCTCAATAGTGGGCAGTATTTGTACCTACCCTCTGTGATGCTGTAATCTCTATGCCTTACTAATGTCCATCTCAAACACTAAGAAAAGGTCCGAGGCCTACATGAAGACCTTAAATATTGCACTGTAGTGCCATGTCATTGGCTAATGAAAGTGCAACCCAGCTGTTTTGGATGCAGTTAGCAAGTCTGAGCCACAGATTGTTGCACAGGATATTAACTGTTAATGAGCGGTACCTACAAAAGGCAATCAAATGCCTATGGGGAACAGGTCTGTATGTTGCTTTACTTAGACAGACCATGGTATAGTGATCTGTTTGCAGAGGATCTGATCAAAAAAGGATTACATCACTCTACCAGGTATATAATACATGTCCCCATATAATGGGATGCATATGGGAAGATGGCGGTATGGGGAATAGGGATTACAATAGTAGGCTTGTAGTACATCTATGGCATTGACATGTTGGTGATACTCTGTTGTCCAACAGCTGCAGGCATGCCTCTCAGCTGTCCCTGCTTTGAATAAAACCCCAATTCAGGCCCTGTTACTTCCTCGTACAATGGTCGGCTCATGTATGAAAGCTAGTGGATTATAAATTAGACATACTGACAGTAAGTAAGGGTGTACACAGCTGTAATATCACATGATGTACTGTAATTCATCTCCTCTCAGTCTGTGAATATCACACAGAAATAGTTCAGACATTGTAAAGGTGTCCCTGACTGCCTCTGATGTACTCTGGCTAGGTCACTGTTTTGTTGACATTCATACCTCATTGCTTGAGAGCTATGGCTAACATATCTGTCAACCCCTTGCAGCAAGAATTCAGGTCATAGCCATTATTAGTGGTCTGACACAGGTCCAAACTCAGTAACAGAGTGTATATATTGACCATATGAAGTAAGACTATGAATAAACTATTGATAGACTGTGGGGCATGACATGTGAGGGAGCGGTGTATAGTGCAGACTATTTTGGTTGTGCAGAGTCTGTACATAGTGGATGTCCACATATCTGGTCCTGTGATGTGTTCCCCTCTTGTCTTTCAGGAATGATGAATCACAGCAGGCACCCACCATTTACAGTCGCAGAAAATAATGTTATCATGGATGGCCTCAGACTGCATCATAAAATACTGCTGTCCACTAGTTGCCAACATCATGACTAATGTGCATCACTGTGGGCTGACCTCATTATGACAGTGAACCAAATTGGCCAACAGGACAGGAATAGCTTAGGCCATGGCTATAATTTGACTCCTAGAAAACAACAAAGTATAAAGACTTCTCATCTTCTCTTTGTTGATTTAAAACTGTATAGCTCATCAGACGAGGAACTGAAAGCACAACTGCAAGTTGTCAAAACTTTTTGAGATGATATAAGAATATCATTTGGTCTTGATAAATGTGCAAACGCAACCTTTAAAGTAGGAAAACTTCAGCACCAGGAAAACATCAGTTTGGGACAAGAATGTGATATAAAAGAACTTGAGCAAGAAGGGGTGTATAAATATTTGGGAAATGAGGTTTGCAACAGACCATTTTGTCATGAGATACCTTCAAGTGGGGGCTAGATACATAGATTAGCAGTAATTAAGAGAATAAATGTAGGATAGGGTTAAGTGGGATGAAGGGATGTTTAGGAGGAAATGAGGTAAGGGTAGGGAGGGGCTTAGAGGGTTTTGTCAAATTTAAGTTAAGTAGGAGTCACTTTTTTTGGTGTGAACTTGCTACCCTCCCACTCTCTTACTTTTTATTAGTGGGATTGTGTCTATTTCAGTTTGGGAAGATGGAGAAGAGGGGCAGGCTTGCTCTCTTCTTTTCCCCCTCTGGTGTTGGATGTACAATTCAATAATTTGGGAAGGAAAGTGAGCAGTTGCTCTGTTGGATAAGTTAATAAGCAAGCAGAGCTGCTTATTTGGATGGCGGTGTAATTCAATAAATTGAAGGTGAGCAGGTAACACTGCCTTGTTATTGCAAAGATAAGTGAGCAAGTGAGAGACACTGCTTATCAAGGGTGAGTGGTTACACTGCCCTTACGGTTATTTTAGGTTTTCTTTCATGGATGTTATTATCACCTGTGTCATGTTTTGGTTGATGGTTATAATTATTGGTTAACAATTATGTTTATGGAAGTTTAATAAATGTTGTCAAAGGTCATTTAGATGTTGTGTGTTTATTGAACTGGACCTGGACAATTGATGAAGGATCACCAATAAAACATGAACAAATGCAAATAAAACTTAGTAAGGAATTATTTAAAAAAAATTAAATTATTCCAGAAAACAGTGTTGACATCCAGGAATAAAATCCAAGCTATAAACCAATTTGCTCTTCCTGTCCTAACTTCCAGTTTTGGAATGACTGACTGGCCCCAAAATGTGTTGGATAGATTAGATAGGAAAACAAGAAGGATGCTTCATTTTCACCAAATGATTTATAAAAATCAGTGCATACCAAGATTATATATTCCCCATTCTGAAGGAGGGATGGGCCTCCTTGAAATTGATTGTATGTATAGATCTGCAATCATGGAACTCCACACATCTCTTGACATCACAAAACACAAAGATACTGAAAGTTTTGAAACATGAGGAGAATAAATCTAACATGACTCTTCTGCTTAATCTAGAAGAAGCATATCTGCATCAAGCAGGAATGGAAATCAAACCAGAAGCAGATAAAAATCAGGCAGCAACTTCTTCTTCTTCTTCTTCTTTCAGCTGCTCTCGTTAGGGGTCGCCACAGCAGATCAACTGTTTCCATTTCTTCCTGTCCTCTGCATCTTGCTTTGTCACAACAACCAACTGCATGTCCTCTCTCACCACATCCATAAATCTTATCTTAGGCCTCCCTCTTTTCCTGTTACCTGAAAGCTTCATCCTTAGCATTTTTTCCCAATATACTCTGCATCCCTCCTCTGCACATGTCCAAACCAATGTAATCTTGCCTCTCTGGCTTTGTCTCCAAACCTTCCAACCTGGGCTGAGCCTCTAATATACTTATTCCTAATCCTGTCCATCCTCTTCACACCCAGTGCAAATCTTAACATCTTCACCTCTGCCACGTCAAGCTCTGACTCCTGCCTTTTTGTCAATGCCACTGTCTCCAACCCATATAACATAGCTGGTCTCATTACCCTCTTGTAGACCTTCCCTTTCACTCTTACTGGTACTCGTCTGTCACAAATCACTCCTGACACTCTTCTCCAACTAAATGTGCCAAAAAAACAAAAGAAAGAAGATAATGTGAAGGACCAGATGAGAAGGTTAGAAATGTGGAAAGCATACAAATATAGTTGCAAGTATAGAAGACTTCTCAAAGAACTTCATGTTGATCAGGAATGGTTAAAGAGAGGCAAAGTCAAACCAAGAGATGAAAGGTTAATATTGGCGGCCCAAGATAGTGGGCAATGTACTCGCTGGAATACAAAGTCCATTGAACATATGAGAAAAATAGACAAATATAGGTTTTGTAAAACCAAACTGGAAACAGTTGCACACCTAGTTGCTGGTTGTAACATACTAACGGCAGAAGGAATGTATACTGAAAGGCATAATAATGTTGCAAGACTGAAACAAATAAAACAAAATCCACGTCAGCACAACCAGCAGCAAAATATCCAATGTTAAGTGTTTTATTAACATCCACTTTTCGTTCATAAAGACTGAATTTCTTCAGACAGACATCAAAAGGTAACAAATGTAAAAAAAACTCCTTAAATACACAATTAACAACACATGATACATTTGAATGGACCAACCAACTGGTTAAAACTCACTGACGTCAATGTGTGGGAAAAAGCTGATCTCAAAACTTCTTAAAGTGCTGCTGCATACAAAAATAGAATCTATGAAAAATGTGTTTTGAAAACAAAACAAAATGAAAATATATATAAACATAAAATGTTTAAAATGTTTAAAACCAAAAAACATAATGGGCAGGATTCACGAAGCCTCCGTGTAAGAGTTACAAGTCTTACACAGAGGCTGCAGTTAAACGGAGTGATGTCAGCATGTCATGCATATTCATGAGAGCATGCTGACTCACACCTAAGGCTAACATGGTCCATGTAAGAAAGAAGGGGGCGTGTCCACAGGGCAAGACATGCAAATGGACACGCCCCCAGAAGGGTCACAGTCCCAAAAGTAAACACCCATGAGCGAGTCCATGTAAATGTCAACAAACACAACACATGCCCCCACAGACTATGAACATAAAATATATAAATGAACATGGTATATATTTTTTTAAATTGTAAAGATGTTTGCCCGTGAGTGCGCTCGTTTGCACGGGCATGCCCGTAGCTTAGCCACAGTTAGCAGTCAGTGGAAAAGCATATAAGAACTACATATGCAAAGTAAGCCAAAAAGCAATAGCGTAGCGGTAGAGACGTCGGCTGAAAAGCAGGCAGTCATGGTTCGTGCCCCCGCAACATCAATTTTTATTTTTAGTGAAATAAGCGCGAAACAAGTCCCTGACATATATGTACACATATAAAATTATATTTTATGTAAAATGTAATGAAATGGGCCAGTTATTTTGAAGAAATGTGAGATAACAAAATAATAAAAAATGCCAGATGTGCCTATAGCTGAGCTACAGTTTAACAAGTTGAGTGCATCTGCCCGTAGGTGAGCAGTGGTTTAACAGGTGTCAAATGAGTGCCCGAAGGTGAGCAGTGGTTTAACAGGTGCAAAATGAGTGCCTGTAGGTGAGCAGTGGTTTAACACGCTGAAATTGTGTGCCCCTAGCTGAGCTGAGCGTAATATGTGTCCTGACAGCCAAATAAAGTGCAAACCAGCGTAACTCATTTGCGCGGAAGCTGCGCACCATGCCAACAAGCTAACCGATGGGCAACGTTGAGCAAGCTGTAATAAAACTGCCTTTACACAGACACACCTCCTAGCCTGTGTAGTCAAAAAATATAAAAAGCAGTGGCCAGGTTCAAACCCAGAAAACCATGCACCATAGACAAGGTACTGAACCACTAAGCCATGACAGCTATACTTAGAAATGCAGTAATAGCAAATATATAGGAATGAATAGAAAGAGGAGCATGACAAAGCAGGTTTTGTGAAGCTGATACAATTCCAAAATGGCCAATCACAGATAAGTGCGGGAAAAACGGCATATATAAGCCCCATAGGCGGGAATACACCGCATAACCGATTGTAGAACTAACTTGCAGCCAGAATGTCAGGAGTAGGTGAGGGTAGTTGCTTTCGAGCACAGAGGTGGGGCGTTGAGGAGTCCAAATATATGGTTTGGCTCCTTGTCCACAATCATGAGGCCCAACTCATGCAGGGCCAGGTCCTGTGGGGAGCATATAGGGCTGAGGTGTGGGACCGGTTGGCTCATGATCTTACCAGTGCCACAGGGATT
The DNA here is from genome assembly GCF_019279795.1 of Protopterus annectens. NCBI lineage: Eukaryota > Metazoa > Chordata > Ceratodontiformes > Protopteridae > Protopterus > Protopterus annectens. The sequence goes on along the minus strand of NC_056744.1, from coordinate 1,485,426,054 downwards.
CCAAGGACTGGTGAGCAGGTCCGACAGCACCATGCAGACCTGAAGAGACGCAAGCAGGACCAACTGAACCATTGGATCGAGGAGGCCCTGCAAATGCCCAACGCCCCACTACTAAGTTACATCTAATTATGTATGTAAGAAATTAACCTAGCTGATATTATGGAGATGTGTATTCCAATATTACTTTATTTATATTACAGCTGCAGGTGTCCATTCTGTGAACCGCAGAGCCTATGGCGATAGGCTGGTGCGGTTGCACCACCAGGCAGGTCAGTAATCCTCTCCCTGTAACTGTAAATAAATATAAAAGTATGACAGTTAGCAAAAGAGTGCAGTGTAGTCACTAAGTAATAAAATGTGCAAGTAACAGTGTAAGAGTGTTTGCAATTATTGCTTGATTACAAAAGTGTGTTGCAGTCTGTAATCCAAACAGAAAAATGTACGTCTGAAATAAAGTCTGAAATAAAGATGTCCCACTTGTAATATAATAGTACACAACCTGCAGCAGGCTGAAAAGTACAGCTGCAGAAGATGAGCAAAACACGTGTGAAAAATATCCTTGTTGAAATACTGAAACATGACAGAAGTGAGACTGTTGGAAAGGATTGTAATAACTACAGTTAAAACATGTCAATAAAGCCTAGAAGTAAGTACCATCCTGAATTGTAAAAATTAAACAAGTGAGAGAGTGTGAGAAAGAGCTATGAATCCACCAATAAAGTAGTAATAACCCCTGAATAAAGTATACTGCAGTCAGTACAGAATGAAATGAATGCGACAAGCAGAACCTAACAGCAAAATGTGTTCAAAATGTTCCTGCAGCTGGAATGTGTATCCCAAAATCTGGATATGTTGCTCTCAGTCTGCAATATGCAGATAGTATGATTGTCTGAAATACCAAACATCCACAGTTGTCTATAGCTATATAAAGCAAATGTAGCAGGATGCTGTAGCTGAACAGAGTCAGATATGAACGTGTATGAATAAAAATGAAAATGTATATTGATGTAGCAGTAACATTCCTATCACCAACTTGAAGTAGTTATCACATAGGAAACTGTAGGTAGAACTGTAGTATGTATATATCTGCAGCTATTAGAAATGTACAGCATATGTATTGGTATTTGAAGGTGTTAATTATATTTTCTAAACCCTACCCTATAACCACATATAATCCATTCCATGTGAAATTGGTATGTGCAATCACAATTAACACCGCTGGACATTTGTCCTGTTGGGTCATACATATTTGCATGTACGTTGATGCATCTGCCCTGTTCATACATCCAAACCTGATGGCCTGTTGCCATCAGTCAACCCTGCATGTTGTTGGACTGTGTATTGCTGTTCAAATTATGCATGTGTTATGCTCGCTGTTCACTGGTGTGAAAATCTGGGTGTTTGGTTAATGGGAATACTAATGCATGCTGTTACAACTAATTCTGAAAGGTATTGTATGTTACTAACCCAAACTGTCATGACATAATGCAAAACATAGGACGACAGGGAAGGCAGGTTCCAGCGGACCCACCTCTCCCACCTCAGCTGGCGAGTGCACCCGGCAGTAGTGCCCAGGCCGGACCCTCCTCCGGTGGCCCTGTGCCACCTGCAGGTGGAAGCACTGCAGGGGATGGGGCTCGTCCCCCCTCTGCAAGCGTGGCCAGAGAGGAACATCCACTCACCCTCCGTAGTGTCCGGACTGTGGTGCGTAGGGAGATCTGGCACGCTGTGCTTGGGCCCCTACACCAGCTTGAGGCATGAGTGGCACAACTAACGGGCGTGCCTGCTGCCTGGCTTACACAGCCCCCAGCACAGCCCCGTCCTGGGCAGTGAAGGCACAGTGGCAACTGCCCATGGGTGGGGATATCAGTTCTACTGTTGCCATCTGTGGGCTCATGGGCTCTGGATATCCAAACATCCGTCCCCGTCAATTGTGTAACCCCCCCACATGTGTCATACACCACCCCTGTATGCGTCTTGTTTGTCTTGTCTGTTGACCTACCCAACCTACTTCCCCAGCTATACCAACTTCCTTTACCTGACATACCACTCTCACCTGAAAAAAAAAAAAAAAGGGCACTCTGTACCCACAAAAAAATGATGCCCCATACATAGCTGCCCATTTTGCACACATGTCTGCTGGACATAGAAACTGTCAATTACAATTGGCTGTACAACAAGTTTAATTGTTGTCCTTACACCTCTCTCAGGGGTGGAAGGTTTCAAATGTCACACCAAATTACAAACATATGCACAGCTGTTGATGAAGAAATGGGCAGCTATAGGCCTTACCTACATCCCTCCTGCAAAACCCAAGCTTGTTTCCCTACTGTCTTACCCTCTTTGTGACCCCTTATTCACCACTTTCCTGTCTCCCCATTTTCATTTCTTTCAAAGAAAATAGCGCAGGTGTGCGCATGAGTTAGCACTTTTAAGCGGTTGTAAGCGGGTGTGCACGGAGCTGAACGCCAGTGCGCATGCGGGAGCTCCGCACAAACCAGCGCTAACCCGGTTACAACTGCTTAAAAGTGCCTTAGTCACTCTGAATGACAGGTCCTGTAGTCTGCTCAAAAGCAAAATAAAATCCCACTGTCAGCCCCTTGGAAACAGTAGTCTGCATGACTTACCACTAAGCCATGACTGTTATATAAAAACATTGTGCTACAATAAATATATCATGTAATAGTAGGAATGAATGTAAAGGGAATATAGGATGTGTAATACACAAAGCACGTCATGTATATTTACTGTCAAATCTAGTGGATATCTATAATAGTAGTGTGTGAACAGAAACAGCCATGCTAGTTGGTAGCTAGTAGGTAATAATGTCAGTTATTATACATATATAAATATATGTATATATATATATATATATATATATATATATATATATATATATATATATATATATATATATATATATATATATATATAGTTGTAGGTGTCAGTGTACATACACACCTAGTACAGGAAACAGGAGAGATGAATGGAGAAATGTTAATCTACAACACAGCCTGAATTATGAGAGAGATACTAACCTTTACACTCACAGAGCAGTATCCACAGCATACCAGCATGGTCCCCACATGGGCAACGCCTATCTCACATACCCTTTTATAGCACTGTCCTGAAATCACAGTGAGAACTGCAATCAGTACACAACTGGCTGCATGCAATTAGCAAATGCTGGCTAACAATTGCTGCAGAGGCCATCACATGGACATATGCAGATATCTACAAAAGCATCCTGTACTCCCAGTCCACGCATGCAATACTTTCATTGCACCGTCTGGAGGCAGAGAGAGAGAGAGAGAGAGAGAAAAAAAGAAAGAAAAAACAAAAATAAAAACACAAACAAAAACTACACTGAAGACTAAGTTGAAGCTGTCATCAGTGTCAGTATCAAGCTGGGCTAGCAGCAGCAGGAACCTATACTAACGGTAACGCAACCAGCTGTGACAAACACAGGTAATGTAAAGTAACAATTTTATAGTCTACATACTATGAACCCTCCATATGTGTTATTGGTCTGTATCTATATGTATGTCTATGTGATAAGTTGTGTGTACGTTGTTTTACCCAAAGGGGAAGACTATACATTTCATGCCATTCAGTGTTAGGCCATGATTCTGGCAGCAGTTGTCCGTTTCAGTGAGGCCTGTCTGTAGGATGTGTGTGTCTGCTGGTGTATCTACTATGGTGCTTAGTTTACAGTCATCTGGGAACTTTGTCATCCACAACCTGCCCATGTTTGCTTTCACATCTGAGAAGTAAATGCCAAACAAGAGGGGTTCTAGGACAGAGCCCTGTGGGATACCACTTGTGACTGGCTTTGAGTCTGACATGGCTTCCGCAAATTTGACTTTATGGATTCTGTTGTTCAACCAGTTTGCAACCCATCATGTGACATATGTATTAACATTTAACCTGATGAGCTTGTCTATGATGCCTGAGTGGAGTATTGTGTTGAGGGCCTTAGGCAAGTCCAGGTAGGCTGCATGGACTGCTTTGCCCTCATCAATGGCTGTAGTGACTGTTTTGAAAAAGTCAACCAGGTTCAAAAGGCAGGATCAGCCCTTCACAAAGGCAAACTGGGTGGGATCAAGTGACTGTAGGGCCCCAATATCGCTGTATATGAGTTCCATAATGAATCTTTCCATAGCTTTGCAGACCAGGCTGGTTAAGCTTATGGAGCGGTAGTTCACAGGGTCAGTAGAGGTGCCTCCTTTGTGTAGTGGGACCACTGCTGCTGTACGCCAGTGTTCAGGTACATATCCCGTAGTAAGGCTAAGGTTAAATATCAGTTTTATATGCGGTTGTAGCTCCTCTTGGAGTTCACGTAGCACACATTCAGGGATACCATCAGGTCACATTGATGCTGTGTGTTCTGCTATGCTGAGGGTGGCCCTCACCTGGACATCTGAGATGACAGGGAGGTTACATTCAGCTGTGATAAGTATTTCTTCTTTTGGGGGCGAGTGAGGGTGGATATTTGCACTGAACCTGTCTGCATGAATGTTGCCAATATCTGTGGGTTCAGTGAATTTTATGTAGTTGTGTACTAACTCTGAGCATATCTGAGGCTTTTGGTCCATGTGTCTAACAAACCTGAAGAAGGCCTTGTGGTTATCTATAGTGTCCTTGGCCATTTCTCTCTCAGAGTTGGCCTTGGATGTTGTTATGAGAGAACTTAGCTTTTTACTAATGGCGACCACAGATGCCTTCCCTTTATGTGAGTCTGCTCTGTCCTGCAGTAGCCTCCTTCTATCATTGTGCAATTTGTCTTTGGCTGGGGTCCACCAGACAGGATGTTTAACCTTTGTGCATAGGGTCTGGGTTAGAATTGTGTGTGCATGTTCCATGCATTCTTCGGGATGTCCGTGGGAAGCATTTGCAAAGGGGTCAGCATTGTGTGTTGTGGCTTCCACTGGCCCAGTGGGCTGCATGGATACCATCTCAGTCCTTACAAGTGAAAATCTGTCTATTCACATATATATCAAAGTAGTCTACTGTGCTGGTGGTGGTGGTGGGATATGTATATCCAGGCCGATTATTTTGTGTCCAGATCACACTAGTGGATGATGTTCCACATACAGTACCTTGTTATGAACCCCCAGAGTGAGGTGGTGCATTGGACCTGTCTCAGTGTGCTGAATGATGGGGCTTGGTACCATGTTGTATGGAATGTGGCAGGTATTGTTGCACAGGTGTTGGCTGAGCACTGATATCTGGCCATGTACATGTGTATCCACCAAGAGACACACCCGTGCTACATATGGGAGTGTATATCACTACAGTTGAGTATCATGTATAGTATGTGTGCCATATTTTGCTGACATAGTTTACTGATATCCTGTTTGTGTACTCTTTCAGGGACATGGCGCGTCAGCGAAATCCTGCCTACTCCGCTGCAGAAGATGAAGAGATACACCAGAGCCTGGTGCGGGATTATGACATACTGTTTTCCTGCACCAGCCAGAATCAGCAGGAGAGGGCTGCATTGTGGCAAGACCTTGTCCGTAGGGTAAATGACATTGGCATGCATAATTGGAAATATGAGCAGGTACAACATCACTGCAGTGATTTAATCAGAAATGTCCATCAGCATGCGTCGGATATCCACAGGCAACATGTTGCCACAGGAGGTGGGGTGGCCACACATCCCCCCTCACCAGACTGGAGGGGCTACTACTAAGTGTTGTGGTTCCAGCCCAGGAACATCAACAGCAACAAACCTGCATTATGATGGAGGCTGGAGCCACACAGCAACACAACATGGAACATGCAGGTAATATGCCATATGTACACTTGACAGTTCTGTACACTGTTAGTTTATGCATGTGTAAGGTGTGTCCTTGGTATGTAGCTGTCAACATAGTATGTAATTGTGCAGGTGTGATATTGCCAATATCAGCAGCTGACATGTGAAAGGCAACTGTTGTACTACTGAACTGTATCATACGCAGTATCAATGGCACAGTTGTGCCCACTGACATTAATCCCCTCCTTTTTGCAGGTCCCTCCGGTGTTACAGCAAGGCAGCCCATCGGCACCCAGGAAACACCCCAACTACCTCTCAAGTGCTGGTCCTACTGTTTAGGCAGAAAAGTGATTTTGCTCATTGAAGCCTAGTGCTCCTCATTGGGTTGTCCCCTCCCTGCTGACTTATTTCTTGGTCTCCCTGAAGCCACAAAGCAGGCCTTTTGTGTCGGCACCCAGGAAGCACCCCAACTACCTCTCAAGTGCTGGTCCTACTGTTTAGGCAGAAAAGTGATTTTTCTCATTGAGGCCTAGTGCTCCTCATCGGGTTGTCCCCTCCCTGCTGACTTATTTCTTGGTCTCCCTGAAGCCACAGAGCAGGCCTTTTGTGTCGGCACCCAGGAAGCACCCCAACTACCTCTCAGGTGCTGGTCCTACTGTTTAGGCAGAAAAGTGATTTTGCTCATTGAAGCCTAGTGCTCCTCATTGGGTTGTCCCATCCCTGCTGACTTATTTCTTGGTCTCCCTGAAGCCACAAAGCAGGCCTTTTGTGTCGGCACCCAGGAAGCACCCCAACTACCTCTCAAGTGCTGGTCCTACTGTTTAGGCAGAAAAGTGATTTTGCTCATTGAAGCCTAGTGCTCCTCATCAGGTTGTCCCCTCCCTGCTGACTTATTTCTTGGTCTCCTGAAGCCACAAAGCAGGCCTTTGTGTCGGCACCCAGGAAGCACCCCAACTACCTCTCAAGTGCTGGTCCTACTGTTTAGGCAGAAAAGTGATTTTTCTCATTGAAGCCTAGTGCTCCTCATCAGGTTGTCCCCTCCCTGCTGACTTATTTCTTGGTCTCCCTGAAGCCACAAAGCAGGCCTTTTGTGTTGGCACCCAGGAAGCACCCCAACTACCTCTCAAGTGCTGGTCCTACTGTTTAGGCAGAAAAGTGATTTTGCTCATTGAAGCCTAGTGCTCCTCATCGGGTTGTCCCCTCCCTGCTGACTTATTTCTTGGTCTCCCTGAAGCCAAAAAGCAGGCCTTTTGTGTCGGCACCCAGGAAGCACCCCAACTACCTCTCAAGTGCTGGTCCTACTGTTTAGGCAGAAAAGTGATTTTGCTCATTGAAGCCTAGTGCTCCTCATCGGGTTGTCCCCTCCATGCTGACTTATTTCTTGGTCTCCTTGAAGCCACAAAGCAGGCCTTTTGTGTCGGCACCCAGGAAGCACCCCAACTACCTCTCAAGAGCTGGTCCTACTGTTTAGGCAGAAAAGTGATTTTGCTCATTGAAGCCTAGTGCTCCTCATTGGGTTGTCCCCTCCCTGCTGACTTATTTCTTGGTCTCCCTGAAGCCACAAAGCAGGCCTTTTGTGTCGGCACCCAGGAAGCACCCCAACTACCTCTCAAGTGCTGGTCCTACTGTTTAGGCAGAAAAGTGATTTTTCTCATTGAGGCCTAGTGCTCCTCATCGGGTTGTCCCCTCCCTGCTGACTTATTTCTTGGTCTCCCTGAAGCCACAGAGCAGGCCTTTTGTGTCGGCACCCAGGAAGCACCCCAACTACCTCTCAGGTGCTGGTCCTACTGTTTAGGCAGAAAAGTGATTTTGCTCATTGAAGCCTAGTGCTCCTCATTGGGTTGTCCCATCCCTGCTGACTTATTTCTTGGTCTCCCTGAAGCCACAAAGCAGGCCTTTTGTGTCGGCACCCAGGAAGCACCCCAACTACCTCTCAAGTGCTGGTCCTACTGTTTAGGCAGAAAAGTGATTTTGCTCATTGAAGCCTAGTGCTCCTCATCAGGTTGTCCCCTCCCTGCTGACTTATTTCTTGGTCTCCCTGAAGCCACAAAGCAGGCCTTTTGTGTCGGCACCCAGGAAGCACCCCAACTACCTCTCAAGTGCTGGTCCTACTGTTTAGGCAGAAAAGTGATTTTTCTCATTGAAGCCTAGTGCTCCTCATCAGGTTGTCCCCTCCCTGCTGACTTATTTCTTGGTCTCCCTGAAGCCACAAAGCAGGCCTTTTGTGTTGGCACCCAGGAAGCACCCCAACTACCTCTCAAGTGCTGGTCCTACTGTTTAGGCAGAAAAGTGATTTTGCTCATTGAAGCCTAGTGCTCCTCATCGGGTTGTCCCCTCCCTGCTGACTTATTTCTTGGTCTCCCTGAAGCCAAAAAGCAGGCCTTTTGTGTCGGCACCCAGGAAGCACCCCAACTACCTCTCAAGTGCTGGTCCTACTGTTTAGGCAGAAAAGTGATTTTGCTCATTGAAGCCTAGTGCTCCTCATCGGGTTGTCCCCTCCATGCTGACTTATTTCTTGGTCTCCTTGAAGCCACAAAGCAGGCCTTTTGTGTCGGCACCCAGGAAGCACCCCAACTACCTCTCAAGAGCTGGTCCTACTGTTTAGGCAGAAAAGTGATTTTGCTGTATGTCCATTTTTGATTATACTTTAGTTGATAGTATCCTAAGGTGAGTGGCACACTTGCGGAACCAACCACGGTTGCCTTCTCTCCCTTACGCGCCAGCGTTGCTTTAGTCACTTTTCTCCCATTCCACTTAGTTCCAGTTAGGTTTCCATACTCCTTCAAGTCCCTGCTTGGCTAGAGTCACCTGTGTCTGCTACCCTTAACATCTGTTAGTTGTCCTTCTTTCCTTATCCTTTTTCTGTCTTTCCTTTCCCATCTGATACTCTCGGGCTGCTGTATTAGCTTTTCTGTTTTGTCCTACATAGTTATTCTCTAAGCGACTATATCTTTATTGTATGTTGTTGCTGACTTCCTAACCCCTCTTTCTGTTCCCCTCAGTAAAGTATTTTCTTTTATATCACTTGTACCTCTTATATCATATAACTTTTCCTTTCATGCTCTTCTGCCTGCATAGCAAGCTATCATCTATCTTACTTCTCGCTTATTCTTACTTTACAAACTACGTAGTGTCTCAGCTCCTCTGCTGAACTGATTGGCTACGCTCTCTCTCTCCTCTAACTGTTTCCTAGTATTACTATTTCCCACCCCTATCCTTAGCCTACTCGTTCATTGGTATCCTCTTGGCCCCACCCCCACTAGCCCTCTAAACTCTATAAGTAGAAGCCTCCCCTCCAAGGTGCCATCTTTAAATCCTACTGTTCAACGTTAGGCGTCCCCCTGGTCGACCGCGTGGTGTGCTGCTCGTAAGTGTGTTATTTTAACTGTGTACTGTCTTGTGTTTCTATGATAAAACATGTCCTTAGCTCCTATTACCATCTAGCTACTGGCATACTTTGTGCGTGTTATGTCAACTGTTTGTAATTACTGCATAGCTTTATTTTAACTGTGTACTGTCTTGGTTGTCGATGATAAGAGATGTCCTTAGCGTCTATTACCATCTAGCTAATGGCATACTTTGTGCGTGTTATGTCGACTGCTAGTACTTCTGCTTAGTTCAGTTTACACAGGTTTTGAACTCAGCTTAACTTCAGATATTTGTTCTGTGGTCTCTTATCTGATACGATTTCGTTTCTGACATGCCTGACCCCTTGGTTACATATACGTGTTCTGGTTATAAGTAAAATACATGTGTGTCCTCCTGTTTCCAGTAAGTATAGCGTTTTTTTTAAAATCTTTGTGTTGTACTGAGGCTTATCCTCAGGAAGGACACATAACTTTTTGTCTGGTCCTACGTAAGGTATCTTAACATAGCTTAGCTTCTGCTGTTTGTATCGCATCCTGTTTTTGCTGAAAGCCTCATCATTATCTAATGTTTTAGGTCGCAAAGAGGCTTTTTAACACAATAGTGAAATGAGCGACATCCTCATGTAGTTTGTGTCTACCTTTTATGTTGGATAGAGTAAACTCTTGTGATAAGTTGTTAATGCTTTTAACACGCACTGCTTTTAGCTCTATACCTGTATCTTGCATTTACAAGCCAAAAGTGTACAATAGGATGAATAACATTTGACTAGCATTATCCTGGGGCCTCCAAACTTGGCGCACCTACTGTGTGTTGCTATGTTACTTGTACCAATGCATACCAACTGTAACTGCTGAAGTTGTATGATACCATTCAATACCTGTTGCTGTGAATTGCAAATGTTTGTTTTAACCTGTTTTCTCTCAACTCATGCACTTTTTTTCTCTCTTCGCTAACCACCTTTGTATTTCCATTTGCCTTTTTTCCTAACCCTCCTTTCTCTTGTTTCTTTCCAGCATTGAAGCATAGTGCTCCTCATCGGGTTGTCCCCTCCCTGCTGACTTATTTCTTGGTCTCCCTGAAGCCACAAAGCAGGCCTTTTGTGTCGGCACCTAGGAAGCACCCCAACTACCTCTCAAGTGCTGGTCCTACTGTTTAGGCAGAAAAGTGATTTTGCTGTATGTCCATTTTTGATTATACTTTAGTTGATAGTATCCTAAGGTGAGCGGCACACTTGCAGAACCAACCACAGTTGCCTTCTCTCCCTTACCCGCCAGCGTTGCTTTAGTCACTTTTCTCCCATTCCACTTAGTTCCAGTTAGGTTTCCATACTCCTTCAAGTCCTCGCTTGGCTAGAGTCACCTGTATCTGCTACCCTTAACATCTGTAAGTTGTCCTTCTTTCCTTATCCTTTTTCTGTCTTTCCTTTCCCATCTGATACTCTCTGGCTGCTGTATTAGCTTTTCTGTTTCGTCCTACATAGTTATTCTCTAAGCGACTATATCTTTATTGTATGTTGTTGCTGACTTCCTAACCCCTCTTTCTGTTCCCCTCAGTAAAGTATTTTCTTTTATATCACTTGTACCTCTTATATTATATAACTTTTCCTTTCATGCTCTTCTGCCTGCATAGCAAGCTATCACCTATCTTACTTCTCTCTTATTCTTACTTTACAAACTACGTAGTGTCTCAGCTCCTCTGCTGAACTGATTGGCTACGCTCTCCCTCTCTCCTCTAACTGTTTCCTAGTATTACTATTTCCCACCCCTATCCTTAGCCTACTCGTTCATTGGTATCCTCTTGCCCCCCCCCCACTAGCCCTCTAAACTCTATAAGTAGAAGCCTCCCCTCCAAGGCGCCATCTTTAAATCCTACTGTTCAATGTTAGGCTTCCCCCTGGTCGACCGCGTGGTGTGCTGCTCGTAAGTGTGTTATTTTAACTGTGTACTGTCTTGTGTTTCTATGATAAAACATGTCCTTAGCTCCTATTGCCATCTAGCTACTGGCATACTTTGTGCGTGTTATGTCGACTGTTTGTAATTACTGCATAGCTTTATTTTAACTGTGTACTGTCTTGGTTGTCGATGATAAGAGATGTCCTTAGCGTCTATTACCATCTAGCTAATGGCATACTTTGTGTGTGTTATGTTGACTGCTAGTACTTCTGCTTAGTTCAGTTTACACAGGTTTTGAACTCAGCTTAACTTCAGATATTTGTTCTGTGGTCTCTTATCTGATACGCTTTCGTTTCTGACATGTCTGACCCCTTGTTTACATATACGTGTTCTGGTTATAAGTAAAATACATGTGTGTCCTCCTGTTTTCCAGTAAGTATAGCATTTTTTTTTAAATCTTTGTGTTGTACTGAGGCTTACCCTCAGGAAGGACACGTAACTTTTTGTCTGGTCCTACGTAAGGTATCTTAACATAGCTTAGCATCTGCTGCTTGTATCGCATCCTGTTTTTGCTGAAAGCCTCATCATTATCTAATGTTTTAGGTCGCAAAGAGGCTTTTTAACACAATAGTGAAATGAGCGACGTCCTCATGTAGTTTGTGTCTACCTTTTATGTTGGATAGAGTAAACTCTTGTGATAAGTTGTTAATGCTTTTAACACATACTGCATTTAGCTCTATACCTGTATCTTGCATTTACAAGCCAAAAGTGTACAATAGGATGAATAACATTTGACTAGCATTATCCTGGGGCCTCCAAACTGGGTGTACCTACTGTGTGTTGTTATGTTACTTGTACCAATGCATACCAACTGTAACTGCTAAAGTTGTATGATACCATTCAATACCTGTTGCTGTGAATTGCAAATGTTTATTTTAACCTGTTTTCTCTCTACTCATGCACTTTTTTTCTCTCTTCGCTAAGGACCTTTGTATTTCTATTTGCCTTTTTTCCTAACCCTCCTTTCTCTTGTTGCTTTCCAGCATTGAAGCCTAGTGCTCCTCATCGGGTTGTCCCCTCCCTGCTGACTTATTTCTTGGTCTCCCTGAAGCCACAAAGCAGGCCTTTTGTGTTGGCACCCAGGAAGCACCCCAACTACCTCTCAAGTGCTGGTCCTACTGTTTAGGCAGAAAAGTGATTTTGCTGTATGTCCATTTTTGATTATACTTTAGTTGATAGTATCCTAAGGTGAGCGGCACACTTGCAGAACCAACCACGGTTGCCTTCTCTCCCTTACCCGCCAGCGTTGCTTTAGTCACTTTTCTCCCATTCCACTTAGTTCCACTTAGGTTTCCATACTCCTTCAAGTCCCTGCTTGGCTAGAGTCACCTGTGTCTGCTACCCTTAACATCTGTAAGTTGTCCTTCTTTCCTTATCCTTTTTCTGTCTTTCCTTTCCCATCTGATACTCTCTGGCTGCTGTATTAGCTTTTCTGTTTCGTCCTACATAGTTATTCTCTAAGCGACTATATCTTTATTGTATGTTATTGCTGACTTCCTAACCCCTCTTTCTGTTCCCCTCAGTAAAGTATTTTCTTTTATATCACTTGTACCTCTTATATTATATAACTTTTCCTTTCATGCTCTTCTGCCTGCATAGCAAGCTATCACCTATCTTACTTCTCTCTTATTCTTACTTTACAAACTACGTAGTGTCTCAGCTCCTCTGCTGAACTGATTGGCTACGCTCTCTCTCTCTTCTGTTTCCTAGTATTACTATTTCCCACCCCTATCCTTAGCCTACTCGTTCATTGGTATCCTCTTGTCCCCCCCCACTAGCCCTCTAAACTCTATAAGTAGAAGCCTCCCCTCCAAGGTGCCATCTTTAAATCCTACTGTTCAACGTTAGGCTTCCCCCTGGTCGACCACGTGGTGTGCTGCTCGTAAGTGTGTTATTTTAACTGTGTACTGTCTTGTGTTTCTATGATAAAACATGTCCTTAGCTCCTATTACCATCTAGCTACTGGCATACTTTGTGTGTGTTATGTCGACTGTTTGTAATTACTGCATAGCTTTATTTTAACTGTGTACTGTCTTGGTTGTCGATGATAAGAGATGTCCTTAACGTCTATTACCATCTAGCTAATGGCATACTTTGTGCGTGTTATGTCGACTGCTAGTACTTCTGCTTAGTTCAGTTTACACAGGTTTCGAAATCAGCTTAACTTCAGATATTTGTTCTGTGGTCTCTTATCTGATATGCTTTCGTTTCTGACATGTCTGACCCCTTGGTTACATATACGTGTTCTGGTTATAAGTAAAATACATGTGTGTCCTCCTGTTTTCCAGTAAGTATAGCATTTTTTTTTTAAATCTTTGTGTTGTACTGAGGCTTACCCTCAGGAAGGACACGTAACTTTTTGTCTGGTCCTACGTAAGGTATCTTAACATAGCTTAGCGTCTGCTGTTTGTATCGCATCCTGTTTTTGATGAAAGCCTCATCATTATCTAATGTTTTAGGTCGCAAAGAAGCTTTTTAACACAATAGTGAAATGAGCGACGTCCTCATGTAGTTTGTGTCTACCTTTTATGTTGGATAGAGTAAACTCTTGTGATAAGTTGTTAATGCTTTTAACACGTACTGCATTTAGCTCTATACCTGTATCTTGCATTTACAAGCCAAAAGTGTACAATAGGATGAATAACATTTGACTAGCATTATCCTGGGGCCTCCAAACTGGGCGCACCTACTGTGTGTTTTTATGTAACTTGTACCAATGCATACCAACTGTAACTGCTGAAGTTGTATGATACCATTCAATACCTGTTGCTGTGAAATGCAAATGTTTATTTTAACCTGTTTTCTCTCTACTCATGCACTTTTTTCTCTCTTCGCTAACCACGTTTGTATTTCCATTTGCCTTTTTTCCTAACCCTCCTTTCTCTTGTTGCTTTCCAGCATTGAAGCCTAGTGCTCCTCATTGGGTTGTCCCCTCCCTGCTGACTTATTTCTTGGTCTCCCTGAAGCCACAAAGCAGGCCTTTTGTGTCGGCACCCAGGAAGCACCCCAACTACCTATCAAGTGCTGGTCCTACTGTTTAGGCAGAAAAGTGATTTTGCTGTATGTCCATTTTTGATTATACTTTAGTTGATAGTATCCTAAGGTGAGCGGCACACTTGTAGAACCAACCACCAACCACGGTTGCCTTCTCTCCCTTACCCGCCAGCGTTGCTTTAGACACTTTTCTCCCATTCCACTTAGTTCCAGTTAGGTTTCCATACTCCTTCAAGTCCCCGCTTGGCTAGAGTCACCTGTGTCTGCTACCCTTAACATCTGTAAGTTGTCCTTCTTTCCTTATCCTTTTTCTGTCTTTCCTTTCCCATCTGATACTCTATGGCTGCTGTATTAGCTTTTCTGTTTCGTTCTACATAGTTATTCTCTAAGCGACTACATCTTCATTGTATGTTGTTGCTGACTTCCAAACCCCTCTTTCTGTTCCCCTCAGTAAAGTATTTTCTTTTATATCACTTGTACTTCTTATATTATATAACTTTTCCTTGCATGCTCTTCTGCCTGCATAGCAAGCTATCGCCTGTCTTACTTCTCTCTTATTCTTACTTTACAAACTACGTAGTGTCTCAGCTCCTCTGCTGAACTGATTGGCTACGCTCTCTCTCTCTCCTCTAACTGTTTCTGCCCCGCTTCGCTCCCCTCCCTACCCCCTTATCCCACCCACCCCGCACACTCTCACCCTTATACCTCACTATCCACACCCCCTTGGAATCACACCTATCTGAACCACCTCCCTCAATTGTAACTCTCCTCCCACCTGTATCTACCTTATTTCCCTTTCCCACTTATCTCCCCTCCCTCTTACACCTAAGCCTACCTGTAACTCTTTCCACCAAGCTTCCTTGACTTACATTATAGTCATAGCCCAACTTTTACTTTGGGTGTTCCTTTCATCCACTCCTCAGCATGTCCTCAAAAACTAACAAACCTCCATATAAGACCTCTTTAACAAAACATAACCTAGCTAAGCTAGTAGCCCTGGTTATTTCTTCTCTAGTAGTCACACTCCCCTATCTCTTAACCTCCTATGAAATAAAACATAATTACCACTTTAAAACATCTTCCAAACAAACTGCCTCAGATTTTATAACCCTAAATTTCAACCATTCAAACATTACTTCTACCTCTTGCTACCTCCTATCCAAATACCATAGACTATCCCATATTAAATCTAACAATCTCATGTTAAGGAAACTAAAATACAAACTGAACTTCACCATTAAGCCACACTCAGAATATAAGCCCACTACCTTGGCAGATGGTGACATACATCCCAACCCAGGACCATTAAATACTTCTTCTGAAGCCAGTCCTATAGTTACAAACTCGTCCCTTCCATTATCAATCTCTAATTCAGACACCTTACTCATAGGACACCTTAATATTCGAAGTATCAACAACAAAGTTACACATCTCCACTCTCTTCTTGAATATCACTCTTTTGATATCCTCTGTCTAACTGAAACCTGGTTAAAACCCTTCACTAAAGATACTGAAATCATTCCCCCAGGTTACAACATTCTGCGACTGGACCGTAATACTCGCAAGGGTGGGGGAGTAGCTCTCCTATTTAAGACTGAACTAAATATATCCTTAGTACTCTATGTCCCCCTTGAGATCACCAAGACTGAACTCCTTATATCAAAGCTGCAACTAAACCCAAATAAAGCCATCTATATTATCTGTACCTATCTACCACCTGGTAATAACTCCATAATAATAGAAAATATCCTTAGCTGGGCTTCATCCACCTACCCTCAAGAAACTGTAATACTTGGAGACTTCAACCTTGATTGGTCCTCAGTTAATACTAACAACCCAGCCTCTCATATTAATCTCCATGGCTTTACCCAGACAATAAACACCCCTACTAGAATTAATAAACCTAACAACAAAGAAAGTATACTAGATTGGATTCTTGTTAACAAATATCAACAAAAATATCTAGCCGGTACTTTGCCTGATGACATGAGCGACCACAACTTAACCTATATCATAAGACAAAACAATGTCACTACTATTGCCCCTACCTTCAGGACCTCATGTAGTAATAAATATTTCAACCCTATCCTATTTAAAGCTTAACTAAATGCCTGTAACTGGAACCCTCTAAAAAAATCTTCCTCTTGATGAAGCTGTTCAATATTTTAACTCCAAATTCTTAACAATTCTAGACAATCATGCACCAAAACGAACTATCAGAGTAAAATCTAAACCAGCCCCCTGGCTATCTAAGGAAACAAGACAAAAAATGTTATTCAGAAACAAATTTTGGATAAAATGGAGAACTAGTAAATCTCCCTCAGATCATCAAACCTTCAGACACCTAAGAAACAGTACCAAAAAAGCTATTCTTTCTGACAAAAAAAAACTACTATAGCAACCTCCAGCAAGCTAATCACAATAATCCCCAAAATTCTGGGCAACCCTGAATAGACTTCTTCACCCTGGACAGACTACCACTCCCTCTCCCTCTGGCTCAGAAAAGAATTCTTCCCATGAAACTGCCAATGCTTTCAACTTGTTCTTTACTGATACTATCAATTCATTAGCCTCTCACCTTTCCATGGACAATTCTAACATCCCTGAACTTGCATCTTCTAATCTACCAACCTTCATAATACAGCCCATCTCCACCACCTTTATCCAAAAATGTATCCAAAAACTTAAACCGTGTACACCATCGGCTGACCAACTTCCATCTGAATTCCTCCAAAAAGCAGCCAAGGAAATAGCCTATCCCATATCTATTCTTATTAACAGAACTATTAAAGAAGGAACCATCCTTGATATCTGGAAAATCTCACACATTATACCCTTACATAAAGGAGGAAACTCCAAAGAATACTCTAATTATAGACCCATTGCCCTCCTGTCTCCACTAGCAAAAATCATGGAATAGTGTGTTCACTACCAGTTAATGAATCATTTAACTAAAAACAACATTCTATCTCACTGTCAACATGGCTTTAGGCCTTTTCACAGTACTACCACTGCTCTCCTTTCCTTTACTGACTTTATAAACAAAAAACGCAATAATAATATCTTATCTTCAGCACTCTTTATTGACCTGTCTAAAGCCTTTGATATGGTCAATCACCCCCTCCTCATAAAAATCCAGGAATCTCTTGCTTTAGAACCAAAGGCTATCCAGTGGTTTACTTCCTATCTCACTAACAGGAAACAGGCTGTCCTTTGGGATAACAAACTCTCCTCTCTTCTCCCAATCTCTCTTGGTGTCCCACAAGGCTCTATTCTTGGACCTCTTCTATTCTCCCTTTTTATAAATGACTTACAAGTAGCTATTCCCCAAGCTACTTGCATACAATATGCTGATGACTCCACACTTATTTGCTCTGCTAAAACCATCTCAGAGCTTCAAACTATTACTCAAAATGTATTCCACACAGTTGAAGCATGGTTCTTAAAATGCTGCCTACTTTTAAATGCTAAAAAAATGAAACTCTTCCTTTTTAAACCCACTACTAGACCCCCCCCATTAGACTTCTCTATCTCATCTATTAATAACACCCTCATATCAGCCGACTCTACTACCAAACTGCTAGGTATGATGATTGACAACAATCTTACCTTTGATTGTCACATCAATAATACCATTAAAACTGTAAACAGAAAATTGGGCTCCCTCTACAGGATTAAAACATTCTTAACCCCAACAGCCAAAGCTACTCTTGCACACTCTCATCTCATTTCCACTCTTCTCTATGCCTCACCAATTTATACTAACCTGAAGAAAAACAATCTCTCTAAACTGGCTAACACCTACAATAGTATAGCGAGATTTGTTACTGGTAGTCAATTCAGAACTCACCACTGCCTGAACCTACAGCAACTTCACTGGCTTGAATTAAAAAAACATGTTGCTTCTTTCCCAACTTACCTTTGTTCAAAGAGCTTTCTATCTACCAAAAAACACTCCTGTACTTTCCAACCTCTTTACCCCTTACTCTAACCTTAATTCACTTCGCTCCTCTAGCAAACTCCTAGTAACTTTAACTAAATCCAATAACCTTGCTGGTGACTCCCTTTTCTCCAACACCATTGGCAAATACTGGAATCAACTTCCTACTGAACTTACTTCTATTCCATCTCCTGTTCTTTTCAAACAAAAACTTAGAATCTACCTTAAAAATCACTGGTTATGTCCCTGCCTTAACCCCGACTAAAACCATATCTTCCACAATTTCCACTTCTCTTCTCTCTTCCTCTCCTTTTACCTTCTATTTACTTCTAAGTTATATTCCTCCACTATATAAGGGTTACCTCTCTAATATCCTTTTCCTCCATATGGCAACATTTCTGTTTGCTGACAGTTTATAAATGTAACTAATCTACTTACTCTTTTTCTATTTATGTCTTTTCTTTTCTTTCTTTTACTTTCTTTTACATCTTAATATGTTAAATAATGTTAAATAAGTTGCCCATTTTTTATTTCAAGAATGTTGTATCCTATAACGTAATACTATATATTGTCTATTCCCTCCTTATTTTATTCTGCTCATTTTTTTGCATACTATGTAACTGTTTTGATGTCTATGTGGAGCTTTTCTCCCCGGGCCTCTGCTGAAAATGGAAATATATCCAGTTAGACTAGCCCAGTTAACAAATGTAAAATAAATAAAATAAATAAATAAAATAATAGTCCTGATAGTGCTAGTAATAATAGTGTAACTCAGTAGTGCTCTGTGTGTATACTGCGGGTGTGCATGTGTGCGTGTTCACGTGTGCACATGTGCATGTGTGCATGTGTGCATGTGTGCCTGTGTCCACGTGTGCACGTGTGCATGTGTGCATGTGTGCATGTGTGCATGTGTCCACATGTGCATGTGTGCATGTGTGCATCACTGGTAACATTGTGTAGACATTGTAAACTGTGTTTCCTGTCTTCCTCCCACAGGTTCTGGTGCTGCTCTGGTGTCCTGCAGCAGGGAACCTGAATCTGGTGCCACAGGTACTGATAATGATGATATCTGTGTAATGGCACAGGAAGGTGTGTCAGGGTCCATCACTGGTCAGCCAATTGACAGTACACAGCTGTCAACCCCATCATTGTGCACAGTCATCCTGACAGTACATCCTATGTCACCAATGTCCCTAGGTGATGGACAGAATACAGTGGGCATTGACCAGGGTAATGTGGTATCTGTGGCACATGCTTCCCCACACAGCAGCCATGGGCAGGGTCCTGAGATGGTACCACACAGACAGTTGCCCATGGGTTCCCGTGGGAGCATCCGTGGGTGTACTGCCTCTGGCAGACGTGCCCAAAGAGGTCTGTCAACCTCAGCTATGTTTCAGGCTGTCATGCAGGCAAAGTCACATATGGAAAGGTACACCAGACAGGGTCTGAGGGAGCTGAGAGCATGTCGAACAGCCATGACTGACAGTATGCGTGACGTCGTGGATGCTATCCGTAATTTCACCAATGTCATAGACAGACTTTGTGGGGACATATTACAGCAGTTCCACAACTACATGTCCATGAACCAGGGCAATGGTGGACGGTTGCGGCATCGATATAGCCGTATGCCAGCAACAGCAGCAGCTGGCAGTCGGTACGGACGTCAACAGGCCCACAGATGCCCCCATAGTGCCAGCAGCAGCCCCAGCAATGTTGGGTCTGTGCTGTCATCAGACCACCCCAGGAGACCATGTGCACGTGGCTCTGGACAGTCCCAACAGGGACCTGTGTCCAGTCAACGAACACCCACTTCTGATGACAGTATCCAGTCTGTCTTAGTACCGGATACGGTCCGTAGCACCCCTGCCAGGCACAGGTACCGTGTCCATGGCCACAGACACTGATCTGTATGACCTGCCAGGTGCAGTCTGTGGCTGTTCACAAACTCCAGTATATGGCAGCCATGAGGTGGAACTGTGTGCATACATACACACATGTGAAATGTTAACACCTAGGGCTACCACATACATGCACACACTGCACCAACAGTGCCCCACCCTGTACTGCTGTCCCTCATCAACACACATACACATACATGTCAATTGGTGGTATCAGTGGCAGACCCAGGCATACCTAGTTCACACCCTGTGCATATGATGAAACTGTGCCACCTCCTGCAATTTCCAACATCAGTGCAGGAACAGGTTAATATGTTGCTGATGCACAGGGTGACTACATAGAAGTGTATTACTAGTATCATGTTGGTAACAGTACAGTGTGCTGATAAGATTGTGTGTATATCCCAGCATGCCTGATGCAGTAACTGTATGACTGTCCTGAATTGTTATCTACACCCATAGTAAGTACCATAGCGTAACAGCTGCACATTATTGCATACCGGTGGTAAGGATGTCAACAGATAGCCACATACATAGGTAGCACAGGGGAGAAGGTAATGCAAGTAGTGATACGCAATGATGGACATGTACACTAATGGTGGCATGTTGCCCACAATGTGTAAAAAAGAAGCTGCAGGTGCTCCACAACAATCAAAGCCAACCAGTCACCGTTTAAATAGTACTGCTTTTATTCAAACAAGTAAGCGCTTTCACATCTACACAAGATGCCTCATCAGACTTCAACAAACACATCATCCAGACAGTTTAAATCCCCTAGATGTATCCCACTAAACCAATAGTACGTCACATACAATAATCTAATTAATTACCATAGAAACATTCAGTTAATGCAAGTTAAACAGATATTCAAAGGAGATGTAAAACACTCATTTGCAAAGATCATTATTAACAACAACTCATTTAAAAACACATCAAATTCATTCAGATACATATATCACATGAAAGTGTACTCTAAATAAATTATTATAGAAAAGAAGCATAATAAAATATAGTATAAAATGATAAAAATATATATACAGATGTATATATATCTAGAACAATATTCATATAAAACTGCAAAAACTCATTAATGTGGTAGTGGATGATCAGCAAGGAAGGGTTTTAAGCTGACCATGTCCTGAGTCTGCTCGCAGTCTAATAATCCATTTCCCTTCTTCCCTTTCTGTGAAACCAGTAACATTCCCTAGTCTCATGGTGGTATGTATAAGCTCCAAGACCATGAACTCAAAACTGTGTGTGGTGCCATGCATCAGAACATGTCTCGCTAGGGCATTGTTCTCATTTTCCCTATTAATAGCATATAAATGCTCTCTAATCCTTACTCTTTGGATTCTTTGGCTTGACACAGCAGGTGCCTTACCCTGAGAGGTTTTTCTGTTTTTTTATATGTTGCCCACAACGACTATGCAATGTGGATGTTTACGCATGTTGATATGTGTGCAGTACCAATTTAATTTAAATTAAATTAAATATTAAATAATATCAGTTTTACCATGGACATCTGAGCTGTGCATTCCTGGGTACATGTTTATAGTGCCTGCATATTTGCACTGTTACCTACTGGAAGTGGTACCCCTTCTTTGTTGTACAATGGACTACTTCCAGCCCTGCTTACTGTAGCTTTGTTTGCATGCATGTTTGCTTGAGGTTCCCTGGAACACTGATTCCACCTGCAATGCAGATTTACAGAGCTTCTGTGGATTCCTAGTGACATCTGCATAGTGTACTATACATATGTCAATGTCTCACTTGACAGAATGTCACTGTCTGTCCTGTTCGCATGTACGTTGCCTGTGACACATTGCATATGACTTATCTGGCATTTGCCCACGTGTGCAGTCATAAATGCCAGCGCTATGAAATCAGAAGCAGTACACCCACACATACTCACCTTCAGTATGTTGTTCCCCATTGGCCCTATGTGTTGGTAATCACCATGGCAATCACACTACTATGGTAGCATGTGCAAAGGTAACCTGTGAATCACCTCTATGGTCCAGTTGTGGTATATGTGAGTCATGTGGCAATATCACAGCTGCCACATGTGTGCAGTCAACCCTCTCCCCTAGCCAGGAACATACAACACATGTGTGAGATGCAGCCACATAGCCAATCTGGGGAGTGAGCACTCCAAACCCAGTACTGCCATACCCTGTCAGGTGGCATGACATACTACAGTGACTACAATACCAGTCTGACATAGACCTGCACTGACAGTAATCCAAACACATGAACACACTGGGGCATACTTGGAGCCTCAGAATAGCATCCTGCCTGAGCATCACACACCTCCGCAGCTGACACACAGGCATACGTTAAGTCAGAGCAGAGCACATGCCACACATGGTGGACACATCCCATGTGCAAAACACTCACAGCCTGTAGGGCTACACAACACACCTGCTACAGATGTGTCAGGTACCTCTCTTGGCCGGTGCAGTGGGGTCCCGCTCAAAAGGCTGTACATGGTGAAGGTCACAGTGATATGCCCGTGGGGCACTATGGTCCACCACATAACACATGCATACAGGTCAGTCAGAGGCATGGACACATATGACTCAGTCATTGTCCATGCCACTATGGATGACCTGAGACATACCTCCCTGGACTACATGATAGGAACATAGAAGGGCTCTCTCAGCATGTGGCACAGGATGGTATGAGCCTGACCTTGGTTGCCATCATACCCTCACCAGGTATGCTACCACAATATGTAGGAATGGTGTTCTATGTCTACATTCTGCTCAATCTCCAATGTCATTCAAAGCTTATCCAATGGCTGTCAGTGTGTGCTTACATGCTAGGGAAGCCACAATGATTTGCGAGGGCAGCTTGCACGTGTCAGCCATGGGCCATTGTATATTGGCAAAGCCTCTTGATACACACATAGTGCCTTTTGCTGCAGGGCACAGATTACATAGCCACCTCCGCGGGTATCACACGGGATAGGACACTAACAGTAATGCTACACAACACCAGCAGTGTACACCGCAAGATGCATGCACTGGACACTGTCCTCAGCACGGTAAACTGCAATATCTGTGCAGTAACAGATTCCTGATTCACGGCTCACAGGTGCAACCCATCACTGCCAGGTTATACCTCATACCATGCCTGTCATCCCCTACAAATGTACCACACAAGAACAGGGGGGAGGTATCTCAAGGCACCACAGATACACACACCTCTAGGTTGTTGGCACAGCACAAAGCATCAGGGCCTATCCATGTGCAGCTAACAGTGTGTTGCACTGCCTTCTGGTTCATAGCCTGGCACACACAACCCTCCCATACACAGGAAACCCACCTGTCGTCCCTAACAACACTGGGAATATGACGGTCTCTAGGTATGTCTTTATATGGCTGGACTGCATCCAGCCAAACATTGTGTGTGAGCATTACTGTAGCTACAACACACTAGCTACAAGGTTCCCAGCATGTAGTCACTGAATTGCAGTGGAACAACATGTTACCACTCCCACAACAGGTGAGAACATGCAGCACCTGTTCATCGACTACATGTAGTCTATATGGCCCAGACCAGATGTGTATCCCCCGCTGTTATGATGATACCATATACAACTCACACTGTATATACACATACCGCATGCAGCCCCTGCACAGTAAGACACAGTCATAATGTTATGCAGTGCAAATACCATTTATTCACTTGAGGCACGTGTCAGACATGGGAACTATTGAAGGTCACAGGTATATATGTGTATGTGTCACACACATACATCATGTGTGCATTGCTATTGCTGGTTTAAGCAATGTCATGCATTGTTATGAACAACAACCCACACATGGGCATGTTGTGTGACACAAACACACGTGGCAGTTGTGGGTTTCCAAAACATATCTATCTGTGCTCTGACAGTAGTAATAGACTCAGTAGCGGAGCATACTGTTTGCATTACTGGGCGATTAGCCCTGTTTGGCTGTACTGATAGTGTGGTGACATCACCTGTGTTTACTGGGGGAATATGCAGCATCTGGTGTATTGTAGTAGTTAACAAAAAGAACTGATTTCTCACACTTGCAATTACAGATACCCTACTAACCCCCACACCCCAAACACCCCACACACACTTGCCGGATTCAAACCCCTACCTAATTATGTTATGACACTTGAGAGAGACACATTAGCAGAGCACAGTATTCAAATTACTGGGAGGTTCCACTTCTCCGGCTGTACTTATAGGGTGCTGACATCATCAGTGTTTGGAAAGGGTAATGTGCATCATGTAGTGTGTTCTCCAGATTGCGAAAAAGCACATATTTTTCATATAGAATTGCATACACACAAACTCCCCTCATCCAAACACACACTTGCCATTTACAGGATCCAAACCCCTACCTAACTATGTTATGACACTTGAGAAAGACGCATTAGCGGAGCGCGCTATTCAAATTACTGGGAGGTTTCCCTTCTCCAGCTGTACTTATAGGGTGCTGACATCATCAGTGTTTAGAAAGGGGAATGTGCATCCTGTAGTGTGTTCTCCTAGTTGCCAAAAGGGACATTTCTTTCATACAGACTTGCACACATGCACTAACCCCCACCACACACACTGGGCATTTGCAGGATTCAAACCCCTAGATAACTATGTCATGACACTCGAGACGGACGCATTAGCGGAGCGTGCTAATTGCATTACTGGGAGGTTTCCCTTCTCCTGCTTTACTTATAGGGTGCTGACATCATCAGTGTTTAGAAAGGGGAATGTGCATCCTGTAGTGTGTTCTCCTAGTTGCCAAAAGGGACATTTCTTTTGCACACACACTAACCCCTCTCCACACACACTGGGTATTTGCAGGATTCAAACCCCTACTTAATTAAGTTATGACACTTGAGACGGACGCATTAGCAACACGCGCTATTCGCATTATTTGGAGGTTTCTCTTCTCCTGCTGTACTTATAGGGTGCTGACATCATCAGTGTTTAGAAAGGGGAATGTGCATCCTGTAGTGTGTTCTCCTAGTTGCCAAAAGGGACATTTCTTTTATACAGACTTGCACACACACTAACCCCCTTCCACACACACTGCGCATTTGCAGGATTCAAGCCTCTACTTAACTTTGTTTTGACACATGACACGGGCGCATTAGCAGAGCAAGCTATTCGCATTACTGGGAGGTTTCTCTTCTCCTGCTGTACTTATAGGGTGCTGACATCATCAGTGTTTAGAAAGGGGAATGTGCATCCTGTAGTGTGTTTTCCCAGTTGCAAAAGGGGACATTTCCCTCACACAGATTTGCACACACAACAACCCCACTCACCCACACACACACTGAGCATTTTCAGGGTTCAAACCCCTACCTACCTATATTATGACACTTGAGGGAAACGCATTAGCAGAGCGCACTATCCAAATTACTGGGCATCTGTCTTGCACCTGCAGTATTTAAAGGGTGCTGTCATCATTATTTCTACAGAGGTATGTACATCTAGTACTACCTGTCAGGTGGGGGATAGCATATATATGCATTTGCAGCCACCTACTTCAGGGTCAGATGTGCACATCGCACTGGCAGGTTATGTTCTATACCATGATTCGTGACCACAGGACCTGTAACACACAACACAACCAGTCCAGACCACCCCTCCCACATCCAGGACACACACTTTGATTCCCTGGGAACAGTGCCAGGATATGCAGGTGTTCACATACACTATTCCAGTTGTTAGCGTCAGGTACAGGCATATTGTGTGTGGGAACTACTCAGGCCTCTACAACATTACCCTACAGCCACTACAACTTGTGAGTCCATGTGCTATGGCAGACCACTCACCACAGCCACAAGGGGGGATACATATTGCACCTGACCATCTGCAACATGGGTACTCACTGTTCCACACCAGAGGTAGACCACCATTGTTGATATCTGACCATACCCACCTTTCCCTGGACATCCATATCCCATCCCCACCCCCAGGCAAGGTTGTCACTGCAAACAAACTGTATTTATCACAAGCAGACTTTACACTTGTGAAGACTGGGGTGGAAGACTTCAAAGGACCCATGCTGGGGGAGTATACTGGCCACTCTGCATAATCCTTGACAATTGCATTCTATGAGCATGTGGAAGGTTTGCATTGATCATGCTATCCCAAATATACCCATGACTGCTCCACAACAGGACACCTGTCAGGTGTACACCAGCCATATATGAGCTGTCCAACAGACAGAGTGAGCTAATACATTGCAGTAGCCCACAGAGGGAGGACATCTCTGAACAGTACTGGCACGACACTTCAATCCCACATAATCATCACGACACAGTGTTGACATTGAAATTGTCAAGACAATGCAGATAAGGCTCCCCTCAGTCTGTTATTGACGCCCACTTACTGTTAGAGGTCCTCAGCAACCTTCTTCCAGCACACACCAACAACATGGATGTGGCTTAGCACATTCAAACTCTGGGATCTCCACTGTGTCCCTGCTTGACGGAGGCACAGCACACTAGCCTCAAATGGTGCCTTATGTGACCTACTTTACAGTGGCACAGTAGCCTACTGTACTGGGGAGGCAGACGCCAAGCACACTCTGGCTAAGCTTTCATTCCCTAGGGCAAACAGCCTAGTGTTGACCTCTACACCCATATGCTCAATTGTCAGATGCACATTATTTGTTGCTGATAGACTGTTTCAGGTCTTTTTTGCCATAGCATTCCCTGTTTGTATGAACAACGTGTGTATCTGTGGAAGACGTTTGCATATGGGAGGGATCCACTATATCACGTATGTCTCTCTAGTCATTTAACTGTGTGCACTGGGCAGATTGCTGTAATGTGGTTGGTTCCTGGAATAACACGTACACATACCAGATATGTGTGGCCAACTGCTAAACTGAGATTTGGCCTAAGTGTGTGAGCATGCCCAGTTCAGCCTTCCCATGGCATGTTGTCTGACATATGTCTCATTTATCAAAGTGTGCGAGCATGCCCAGTGTGTGCTTTCCGTATGTTGAACTCTGCAGCCCACCACATTTGTGGATGAGTGTGAACTTCAACAATATCTCCCATTTATGGTTGTGTGTTGTGTGTCATGTTGTGTAGTTACTGTCCAACTGCTTTGTGTGTGAACACAACAGGGATTATACTGTGCCTGCAGGGTTTGCATGGGATACTTTGCATACAGTTGTCAGCATCCTTTCATACTGACCTAACACTGTAGTACCGTATAGTGTACTGGTTCAGTACTTTCACTGTGGTGGACAGTATCCTTGGCTTTAGTCCTATCACTGCTTTACATTTCCATAGTGAGCACAACAGACTGGTTAGGGGCCAGTTGTGCACATCTGACCATGTTGCATTATGTTCAGATATGAACTACTTATACCAGGCTTGTCCAACATTGGTAGTGTATTCCACAACATAGGTGGACATTGGCAAACAGTAGCGATGTGCCCTAGGCCATTTCTAATGCTAGTCGGAGAGTGTGTTTGTCCTTCGACACACATTGTAAGTGGAGTTTGCCATAACATATGTCATGGTTAGTATACTGTCCCTCCATCTACCTGTGACATAACAGTGATACCCAGGGTAAACCTACCATCTCCCATCCACTCATCACAATTCCTCTTGAGGAGAATCAATGCGTGACTCTATGGATAACCTGTACTGGGAGTTTACTCATGAGTGGGGGTGGCTTCTGTTTTATGGATCATGCAGTACAGCTTGTCCTATGTATGTCAGTGAAGGGGTTCAGGTCTCTCATGTGCATAGCTCACTGCCATTCAGATTGCACAAGGTGCAGCATGTTCATTGATTCCAGCCTGGACATGGCTTTATACATCAGGCACAGCTTGCCTCTGGGTGGGCAGTATGGCAGTGTGTGGATCTGCAGTTTGTTTAATCAGACAACACATGGCATCTGTTCAAGCTCTTTGATACTCCTGGTGAGGTACTGTTGGGGACTTTACAGTTGATGGAGGTGTCTGCTGAGGTACATCCCACAGGGGCTATTGTAGTCAATTGTCACGCTGATGAAGGATGGCTGCAGAGCCACAATGACCTCCCCTTATCTAGATCTGACAACCTTTATGATTAGGTGGGTATATGGTATGTTTCTGTGAACACTACAGCCACATGTTTGTCCAATGCAGGATATCTATCACCTTGTGTCCCCAGGTCTCTCATTACATGTTAGCTACGTAATGGGTTAACACCTATGTGGTAATTGGTGGGCACGTACTGTATATCCACGGGGGATGACTATGCACTTTTCTGCAATTAGCTTGCTGACATGGCTATGGCACCAGTTGTCTGTTTCTATGTGACCCTTTTGTGGGATGCTTGTGTCAGCTGGATGGTCAGATATGGTGGGCAGTTTGTAGTCCTCTGCATACATGTTCATTGAGTCATTGTGGCTCTGCAGTCATCCTTCATCAGCGTTACAATTGACTACAATAGCCCCTGTGGGATGTACCTCAGCAGACACCTCCATCAACTGCAAAGTCCCCAACAGTACCTCACCAGGAGTATCAAAGAGCTTGAACAGATGCCATGTGTTGCCTGATTAAACAAGTCCTTCCATGTTGGCATGTACCTATGGGACATATTTACCAAACGAGGGAGCTCCCAGGACCAAGCCTTGTGGGATGCCACTTATATCTGGTTTGTAGTCTGACATGGCTGCAGCATGTCTGACTATGTCAGTTCTGTCCTTGGTCTGGTTTGCAACCCCTCTACGGACATAGGGGTTTATATTTAAGCTGGTGAGCATATCTATAATGAACACGTAGGGTATTGTATGGAAGCATTTGCAAGGTCCAGCTATGCTGTGTGGACCACATTGCCCTCATCAATGACCTTAATGACTGTTTCAAATGAGTCAAACATGTTTAGGGGCAGGATCTGCACTTCAGAAAGCCACACTGGGTAGGGTCCAGTGTCAGTAGGTCCCCAATATCTTTATGTCTGCGGTACATGCTGATCCTTTCCATAGCTGTGCAGACCAAGCTTGTCAGGATTCTGGGGTGGTAGTTTGCAGTATCCATTCAGGCAACACCTTTGTTTAGAAGGACCACTGTTGTTGTACACTGCTGTTTGGGTACATATCCTGTGGCAAGGCGGACATTGAGCAGTAGTGTGATTTGGCATTCCATTCTTCTGAGAGTCCATGTTGGACTCAGCCCAGGACACCATCTCATACCATTGCTGCTGTGTGTTTTGCTTTGTAGATGCTGGCTGTTACCTCAGCATCTGCAATGTCAGGGGATAAGCAGTCTGCTGGGATAGATATTTTGCATTCTGGGGGGGGGGTGTTGCACTGCACCTGTCAGGTTGTATGTTGGCAATATGTGTGTGTGTTTGGTATGTTGTTTGTAATATTTGTGTGATTCAGAGCATATCTGTGAATTACCAACATGGTTCCTACCATCAGTTGAGTACACCTTGGGATTATCCTTAGTGTCCTGTACAATTTGTATCTTCATAGGTTCATAGGTTCATACTAGGCTAGCCACAATAGGGCATTTGTAAGCCTAGCCAGAGTGTGTGTGTGTTTCGCCGCCCCTTGCTATGTGAATATTATGGCCATTTATGATTTACTTTACTGTGCCTCTGTCTGGATGTGACACAGTGAAGACCCCCAGTGTACATCTACGATCATCCATCCACTTGGCAATATTCCTGTTGAAGAGTGTCAGTGAGGGGCTCTGCCTAACATGGAGTGGGATTCTATTCCAGGGTGTGGGGAGCCTCTGGGTTATGTATCTGTCCCTCCAGCACATCCTATTTCATTATGTGTTGAGGTTGACATCTCTTACTCTCACAGCTCCAATGGCTTTGAGTTTTGTGGGGTGGAGCATGTCCATTACTCCTGTGTTGGACATGGACTTGTACAACAGACATACAATGCCTCTGTGTAGGCAGTATGTGACTGCATTCAGCTGGGGTGTCTACAGCCAGGCAGCATATGACATATATTTGAGACCCTTTATCCTCTTGGTGAGGTAGCTTTGAGGTCTTTCTAACTGTTGCAGGTGTCAGGTAAGGTGCATCCCAAATGAGGCATTGTACTAGATTATGGGTCTGATAAGAGAACAGTACAGGGGCACAATGACCTCTGTTGACGTAGATGTGAATCCTTTCATGATACGGTGTTCAATATAGACAGTCTTCCTAGCCACATTGGCAATGTGAGTGTCACATAACAGGTTACTGTCCACTTGTGTCCCTAGGTCCCTGATTACTCCTTCCATACATAATGGTTTACCACCTATGTGGTAATTTGTGAGTACCTTGTTTGGTATTTGGTGGGACATTCATACTGTCCAGTGTCTTCAGGATGTCTGGGTGGGGTTCCTGTGTGTGAGAGTGTGGTCTGTAACATGCTACAGACTGTACAGCAGTTTTTCCTATGGTTAGGTGCACATGGGTGGTCTCCGATGCTTTGTGCATTGTCAGTTACCTGAATGTATGGGTGTCTGTGCTGAATATGGATACTCCCCCTCCTTTTATGTTTTGGTCCAGGTTTTGGGGCCATAACGCATGATATGAGGTATTACCTGGTAGTGCTGGTGTGCTGTCAGTAGGCTTGCAGCAGGTTTCTGTCACTGCACAGACATCGATGTTCTCCATACTGGGAAGGGCCTCATGAGCAAGCATATTGCAGTTTACACGTCTGGCATTGGTCAGCATTACCCTTATGTTTCTTACCACTTATGTTTTCTAGGGTGGTGGGTTAGTCTTTTCAGCCTTGCCTACGTAAGGCTCTATGGAGGTGGCAAAAGCCTTATCCAATATCCAGACGCCCAGGGGTAACAGGTGCAAGCCATCCATGGAACAGCAGCATGGCTTGTCATGCATGACATCCCAAGCAGACAGACATTAGATCCTCTTGAAATGACAGCAGTAATTGTGCCACCTGTTAAAGCTGATCATTCTGTGTTTGTACTGTGGCATCATTCTTGGTGAGGGTAGGATGCTGCAAATGGGCAGTGTCATACTGGCCTGGAGTACATACTCAGAGAGCTCATCTATGTCTGTTTTCATGTAGTCCAGGGAGGTACATCTCAGGTCATTCACACCAGCATGGACAATGACTGCATCATATTTCTACTTGCTTTGGGGTGACCTGCGTACTTGTGTTGTGTGGCGTATTGTAGCAGCCTACAGGCAGCTTACTGTACCCTTTCTCTTGCTCAGTCTGGTGAGCGGGACAGCAGCGTGTCTCACTATGGAGTCACCTATTACAACTGTATCAGGCATGTTGTTTCTCCTTCTGGCCTGTGACTGTTTGGCACACCAGCTTTGTGTACTATGTGTTGCATGTGCTATGTTTGGAGGTTGTGGTTGCTTGGAGGTCTGCTTTGGAGGCCTCTGTTGGTGTGGTGTGTTTGTAATTAGGGCCTCCGGGAATTTTTTCCTGTGTTTATGTGTTTGGTTTGCAGTTGTGATAGGTCTATGTGGTACTGGGTTTGTGGTGTGTGTGGTTAACTTCTCCTCCTGACTAGTTTCGGCAGTACTGAGTTGAGGGAGCTAAGCCTCCGGTTTGGATAAATGGTTGCATCTCTCACATATATTTGTATTTCTTGGAGGGAGTTGAGGGTTGTCTGTGTACTTGGGGCATGTGTAACATTGCCTCACGATTCACAGATTCAAATTGTTGTAGCTGGCCTTAGTGGATTGTATGTGTGGACATATTTTATTGCCATACTACTGATCAGTGATTACTTCCCTTTTTATGTTTGCTCTATCATGTAGTAGCTTCCTCATTCTTTTGCATGGTTTGGTAATGGCTGGAGTCCAGCATGCCAGATGCCTGCATGTATGGCATTGTGTCTTGTTGTTATTTGTGATTGCATAATCCAAGCATTCCTGGCTGTGTTCATGGAATGCCTGTATAACAGGTTCTGAGGTGTGGCCCATATTTTGCACCTGCACAGGGCCTTTAATGGATTACACATCAGTTTGGAGGGGTGCAACTTATGCTTTACACATAGGTTCATAGGTTCATACTAGGCTATCTGCCCTGAGGCAATTATAAGCCTAGCCCGATTCTGTATGACTTACGCCACCCCTTGATTTGAGTATACTGTGCCCTTTAAGGTTTAGTTTACTGTGCCTCTGTCTAATAGTGACATGGGAGTAATCCCTGGGACAAACCTACGATCCCCCATCCACCTCTCGAGATTCTTCTTGAAGAGATTCAGTGAGGTGCTCTGCCTCACATGAACTGGAATTCTATTCCAGAGTGAAGGGAGCCTCTGGGTTATGAACCTGTCCCTCCAGCAAGTTCTATTTATTTCTGTGCTGAGGTTCAAGTCCCTCGAACGTGTGGCTCTAAGGGATTTAGATTTACTGAGGTGGAGCATGTCCATTAATTCTGGATTTGACATAGCTTTGTATGTCAGGCATAGATCACCTCGAAGTAGGCGGTATGCAACTTTGTAGAGCTGGAGTTTTTTTAACTGAGAAGCATATGGCATCTGTTTGAGACCCTTGATCCTCTTGGTGAGATACTTTTGGGGTCTTTCTAATTGCTGCAGGTGTCGGGTAAGGTTCATCCCAAAAGAGGCATTGTATTCTATGATGGGCCTGATGAGGGATGAATAAAGGGGCACGATTACCTCTCTTGATCTAGATGTGAAACCCTTCGTGATGAGGAGGGCTATGTAGAAGGTCTTTCTAACCACTTTGGCAATGTGGTTTTCAAAGGAGAGATTGCTATCAACTTCGGTCCCCAGGTCCCTAATAACTTTCTCTGTACTTAATGGATTTCCGCCTATGTGGTAATTTGTGGGCACATTGTTTTTGCCAAAGGGTATGACTATACATTTTTTGGCATTTAGCTTTAGACCATGGCGCTGGCACCCGTTATCTGTCTCTGTGAGACCTTTTTGAAGGATGTTTGTGTCAGCTGGAGAGTTGATTATGGTGCCCAGTTTGCAGTCGTCTGCGAACTTGGTGAGCCATAGTCCTCCCATGTTTGCCTGTACCTCAGAAAAGTATATACCGAACAAGAGTGGTCCCAGGACAGAACCCTGTGGGACACCACTTGTGACTGGTTTTGAGTCTGACATGGCTCCAGCTACTCTCACTCTGTGGGTTCTGTCTTTGAGCCAGTTTGCGACCCATCTTGTGACAAAGGGTTTTATATTTAAGCTGGATAGCTTATCTATGATGCCCGAGTGGGGTATTGTGTCAAATGCCTTTGCAAGGTCCAGATAGGCTGTGTGGACTACCTTCCCTTCATCTATGGCTTTGGTGACTGTTTCGAAGAAGTCAACCAGGTTCAAAAGGCAGGATCTGCCCTTGACAAAGCCGAACTGGGTAGGATATATTGTCTGTAGGTCCCCAATGTCTTTGTTTATGAGCTCCATGATGATCCTCTCCATAGCCTTGCAGACGAAGCTAGTCAGACTTATGGGGCAATAGTTTCCAGGGTCCGCAGATGCTCCACCTTTGTGGAGTGGGACCACTGTTGCTGTACGCCATTCTGTGGGCACATATCCTGTAGTGAGGCTGAGATTGTATAGCTGTTTTATTTGAGGGATTAGTTCCTCTTGGAGTACATGCAGGACGCAACCTGGGACACCATCTGGTCCCATGGAAGCAGTGTTT
Organism: Protopterus annectens; assembly: GCF_019279795.1. Lineage (NCBI taxonomy): Eukaryota > Metazoa > Chordata > Ceratodontiformes > Protopteridae > Protopterus > Protopterus annectens. The sequence goes on along the minus strand of NC_056744.1, from coordinate 1,485,392,541 downwards.
TTTGCTTTGGAGAGGGCAGCCTTCACCTGAGCATCAGAGATGTTTGGGAGGCAGCCCTCTGCTGTGTTAGATACTTGCTTTTTGGGGGGGGGTGGAGAAGTTTGCACTGAACCTGTCTGCCAGGATATTGGTGATGTCTGTGGGTTCAGTGTATTTTTTGTCATTTAGAATCAACTCAGAACAAGTCTGGGAGTTGCATCCCTGGTTTCAAACATAACTGAAAAAAGCCTTATGATTGTCTTTGGTGTCCTGTGCAATTTTTCTCTCGAAGCTGGCCTTGGAGGATTTTATGAGGGATCGTAAGTTTTTGCTAGTACTGATCAGAGATGCCTTCCCTATTAGGGATTTTGCTCTATCATGTAGTAGCTTCCTCCTTCTGTTGTACAGTTTATTTATGGCAGGGGTCCACCAGACTGGACACCTGCCTTTGGATGATTGGGTCTTGGTTTTGTTTGGGATAGCATGATCCATGCATTCCTGGAGATGTCCGTAGAATGCATTTATATAGGATTCTGCAGTTTGGGCCGTAGTTTCCACTGGCCCTGGGGCCATGAAGGATTCCACTTCAGTTTTGAGAAGTGAGAAGTTCGCTTTTGAGAAGTTTTTCACTGTGGTTTCCTGGGCTGGGGGTGGGGTCGGGATGTGGACATCCAGTGAGATTAATTTATGGTCTGATCTTACCAGTGAGGGATATACTTCTGGTGTGGAGCATAGAGTCCCCATGTTGGTAATGATCAGGTCTAGTATGTTGTCCCCTCTTGTGGGAGTGGTGACTAGTTGTTCCATAGCATTTGAGTTTATAATTTCCAGGAACCTTTGGGCTAAGGTGCTGGGGCTTGAGTTCAATGTTTGGGTAGTTGAAGTCACCCAATATAATGGTGTTCAGAGAGATCTTCATGTTCTCCAATGTTTTCAGGAAAGCTGAGTGGGATTCCTGACTTTGAGAGGGTGGTCTGTAGGATGCTATAAACTGAAAAGCAGTCTTGCCCACTGTTAGTTGCACATGGATGGTCTCCGATACTTCGTGCAATGCCACTAACCTGGAGGTGTGGATATCCCTGATAAATATGGAAACTCCCCCTCCTTTTGTGGTTCGGTCCGGGTTTTGGGGCCGAAAAGCATGATATGAGGTATAGCCTGGTAGTGCTGGGGTGCTCTCTGGAGCCTTGAACCAGGTTTCTGTCACTGCACAGATATTGATGTTCTCCATACTGAGGAGAGCTTCGAGTGCGTGCATCTTGAGGTTAAGACTTCTAGCATTTAGCAGCATTACCCTTAGTTTCTTGTTCCTTGTGCTGCCTATGGGGGAGGGTTTGACTTTTGAGCCTTGCCTAAAAAAGGCACTATGGGGGTGGCAAGAGCCTTTGCCAATATCCAAAAGCCCAGTGGTGACAGGTGCAAGCCATCCCTAGCGAAGCAACGCGGCTTGTCGAGCATGTCATCCCAGGCTGACAGACACTGGATCCCCTTTGAATGACACCAAAATTTTAGCCAATTGTTAAAATCGATCATTTTGTCTTTGTACTGTGGCATCATTCTAGGTGAGGGTAAGATGCTGCTTAAGGTCAGGGTCATACCAGCCTGGGCTACATGATCGGAGAGCTCCTCTATGTCTCTTTTCATGTAGTCCAGGGAGGTACGTCTCAGGTCATTCACACCAGCATGTACAATGACCGAGTCATATTTGTATTTGCTTTGGAGTGACCTGAGTGCTTGCGTTATGTGGCGGATCCTAGCACCCGACAGACAGCTCACCGTGACCTAATCTTTATTCAGCCTGGTGAGTGGGACGTCAGTGTGTCTGACAATAGAGTCACCTATTACAAGAGTATCAGGTATGTTATTCAGCCTTAAGGGCTGTGGCTGCTTGGCACACTGACTTTGTGGGCTATGTGTTGTGCGTGTTTTGTTTTGAGGTAGCGTTTGCTTGGATGTCTGCTTTGGAGGTCTCTGTTGCTTAGGTAGATTTTTATTTAGAGCCTCCGAGTATGTTTTTGTGTATTTATACATTTGGTTCGCTGATGTGGTGGGACTATGTGATATTGGAATTGTGTTGTGTGAGGTTACCTTCTCCTCCTGACTGGTTACACCAATTTTGAGATGAGAGAGCTCAGCCTCCAGTTTGGCTAAATAGTTGCATCTCTCACATATATTCGAATCTGTTTGGAGGAGGAGAGGGTTGTCCGTGTACATGAGACAGTTGTAACATTGCCTCATAATTCCCAGATTCACCAGCTGGACTGGAGAGGAAACCATTGACTGACCTTTGGACATGCTAGAGTAATATAGGGAAACTGAATTTAAGATGGACCAATAGGAGACAGGGTAATCATAGACAGTATAAGAGTAAGTAGTGCTTATGGTTTAATAGTGCTAACTTGTAGGATTACTTAATTGGACCAGTGAAGGAACTTAGAATGAGAATATGGTGTTTAAATTGAGAGATAGAGCAGTTCTAAGGGAAAACGTGAAAAGCAGACTTTGTGGAGCCAGGAACAGTTTAAACCCAATTAGGTGGCACTGCCCGTTGTTGCCCTATGCACAAAAATGCGCAAAACCACGCAAAAGAGGGTTTTAAGAGAGGAAGATGAAGGAGCTTTGGAATTGACCCAAAATGGCCAATAAAACTACAGTTTCAAGTCAGTAACCACTCCCACAGGGGCAGGCAGGCTGCTCAATGTTTTTCACTGCCACTGATCAACAGAGAGACTTCCCTTTAGCCCAAGCAAAAAATGGCCTCACAGAAACTTACAAACAGTTCAAGAACAGCAAGCCTGTAACTGAACTTTTTTAAATCTCAGAAAAGTGGGAAAAAAGCAAGATTTTTGTTTTTGTTTTTTTTTTTTTCAGAGATAGCAGAGGTTCACAAGTATTAACAAGTTATAACAGTGCAGTAAATGACCCCACACAAGAGTGCTAGGCCAAAGACAGATAAAATGCAAGTTTTGAGAAAACAACGATTTTAAAAATAAGTGCAAACAGGAAATTCAGTAAACAGCTTTAGGTTGTGCTCTAAATACAGTTACTAATGCAGAAATCAAGTTTAACAAGCCAGAAAATGCTCAAAATAGGCGGCTATGCAAAAAAACTTAGCAAATAAACAGAGGAAAAATACTTAAAATCTCAAAAGTGGCTCCTTTCTTCTCTCATCATTTTCTCCTCTTGATGGGTGCTTCACCAACAGCCAACAAGCCTGAAAAGACACCAAAACCATGAGGCAACCAGGTTTTAAGAGAGGAAGATGAAGGAGTTTTTGGAAATGACGCAAAATGGCCAATAAAACTACAGTTTCAAGTCAGTAACCCCTCACACAGGGGCAGGCAGGCTGCTCAATGTTTTTCACTGCCACTGATCAACAGAGAGACTTCCCTTTAGCCCAAGCAAAAAATGGCCTCACAGAAACTTACAAACAGTTCAAGAACAGCAAGCCTGTAACTGAACTTTTTTCACTGTGGTTTTCTGGCCAGGGACTGTGGTCAGGATGTGTATATCCACTGTGATTACTCTATGGCCTGGTCTTACCAGTGAGGGTTACACTTCTCATCTTGCCATCCAGTACCCATGTTGCTGATTATCACATCCAGTATGCTTACCCCTCTTGTGGGAGTGGTACATTGTTCCTGGGCATTTTGGTTTATGGATTCTAGGAACCTTTCTCCTACAGTGTTGGAGCTAGTATAATGCTCCCAGTCTATGCCTGGGTATTTTCAGTCAACCAATATAATGTGGCTTGGGGGGCTTGATATATTCATGTATTCCAACATAGGCCAGGTGCAGTTCCTGGTGTTAGGACGGTAGTCTGTAGCAGGCTATAAACTGGGAAGCAGTTTTAGCCACTGTTACTTGACCATGGCTAGTCCATACTGCTTCTTGTTGTGGTACCAACATGGGGGTGTGGTTATCCCTAACAATTATTGCTAGTCAACCTCCTTTTGTAGCTTGTTCCATGTTTTGAGGCTGTACAGCACAGTATGAGGTGTAACCTGGTATTGTTAGAGTGCTGTTGTGAACCTTGACCCAGTTTTCTGTTACAGGACAGATATCAACATTCTCCATACTAGGTGAGTTTACACTGCATGCATCTTGCTGTTTAGACTTCTGGCATTGGGTAGCATTACATCTAGGTTCTTATCCCTTGTGGTACCTATGGAGGTGGGTTTGTGTTTTGAGCCTTACCTATTCAGGGCACGCTGTAGGTAATGACATCCTTTGCCAGTATCCATGATGCCTGGACTGATAGGTGCACGCCACCCCTAGCAGGTGTAGCATCATGTCATGCTCAGCATGTCATCCCAGGCTGGCACACATTGGATCCCCTTTGACTAACTGCAATACCGCAGCCAATTATTGCAATTGATCATCCCATCATCATATTGTGGCATTATGCTTGGTGAGGGTAGGATGTTAGTCAGGGTCCTCAAGTGTGCATATTCTACATGGTGTTACATTACTTAACACATGGCATTCATGCCTCAGGTGGTGCTGCAGGGCTGCCTCTGTCAGATGCACATATTGCACTCTCTGTACATGTCATGTTATGCATCCATGTAATTATATGAGTGAGTCAGAGAGGGGTATCATTCCCAGGGTTCCTACGGAGCCAGTGTATGTGCTATGCGTTGCCTCTTTGCCAAGGCCAGGGCATACTGGGCATGCCTCCTTCTGCCTACTGGGGCAGGCTCAGGTTGTTCCTCCTCTGAGTCACGCTCTGCCTGTGATGGCCTTGGCAATGGTGGGGGGCTGTTTGGCCCGGCCCTATGCTGGTCCTGCTGCAGCTGTTTTTGCAAGATCATATTATGTAGCATAGCACATACCATGACAATTTGGGTACATGTAGTTGGTGAGTACTGCAAGGCTCCACCAGATGTGTCCAGACACTGGAACCATGACTTGAGCAGCCCAAACACACGCTCTATTACATTACGTGTTTGTGCATGTGCCTCATTATGGCGTTCCTGTTCAGGTGTGTGTGCGTTTCTGATGGGTGTCATCAGCCAATGCTCCAGTGCATAACCTGCATCCCCCACTAGGTGTCCGTGTGGGATGTCCCCATTGGCAAATGTCTGGTACAGCTGCATCAAATGCCAGATATGGGAATCATGGTAGCTCCCAGGGCAGTCAGCACACACATTCATTATTATGCCCTGGGCATCACACACAACCTGGCAGTTGATGGAGGGGAAGCCCTTGCGATTAATGTAGGCCCTAGCCCGCTCACCGGCTGGTGCTTTGATGCATATGTGCGTGCAGTCTATTGCACCCACTACCTCAGGGTATTCCGGTATTTGCTGGCAGAGACGCATATTGCTGGCCAATACCTCAAGGGCATTGGGGAAATATACATGATCACCGACATGTGCTGACATGGCATCCAGGAACTGGTGCAGTACCCTGGAGGCTGATGCCTGTGATATCCCCATCATATCACCAGTTGGTCTCCGGAAGGTACCTGTTGCTAGTATTCTTAGGCCAACACATACCTTGGTTTCCACTGGGATGGGTTCCCCTCTGTTGGTTCTGTGTGTGAGGTGTGGCCTGCACAGCTCGACAATTTGCTGCAGGAGGTCACTGTCCACTCTATAGCGCTCTACTATCTCCAGCTCATGTAACCCATGGTAGGTGACCCTGGGCCTGTACACTCTTTTCCGTCTCCTCACTGTGGGTTGTCTGGGACCATCTGCATTGTCACCACCCTCAGCAAGTCACCTATGTCTCCTTATGACAGCTATGGCAGCCCCTAGCATTTCTGCTCTGAGTTCAGCTTTTTCAGTTTTCACTTCTAATAGCTTACTCCTGTCTTGCAGTGTCTCTTGAGAGAAACATCTTGCACTGCTGTTTGCAGAGTTTTAAGTGCTTGGCTGAACTACTATTCTGCCTGTGTAGTTGCCTGCTTCTAATTGTTTTCACCTGCTAGCTCCAGCAGTATTCCCTGCTAGCTTCCTACTAATTCTGTTGCTTCCTTTTTCCTTTCTGTTTCCTCAGGGGGGAGCAACGTGCATACTAGCAGAAACACACTCACAGTGGCTTACACGCACGCACACATGCTTACACAGTTCAGAATCTGCTTATTCAGGTTAAAACACGCGCACACCAGTGCAAACAGTCTTACAAGTCTGCCAACACGCTCCCACATGCTCAGTCTACCTTACACGCGCGCACACATGCTTACACGGTTTAGAATCATCTTATTCGGGTAAAAACACGTGCACACCAGTGCAAACAGTCTTAGAAGTCTGCCAACAGGCTCCCACATGCTCAGTCTGCCTTACACGTGCGCACACTGCCCTACTTGCGCTTCATGGCGCGCACACGTGTGCATGCATGCCCAACAAGAAACTTTGGTGTAAGTAACAGTGTACACCTTCCATTTCTTGACTTTCCCATGCTTATCTTGTGGCACTCCTCTTTCCATGATATGTGTCTGACATCTGTCATGTAACACTGACCTCCAATGAACTGCATTTCTTTCTGCCATCCCCCCCTGTGATGTCACCTATCTCCTACTCTATTCCTCCCCCTTATGTATCTCTTACACTACTCAGAATGTGCTCATTTGCTATGTGACTGTGGGATTCCATATCCTAACACTCATTTACATCCGATTGCCTAATAATGCTTAGTTACATATCTTAGACTCAGCTTCCCTCCTTAGCAACCACTAAACTGTGGCCATGTTGTTTTTGGTCTGCTGGTCCCTGCATTGTAAATCCATGTATTGCATAAAACCCACATTTGTGGGTTTATAACCTTCATTTTTATGTTTTATATAGTGCAGCCCGTTTGCGCGGGGCTGCGAAAAAAAAATGTATTTTTCATATTTGCATCAGGGTACCTTGCCAATGGCCACATATTTGGCCATTGGCATGCTGCCTGACACATATGCACCCTTTATTTGGAGCTGACATGGCTCCATTGTGATTTTTGCAGAAACTTACTCAGTTGTCAACTGAGTACATTTCTGCAGTAAAACGGCTTTTACACGGGCTGCTTTGGGCTTTGTGGATCGCAAATCTACCTCATTTGCATGCCTTTCAGCTACAAGTGAGGTGATTAGCATATCCACGCCCACTCCATGGAAGAGACGTTTAGCTGGTCTCTTACATGGACTTTAGGGCTGTTCCTGGATTGCGAAGGCTGCATGGAGTCTTACATATCTCTTACACTCCGTGCAAGCCTTCGTGAATCCGGGCCAATATATAAAACCTTTTTAATTACAAAAAGGTAAAAAGTAACAAATAATAAATGAAAAGTAGTAATAATAAAATTACCTCTGCATACTTCTAAGTTTCAAAATGCAAGCTAAACTTACTCTGTCATTGAGACCTGGAAGTCTATATGAACAGAGTTTCAGCTACCAAATCACTTCTAGGCACTCTAATAGTAGTTGGAAAGGACCCCCCCTGATGTCAAAGGAAACCTGTCCTAACACCCTAAAAGTAAAACTGTGCTGAGGGTGGTCATTAACATGTTTCGCCAAAGCATTTTCACACTTTTTTTTCCTAATACAGTATAAATGTATATAGATTGTTTCGTTAAAATCTCTGTCAGTCTTGCCTACATAAAACACTGGGCAAGATTGGCAGCAAGCCAAATAAACAACCGATCGAGATTTACAGTTGAATCTACCAACAGTGGAGAAAGAAGACCCAGCAATTTTAAAGCTCGAACCAGTGGCAATATGCCTACACGTTACAACTCTCACATTTGAAAGTGCCCTCTACTCTAACACAAGTGTCCTTTTTTGTTTCTAATATCCGTTTGAGGTTATCACCCCTCCTATATATAAACCTAGGAAAAGTACCAAACCTGGCTTGTAAGGCATCATCACACAAGAAAATACTCCAGTTCTTGACAACCACCTCCTTAATTAGGTGAATCTCAGCACTGTAATTGGAGATGAAAGAGATAGAAGTGTCAACTTTCTTGCTGTCTAAAAAAACTTCAGGCATAACTGGAGATAGATGTTCTAGTGAACAACTTGTGAACGAACTGCTTTGTAAAATAGGTTTATAAACACCCCCATACCTTTTAGTCTGGACCTCAGTAACCAGGTCATGAATAAACTTGTCTGGGTAACCTCTGTGTAGAAACAATCCCTTAACGAACTCACATTCTTCTAAAAAGGATTCATCATCAGTTACCATTCGAGCAGCGTGCACAAATTGCCCCTTGACTACCCCTCTTTTCTGGTGCCCAGGATGGGCACTGGTAAAGTGTAACATGGTGTTAGAGTAGGAACTCTTCCGAAATATTTAGCCTTAAAGCTACCAGCAGGAATGTCTTGATATAAGTCTTCATCCAGATAAGAAATTCTAGAATCAGACTCTACAAATGTGAAATTCAAAAAAGACATGCTGGAGTTGAGGTAGTCCATGAAGGTTCTCACATCATTAATTGAACCTTCCATCAGTATAAAGATGTCATTCAAAAATCTGGTTTAAAAATCGATTTTGATCTGACAGTTGTAATTGCCAAGCACATATCTGTGTTCCCATTCAGCCATAACAATGTTGGCAAAAAAAAGTAGATTTCAACAGGTATAATTATGAGTATAAACAATTTTTTTTGACTATAGGCCAACAGTTATCTCATAACATGGAGATGAAAATGAAAAAACTGAAAAGAGACATGGATGCATATAACAAACTAACTGCATACCCCCCCCCCCATTCTCAGAGTGTTGGCGACAGTCTAGGTGCTCCTATTAACCTAACTAATGGGGTTATGAGGCAGACAGCTAGTTCCAGTAGGCCGGCCACTGGAGAGGGTGTGGAGGATGTTGGTCCTACAGAAAATTTTGTAACTGATGGTGGTAGGGATGAGGAGATTTCTCGTCCTACACCGTCTTTTTCCTCGAACCGGGGACAGAACCGCCTGAGGTTTTACAACACGAGGAGCCATTCCAGGAACAACAGCAAGAAGCCTTTTCAGAAGTAACAAGAAGGACAAATCCTGACATTATCAGTAACAGTTTTGGAGACTTTTTTTGTTTATAACTATTCGAGTTTTACAATCACTATGGAGATGTCTGATTTATTTTCAAAAGGTCTTACTTTTGTTCCATGTAGACATTTTAACCTAGCATACACACTACTTGATTTGAAGTTGTTTATACGTAGGTTGAATTTATTGTTAATATTTGGTAACACTGCTTTAGACAAAAAAACTTTGAGAGTCCCAAGTACATTCAACCCCCTTATCCACCCTTTACTTTTTTTATTTGAACATTTGTGTGAAATTGAAATTAGAAACTTGGTTAACTGTTCTAGGACACTTTCGAACAAAAACTTGACTGATGACGAAGTAGACTTGTTGGACACTTTAAAAAGTTTACCTGTCAGGATCCTTAAACCGGACAAGGGGGCTGGTTTAGTACTAATGGACACTTGTCATTATGAAAACTGCCTCATCCACATGTTATTGCAGGATGCTTATACACTATCTAGCATTAATGAATTGAATGCAGCGTATAGGTGCATCCATGTTTTTTTGAATGATTTGTTTTTAGAAAATGTTATAGAACAAGATGTGTTGAAATATTTGACTGTTTCATTTCCTAAGATTCCAACAGTTTTCAGATTGCCCAAGATCCATAAAGATGTGTACAACCCCCCCATGAGGCTATTGGTTAATGCTAGGGGTTCAATCACTTACCCAATAGCCAAGTATGTGGACAACATATTGAAAAAAATATGTTGAAAAGGAAACACACATTTGTAAAGATTCTTGGGCTTTTTTGAAAGGCATAGGTGCTTTAGAATTCAAGAGAGGTCATAGATTTTTGACAACAGACGTAAAAGACCTCTATACGTCTATTCCTCATGCCACAGGGATAGACTGGGTCACTGACCGTTTATTGCATCACGATGCTAGCAGTGTAGAAATCAGATTGGTGCAGGAACTGTTAGATGTCATTTTGAGATACAACTTTGTAACATTTCGGGGAGAAATATATTTACAGAAGACTGGTGTAGCCATGGGCTCACCGGTAGGGGCCAGTTTTGCCAACATTGTTATGGCTGAATGGGAACACAGATATGTGCTTGGCAATTACAACGGTCAGTTCAAAATCGATTTTTACACCAGATTTTTGGACGACATCTTTATACTGACGGAAGGTTCAATTAATGATGTGAGAACTTTCATGGACTACCTCAACTCCAGCACGTCTTTTTTGAATTTCACATTTGTAGAGTCTGATTCTAGAATTTCTTATCTGGATGTAGACTTATATAAAGACATTCCTGCTGGTAGCTTTAAGTCTAAAATATTTCGGAAGAGTTCCTACTCTAACACCATGTTACACTTTACCAGTGCCCATCCTGGGCACCAGAAAAAAGGGGTAGTCAAGGGGCAACTTGTGCACGCTGCTCGAATGGTAACTGACGATGAATCCTTTTTAGAAGAATGTGAGTTCATTAAGGGATTGTTTCTACACAGAGGTTACTCAGACAAGTTTATTCATGACCTGGTTACTGAGGTCCAGACTAAAAGGTATGGGGGTGTTTATAAACCTATTTTACAAAGCAGTTCGTTCACAAGTTGTTCACTAGAACATCTATCTCCAGTTATGCCTGAAGTCTTTTTAGACAGCAAGAAAGTTGACACTTCTCTCTTTCATCTCCAATTACAGTGCTGATTCACCTAATTAAGGAGGTGGTTGTCAAGAACTGGAGTATTTTCTTGTGTGATGATGCCTTACAAGCCAGGTTTGGTACTTTGCCTAGGTTTATATATAGGAGGGGTGATAACCTCAAACGGATATTAGAAACAAAAAAGGACACTCGTGTTAGAGTAGAGGGCACTTTCAAATGTGAGAGTTGTAACATGTGTAGTCATATTGCCACTGGTTCGAGCTTTAAAATTGCTGGGTCTTCTTTCTCCACTGTTGGTAGATTAAACTGTAAATCTCAATCGGTTGTTTATTTGGCTTGCTGCCAATCTTGCCCAGCGTTTTATGTGGGCAAGACTGACAGAGGTTTTAATGAAAGAATCTATGAGCATTTATCCTGTATTAGGGAAAAAAAGTGTGAAAATGCTTTGGCGAAACATGTTAATGACCACCCTCAGCACAGTTTTACTTTTAGGGTGTTAGGACAGGTTTCCTTTGACATCAGGGGGGGGGTCCTTTCCAACTACTATTAGAGCGCCTAGAAGTGATTTGGCAGCTGAAACTCTGTTCATATAGACTTCCAGGTCTCAATGACAGAGTAAGTTTAGCTTGCATTTTGAAACTTAGAAGTATGCAGAGGTAATTTTATTATTACTACTTTTCATTTATTATTTTTTACTTTTTACCTTTTGTCATTAAAAATGTTTTATATATTATGTTTTTTGGTTTCAAACATTTTAAACATTTTATGTTTATATATATTTTCATTTTGTTTTGCTTTCAAAACACATTTTTCATAGATTCGATTTTTGTATGAGTAGCACTTTAAGAAGTTTTGAGATCAGCTTTTTCCCACACATTGATGTCAGTGAGTTTTAACCAGTTGGTTGGTCCATTCAAATGTATCATGTGTTGTTAATTGTGTATTTAAGGAGTTTTTTTTACATTTTTTACCTTTTGATGTCTGTCTGAAGAAGTTCAGTCTTTTTGAATGAAAAGTGGATGTTAATAAAACACTTAACATTGGATTTTTTGCTGCTGGTTCTGCTGACTTGGATTTTGTTTTATTTATTTCAGTTTGTTTTAATTTTTCTGTTGCTTCAGAATGTTGCAAGACTGTTGCACTGGGGATTGTGCAAACATTATAGTACTGAAGAGGTAGAAAAACACTGGAAATATGAGCCACAAAGTATCACAGAAAATGATAAAATTTAAATCACATGAGATCACCCATTACCAACAGTTTAAAAGATAGATGCTAGAAAACCAGATACAGTGGTCCATGAAAAGAAAACAAAAGTAGCATTGATCATTGAAATCGCCATACCAAGTGGTTACAGTGCCTTGCGTACAGAGAGATACAAAGTCATAAAATATCAGGATCTGCAAACAGAAATGAGAGCAATGTGGAAGAAAGATACCCAGACAGTTCCAATAGTAGTAGCAGGAGCAATGGGTCTTATAAAAAATAATCTACAATTGCATTTAGATATGTTACCAATCCCTGTAACCTCATACAACTTGCAGAAGGAGTCATTACTGGGTACAATGTGGGTGCTGCTAAGAGCACTTTTGGCTGACATCAAGGATTGAAACAATACTAATTTCATGAACTTTAATCATACTTTGACTTAGGAATGGGGTCCGTTCCCATCATGGCGTTAGAAAGTAAAAAGATTTGGAGAAATTAAAAGAGTAACCCATGTATTGTAAGTGCCCTTGCTGTTTCAAATCCCCTTTTGCTTATATTCATATATTCCATTTATGTGCACAGTACACTTTCCCTGCCTGTGTACAGCATGCATTATTTGCCTTATGTAGCCCTTCATGCTGTCTGAGCACACTTATAAGGTTTTCCCACAGACAAGCCTATTTGTTTACTGTGTGTGCTCATGATGCTCAACACTGTTTCCTGGCCACCAACACTGTTGATGGAGATGGAAGTGAGTTTGTATTTGTGTTAGAATAATGAGTAGCACACATCATGTAGGCATCTCATGAAACCTACACTATTGTACTTGGATCCCAGGGTCTATCTTTAAAAAATGTAAAACCCATATTTAAAACCCCAAAGGAGAAACATTTTTATAATTTTAAAATAACACATTTGAGGACATACATGTGCAACAGGGAGATATGCATGTGTTTAAATGCAGATGTGTGTCTACATTTTTACATGTTTAAATGCACATAACCTTGAAAAATATCATCTGAGTCAAATTATTGGACTCTGTTTCCTGGAATGATTTGAGATACTTTCAATTTTACTGAAAAACTGCACTTGTGAGAGCCAAGTTTTACACTTTCTTGGTCTTTTCTCTTTTTCGTACTGTTGTGTGCAATAGTGGAGATAGTATATATAATTCAGGATGGGTGTGGTGGCCAAAGTCCCCCACACAAGAATGCATGGTGCCTTACAAAAAAAAAAAATAATATTTTAGTAATTTTCTCACTGTTCTGTGGATGTGAATCTGGGGTGTTTGCCTCTGTTGATAACTGAACAGAAATTCTCTTTTTAACTTCTTATAGTTTCATAATTTTCTGGTAAACTGCATAAAAGTCAAAGACCATTATAACACAAGTTACAAGGTCAAAGAGCACACATCCAAGCCGTACCAAGTATTTGAAGATTTCTTGAATGATTCTTATGAATTATATTTCCTTACTTGTAATGGTAGTCTTTTCCATGATCTCATTAATACTTTGGTACATTTTGATCTAAATGTGGTTTTGCATTTTGATGTTTGACTAGTATAATTTTTCACATCAGAAGTTTACTCATGTGATAACTCAGTATTTAACAAAAACTGTGTTTCTTCATCACGAAGTACATGGTATGCTAGGTCCAATCTGCTATGTAACCAGCTATAAGAGGAAATAAAGTTTCCTGACAGAGATCCATTCAAAGGAGCATCATTTATTTAAGCAGAGCTGCCAATTAGCAATGGGGCTGTCTGTACTAGATGAGAAAAAGCCAGTAAGTCAACAGTGGAACATTTAGTTGAAGCTCCATTCTGAATTCTATGGAAAGAACACAGAATGAGTAAACAAACAGTGGGTTACTGTATTACAATGAGGCTCAAAATGCATAAATTCTTTCAGACTTCTTGAAACTCTATAGTTCTTTAAAGTATCAGTACAAATCAACACCTTACACTCAGTCAGATTAACAAATTAGTATGTTCCAAGTCAATCCAAAGAAGAAATTTAGACATCCAGGGGCAGTAGTAAGTCACCTCTCTACTGGTAATTATATTCAGATGCTCTTTCTTGGAACAGTTGGTAGGCTAACACTAAATGCACCTCATTTTCAGTGAATAAAGTGCATGCAGGAAAAAAAAATTGTTAAATGGGATATATGTAATAATTTATTATTCCTACTAGGCTGGTGGCATCTTTTCAGGGGAGAACCGAGGTGGCATTCATATTGCTAGAGAAAATTTGGCTAGAACATCAGGATATTCTTTACTTATTGATAAATGCCATGGGATCTTTTTCCATACACCTAAGCTACAACAAACTGAATCAGATGGCACATTGGTTTAACAACTTACCCATAGGGCAATACATTCAGGAGTGCAGCACTCGCTTTCGCTGCACCACAGTGCCACTAATCAATCTACTTAGTTTGGGAATAGAACCCACAGCTTTCAACACTACAGAAGAGTGTGCTACCTGTTGCACTGTTGTAGCAGTTATTTGCAGAATGCTCCAGAAGACATGCAGAACACAATAAGCAGGGCACTTTATGTGAACACAGTGTCAGGAACATACAGAAACCATGTACATAGTGTGCCATATCACAAGCAGGGTGAATATATATTCATTGTATCAGGAACATATAGATCATAGAGTAAGAGTGTGTATGCTATAGCTTTAAGAAGCATGAGAGGCTGTACATGCACATATATATTCCTGACGTACATTCCATAGTGCCATTTTGAAGAAGCAGCCAGAGAGAGAGAGCATGCATAGTCATAGCTATTGATTTTTATATAAGTTACTTAAGTTAAAACCAGTAAGTCCCTATAGTGACATATTTGTATAAAATAAAGCTGCTTGAACAGACCCCACAAAGACTCTTTCATCTTGTCCTAGACACGAAAGTGACATGGGTCAGAACTGGGAATGAAGAGAGATGATTATCCAGAGCCATGAGGTGCAAAGACAACAGTGGAGTTAAAACCAAGAGGAAAGAGCACAAACATAGCCAGAAAGAATCAAAGGTAATGAGAAATAACACAAACTATTTAATTGATATGAAAGATGAAGAAGGGGCATTACAAGGGCACAAACCGCATTATTAGGTAAGCAGAAAGTATGAGAAGTTTAACTAAAGAAATGTTTAAGATAAAAGTATTTAATGAAACGAGCATGATTAAAGCAAAATCAAGCATGTTTAAAGCAAGATGAGTGTGTTAAAGGCAAAGTTGGGCATGTTTGGAATAAAACGAACACAAGAAAAGTACATTGGGCATGAAAAGGTCTTAAACAAGCAAACGAGTATAACAATAAGAAAAGGAAAAAGACACATTAAGCAAAAATAAACAATGTGATGATGTGTTTTGGCAAAGGGCTGTGTTTGGGCATAGCTATGACTTCGTATTGTATGAAGAGCATAACTAAAGTTATTCAAAGTATCTCAAAGCATGCAAAGGTGCTTACAGAGTGCACTTATTACTGTACATGTATTTGAAAGCATTTATTGTATACAAAGTGCAACTATTTTATGAAATACGGTCAATGTATAGCCATTTTGAAAAGTTTTTTGTGCTGGTTGTGTATATTTGCAAACTGCCACCATTACAAAGTGCTTCTTGTACTGTAAAGAGTTGCCTAGCAAGGTACCGCCATTTTGGGGATATTTCAGTTTGCTGTATGCAGTTATTTGCAAAGTGCAATTACTTTGAAAGTTAGTGAGGTTTGGGAAACTGAAGTTCGATTTATTCACATTGTGCAGTTACTTGACATGTCTCTTACACTGATAAAAGGTGTTTTTTTGCAAAAGACAACATTACAAGAGTATTACAGAGCTCGTGAGTTGATCAGACACATTGTAAAGTTCTTGAATGTTTCTTGAAATGATGATAAATAACTTAAATGATGATAAATGACTTTAGCATTTTTGCCTTTCCAGTGATATTACGAAAGTACCAAAACACCCGAGACGTTTATTTCGCAAAGTCCAGTTATTCGAAAGTATTACGAGTTTATTCATTTGCATAATTCCGAAAAGCGCAACAAAGGTATACGTTCAGAGGTTAAAGGCATTGGACAATTACTGGCATTAGTTTCTGGCATATGTGCATGTGTGTATGTTTATGATTATTTGCAAAACCTTTTGCTGGTATGTGTTAATATGGCAGATGGATTTTGAAAGCCCCTTCCACTTGTATTTAATCAGAATATTGCAGAGAATTGGAGAATATTTGAGCAAGACTACGATATTTTTATACAAGCAACTTATGCAGATAGAGATGCACACAGCAGGGCATTCATTTTGCTAACCCTAGCAGGGTCAGAGGCCATAGAAAGAGAGTGTTCATTTGTGATGCACCAGCAGTATATGAAAGAGAAGGTGCAGACCGCCACATTGTTGTGCAAGCTGAATCAAGGGAAGTCCATGAGTATTTGAAGCACAGGTTCAGAGAAATGTGCAACCTCCAGATGAATATTACATTAGAGAGGCATTTGTTTCATATGAGAGATCAGAAACCAGGGGAAACATTTGCAGCTTATATAACTGACTTGAGTAATGGAGCTAAAATGTGTTAGTTTGGTGATTTAAAGGATGAGCTGATAAAGGACAGGCTTGTATGTGGTATTAACAGTGCTGTCGTGAGAAAGATTTTGCTTTGTGACAGTGATTTAACATTGAGCAAAGTCATAAATATCTGTCAAATCCATGAGGTGACAGAAAAACACACAAGTATGCTTGCAAGTGACAAGATCATGGTTTCAGATGGCCCTAGAGCACATGTAAATAGTATGCAACACGTGGCAAACAAAAGCTGGCCTAAGCATGTGGCAGCAACAGGGTTTCCAAAGAAGGCATGAGACTTTCCAGAAAGTTCTAAAAAGGGTGCAAGCATCAGCTCAGTGCAGTACAAGCATGAATCAGCAAAACCCAAATCTAGGTTTATTGTTAACTGTCACAATTGTGGTGTGAATCATGAGTCTAAAAGAGAAAAGTGCTTAGCATATGGTCAGCAGTGTCACAAATGTAAAAAATGGAACCATTACAAAAAGTTTTGCAAATCAAGTAAGTCTAACTCAACTGTAAAGTCAAACAAAAAACAAGTTGATCAAATAAAGCAGAAGCAGTCAGCTTTCTATGTAGATGGTGTATCAGTGCTTGGTGAAAGGGTTGATGCAGTGAGCTTATTAACAAGAAGTGAAGTGTTTTGTACTGTCCGGATTAATGGAAGATCCACAGAGCTCAAAGTAGACACTGATTCAAAGTGTAATGTTATATCAGCAGACACATTCACTAGAGTGAGAACTAACAAGTAACTCAATGTATCCAGTAGTGTGAGACTTGTTGCTTACGGAGGTGAAGAAATTCAAATTGAAGGTTCAGTGATGCTTTCATGTTATTTGGCCAAGAACTGTTGCAATTTGTTATTCTATGTAGTCTGAAGACCAATGCAATCTTTACTGAGTCTCAGAGATAGTCTGAGAATGAATCTGCGAAACAAGTTCATCACATAAATGCAGTTCTGAGTTCTAATTTCCCCAAAGCCATTCTCTCAGAGTATGCTGATGTTTTCAATGACAAGTTAGGCAAATTTCCAGTTGTGTATTCCATGACGTTAGACCCAGAGGTCATTCCAGTAGTTAGATCAGCAAGAAGAGTTCTGATAGCTATGCAAGATAAAGTGAAGGCTCAGCTGGATAAAATGGTCCAGCGAGGTGTGATTTGTCCAGTCACAGAACCAATTAATTGGGTGTCGTCCGTGGTAGCCACTCATAAAAAAGGCTCAGACGAAATCATAATATGCATTGACCCAAGAGATCTGAACAAAGCATTAAAAAGACCATATCATCCAATGCACACAGTTGAAGAAGTTGCAGCTCTAATACCAAATGCCATTGTATTTTCTGTTTTGTATGCAAAGAGTTTGTTTTGTCAAGTGATGCTTGATCGCAAATCCTTATTTCTAACTACTTTAGGTACTCCATTTGGCAGATACAGATTCCTAAGGATGTCACTTGGAATAAATTCTGCAAGTGAAGTTTCTCAGAGTGCAATGGAGCAAATTTTTTCAGGTTATCCCTGTGCCATAATAGTAGACGATCTATTGGTTGGAGGCAATGGTGAAACAGAGCATGAGAGAAACCTCAAGAAAGATCTAGACAGAGCACATGAAGTAAACTTGAAGCGCAATCCTCTGAAATGCAAAATCAGACTTCCAGAAGTTATGTACATAGCTCATTTCTTTATGAGTACAGGTTTGAGACCAGGCCTGATCAAGCAAGCAGCTATTCTTGAAATGCCAGCATTAGATAATGCTTTGCAGCATTTTCTGGGCATGGTCAACTATTTAGGCAAATTTATACCAGACTTCAGTGAGTTGACAGTACCTTTAAGAGATCTCACATGCAAAAATGTTGCATGGTCATGGTAGGAACAGCACCAGAAGGCATTTGAAGACCTCAAGCAGAAAATTACCACCCCACCTTCATTAAGATACTATGATGTGAATAAACCAGCTACTCTTTCCTGTGATGCTTCAAAATTTGGTCTAGACGCAGCCATAGATCAAGAGGGCAGACCAGTAGCCTATGCATCTAGAACACTAACCCAAACTGAGATGCAGTATGCTCAGATTGAGAAGGGGCTTTTGGCAATAGTATTTGCATGTTCCAAGTTTTATGATTATATTTATGGTCGAACTATTCAGATTAAAACTGACCATCAACCTCTAGTTACTATTCTAAAGAAGCCTATGCATTCTGCTCCAATGAGATTACAAAGAATGATGCTCAAATTGCAAAAGTACAATTTCAAAATGGTCTACACAAAAGGCAAATTGCTTTATCTGGCTGATACCTTATCCAGATCACCATGAAATATAATAGAACAGCTTGACACAGAGAATTTTGACTTTGTTGTGATGTCAGTGCATCATTTTTCCACCACTAGATTTGATAAGTTGAGATCACACTCAGACTGATGTCATTTTACGGAAGCTCAATCACTATATTAATGTAGGATGGCCATCAAAAAAATCTAGTGTACCACATGAAGTGCACACGTAGTTTCCTTATAGAGATGAATTGTTGATGGAAGATGGCATTATATTCAAAGGTCCTAAAATTGTTGTTCCTGCTTCCTTACAACAAGAATATATCCAGATTTTGCATCGTGGTCACCCAGGGTCCACATCCACTAAGAGAAGAGCAAGAGAATTAGTATTTTGGCTTTCATTACAGAAAGACATTGATAGAGTTATTTCTCATTTTGAGTATTCAGTAGTACTAAACTCAGTGGCGGCTGGTGACTTCAAATCACAGAGGGGCTGCAGGAGACAGCTGAATGGGTGGGGTCAAGGGAAGGGGTGGGGTCAACCAGAAAGGGGAGGAGCTATGCACAAAACCACAAAAAACTAACTTTAATTAAATACGCTGCCCTGGGTGGCAAACCATCATTATGAAAGTCCAATCAAGACAAAAATAAGTGTAGAAGAATAAAAATATTTCAATGCATTGGCTGCATGACAGCTTACTTAATATCTAGATGGAAACAAAAGGTTGTGAGGCATGAAAAAATAAATTACTTTTTAAATACATTACTGGAATGCCAGTCAAAATCAAGTATAAGAAAAACCAGAAACACTCAACTCAAACCACTTCTCCTTGCACTGCAGTTCTAATATATATTCAGCTTTATTAAAGTACCAAGTAACATGCTGAAAGTAGAAATCTATGTGATGCCCCCACTTGTAAAAATGTTTCTTATCCAAAAAAGACCTGCTGCCTGACAACTTGTTTCATGGGGAAAACATGATAAAAGTAAAAAATGAAAAGCAAACAAGAAACAAGCTCAAGATACATTGCTTAAAGGATTACTGTACAGGTTATGGACCACACATGATTGGCATTCTGTTTAGTTTACGGGTAAAGTCTGTAGAGATGACTGGAAGTCTCCAACAAGTGTAATGAGCTTTTTAAAATAATGGAATCCTGTCCTTTAATACCCAAGGCTTATACATTATCTAGTCAAGTATTATTTGCATGGCAACAACAGAAAGGCTTTCAATGTTGGCAATTCTTTAACAGTATGCTTATTAAAGCTTACTTGCATCTTACGATCTCAGACAAGCTTACCTTATGGCCATTAAAGCATTGCTACTTAAACACAAAGCAACAGGCACTTTGAGTAATTAGAATAAATCAACAGTACAAAAATATGACAGAAACCAGACCATTCTGCAAAATCAAAGCAGATGAAAAGCCACTGTAGTACTTATGCAGTGTGTCCTCCCCATACAAGGTAGATACAACTACTCCTTGCCTTGATTGGACACATCCAGAGTCACTACATGGGGGAGTGGGGTGCAACAAGCATGTCACAATTTGAAATCTCTCTGGCTGACTGTGATGGCCTTGACACATTTGTCATACCTCTCAACCTCAAGAGCAAGAAATCTGGACAAAGCCATACACAGAAGTGGGACAAAGGCCCAAAAATAAGGACAATTTTTAAATATTGCTCTAATAAACTTAGAAAGATAATAGAATAGGTCTTGCATTAGTATGAATTTTCTGAAGGGTATAAAATCTGAAACTCAAATGTCTGTCATTTTCTAACTTCATTCTTTAGTGATTTGTCACTAATTTGCCAAAAACCACAATTTTATGAAAAATGGACCAAAATGTGATGCAAAAATATAAAATAGACACACAATACAGCTGCTACCTGCCAAAGAAGGGACACTTTAATATTAGTACTGCTACCTTGAGCATCTGACAAAATAAAAGAATCTACATGCATTTCAAGTAATCTATAACTTTGATTATTACAGTTATTTCTTAATTGTAAACCCTCCATGTTTTCTTCCAAAATTGCTATTTTGCGGAGGGATTATTAGGGGGAAGAGCAACATTTTGAGCCAAAAATTGGGGACAGTTGAAAGGTTGGCTATGCCTAA
This sequence comes from Protopterus annectens, assembly GCF_019279795.1. NCBI lineage: Eukaryota > Metazoa > Chordata > Ceratodontiformes > Protopteridae > Protopterus > Protopterus annectens. The sequence continues at coordinate 1,485,371,775 of NC_056744.1, read as the reverse complement.
TTCTATTAAGCAATTTATTTGCATGTACCTCTCAACCTGTTAATGCAGTAAATCTGAACAAGGCCAAATATATTGGGGGCACATATAAACAGTACTAAAAATTGCTCTTGTATAAATTGAGACAGTTGATAGAACAGCTTTTACTTTAACATGCATTTTTCTGAAGGTTATGAAGTCTGAAACTTATTATTTAGTGACTTAATTCCTAAATGATTTGCCAGAAAACTACAAATTTTATGAAGAACAAACCAAAAATAAGAAGCAAAAATCTATTCATTCTTTGAAAATCTGGACAGTTGGGAGGTATAGTTCAGCTGGGCCTGTCTGAGTTTGCTGCCCTTCCCCCCTGACAAAATAATGGTTGAATGGAGCCTCTGCAGCCATTCCAATGAACCATTACTTGGCTATTTCACTCCATTTACCATAAACACTAATGTGCATACTGCTTTACTTCTATGATGAGTTGGACTTCATTTGAAAGTTTTATTTTGTATTTTACAGCACAAACACTAAGTCATCTGTTAAACAAAGCAATGCAGTCTCACAATGAAAACTTAGCATTAAAACTTCTCTGCCCTTGAAACTCACATTCATTGAAACAGCATTGAAACCCACATTCAAAGAAAATACATTTTGCCGGTGGCAGATAAAGATTAATTTTGGGCTGTTTTCAAATCATAGGCCCCTTGCATATGAAACATACATGTGCTCTTTGATACACCTTCCTCATTGTACTAAAATTATATTCCTTGTACAATACAGTACACTTGTTAGAGGGTGTTTTAAATTTGTTTTGAACATTTTTCCAGTAAGCAATGAAACAAACCATATGCACCCATAATGGCAAAACTGCCCAGTTGAGAACATTTATTATAAAAAGTCAACTCAGACTTCCACAGTACACCATTATTAGTAAATATACACAATTCTACAGTCCACCATTATTAGTAAATATGCACAATTCCACAGTCCACCATTATTAGTAAATATGCACAATTCTACAGTCCACCATTATCAGTAAATATGCACAATTCTACAGTCCACCTTTATCTGTAAATATGCACAATTCTACAGTCCATTATCAGTAAATATGCACAATCTCTGAAGTAAGTCATCTAAATAATTCCACATTAAAGAAATCTGTAACTAATGAAGCGGTTGCTGCTAGCAATCACCTTTATATTTCATGGTTTCATCGAAAAATAAAGTGTCTGTTGCCCCTCAGGAATAAATTGCCTATATTACATTAAAAAATGATAAGCTAGTAATAATATTGCAAGAGGAAATGGATGGCAAACTGATAACAGACTCATAGTTAGTATTTTCACCAAGGAGAACATTCTCAGTACAGCAGCATCCACCCCTTGTGGGAGTAGAACCCACAGCCTTCTGCATCAAAAGCAAGTACACAACCTGTTGTGCTATAGTATTAACTAGACAAAGCACTAACCTTCTCTTCCCCTGCAGCTCTCAGCTCCTTGTAAAATCTACTCAATACTCAACAGCATCTCAACTTCGCAGCTCAAGAAAACTGGAAAAAGCCAAAATGTATTGGGGGGGGGGGGTCAAAAGTCCAAAAACCAGGGACTCATTAAACATTGCTTGTATAATCTTGGAAAGTTGCTAGAATAAAATGTTGTGTTGCCACCATACATTTTACTGCCAAGGTCCCTGAGCAAAAAACAGTCAGAGTAACATACCACTACGCCACATCAGCTTCTTTGTAAAAGAGAGGAAGACTGAAACTTAAATGGCTATCATTTAGTGAATTCAGTTCTCACCATAGCTGTCAACCTCTTAGTACAAAACACCTGGACAAACCCAGTAATGAGGGAATACAGCCCTCAAACATATTCAGTGAATTCAGTTCTTGCCATAGCTGTCAACCTTAGCACAAAACCTGGACGAAGCCAATAATGGGGGAATACAGTCCCAAAAATAGGGACAAATTTAAAATATTCATCTTATAAACTTAGAAAATTGCTAGAAAAAAAGGTTGTGCTACTATGTATTCTGAAGAACATGAAGTTTGAAATTCAAATGCCGGTCAATTTTACTGCTGACAGAACAAAAACAATTTTCAGCAGAGACGCAGGGATTAATACTGCAGACACGTCTTTGTAAAATGGCAGGGCACCAGAGCAAATCCACACAAACACTGGGAAGAGATGCAGACTCCACACAGAAGCCACCCCAACCAAGGATCAAACCAGAAAACCTATAGCTGTGAGGCAACAATGCTACCACTGCACCATCAAATATGCAAGGAATTAAACATTCAGAAACCTGAAGTCTGAAATTCAAATGCCTGTCAATTTTACTGCTGACAGAACAAAAACAATTTTCAGCAGAGACGCAGGGATTAATACTGCAGACACGTCTTTGTAAAATGGCAGGGCATCAGAGCAAATCCACACAAACACTGGGAGGAGATGCAGACTCCACACAGAAGCCACCCCAACCAAGAATCAAACCAGAAAACCTATAGCTGTGAGGCAACAATACTACCACTGCACCATCAAATATGCAAGGAGTTAAACATTCAGAAATCCTTAAGTCTGAAATTCAAATGCCTGTCAATTTTATTTAACATTTTTTAATCAGGACAGTCTGACTTGGAACAAAAAAACAATTTTCAGTAGAGGCCCAGGAAGAAATAATGCAGACATGTCTTTGTAACATGGGAGGACACAAAAGCAAACCCACACAAACACAGGGAGAAGATACAGACCCCACAAAGAAGGAACCCCAGCCAAGAATTAAACCCAAGAACCTGCAGCTGTGAGGCAACAATGCTACCAGTGCACCATCAAATAAAAGCAAACCCATCTAAACACAGGGAGAATATAACAGACCCCACAAAGAAGGAACCCCAGCCAAGAATCAAACCTGAGAACCTGCAGCTGTGAGGCAACAATGCTACCAGTGCAACATCAAATAAAAGCAAACCCACACAAACACAGGGAGAAGATAACAGACCCCACAAAGAAGGAACCCCAGCCAAGAATCAAACCTGAGAATCTGCAGCTGTGAGGCAACAATGCTACTACTACACCATCAAATATCAAGCATTGCAACATTTACAAACCACAGATATTATGAGGAACAGATCAGATCGAATATGAAGCAAAAATCTGCAATTTTTTACAAATGGTGGTGGGTAGGGAACTCAAGTCTTTAACACCTATGTACAGGGTACAGGGTTCAAGCCTGAGGTATTCCCTACCACACCACCATGAGCAACTGGGGCATTTACACACACACACATACACCATAAAGTCAATCCAGTATAAACATTGCAAAATAAAAGTAAAAAGCACCATACACTTACCTGTCTGTTCTCCATAATATATCCAGCTAACGTACATCCTGCCTGCGCAATACTCCAAAGACCCACGAGATCCCAAGCAAAGCTCCTTCCCGACGACGAGACTGTCCTGGCTGTTGCAGTCTGGACCCGACACATAATCCCAGTGAGTCTGTACACTTTAAAAGTGCACAGACGTCTCCTTGTGTCCCCCTATGGGAACTGCTGGACTGCCTGGAGCATGCGCATAGACCGACAGTAGTTGGGACTACTGCGCATGCGCGAAATTAAAAAAAAAATTTTTTTCTATTTTTTATTTTGAGAGGGCTGCAGTCCGGCAGCCAGATGCCATGAGCCACCCCTGACTAAACTGCATTTACAAAAAGAACCGCTTCAGCTAAGTCCAGTTCCTGAATTACTTTGGTCTACTGTAGCAACTAATATCTTTGAGTTGAACAATCAGCACTATTTAGTTTTGGTAGACTCTTATTCGCATAGGTTTGAGATTAATCTACTACCTAATCTAACATTCACTGCTGTTATTACTAAGTTGAAATGTCATTTCTTAGTTCATGGTAGTCTACACAAACTTTTTTCTGACAATGGTACTCAATTCACTAGTCAGCTGTTTCAGAAATTTGCAAAAGAATGGGACTTTGTGTATGTCACTAGTAGCCCTGAATATCCTCAGTCCAATGTTCTAGCTAAACATGCAGTGCAGAGTACAAAGCAATTACTTGAAAGGTCAAAGTGTGACAATACTGATGCATTCTTGAATCTATTTAATCTCAGAAACATACCCCGTGATGATATTCTTGGCTTACCTGCTCAAAGACTACTTTCCAGGCAAACTAGAACTATGCTACCTATTTCTTCCAGTTTGTTGCAGCCTAAATCTAAAAACAATAAAATCATCAAGGCTCAATTGATTAAGAGGTATAATATCCGGAAAACTAGTTACGACAGATCGAGCAGATTACTTTGTCCATTGAGGGAAGGAGAAATGGTACGAATTCAGACAACAAAAGGTTTTGATCAAATAGAACAAATGCATCTGTGCCAAGCTGAGATCCTACTTGGTAAATTCCGAGGGTGTGGGGTATAGGAGGAATCGCAGACATCTTCCTGTACCAGAATCATCATCATCATCATTGCAATCACAACATTGCTTATGTGATGCAGACACTAAATTAGAGTGAAGTAGACAGTGTTTCCAGTTGAGAATGTATTTAAAATTCTGATTACATTCCAGTAAATGATTCAAACATTCCACAGGTCAATAATTTTGCAGAAACTGTTCCAGTTCATCATCATCATCATCTTCCTTCGGCTGTTCCCATTAGGGGTCACCACAGCGGATCATCTGTTTCCATTTCTTCCTGTCCTCTGCATCTTGCTCTGTCATACCAACTACCTGCATGTCCTCTCTCACCACGTCCATAAATCTTATCTTAGGTCTTCCTCTCTTCCTTTTACCTGGCAGCTTCATCCTTAGCATCTTTTTCCCAATATACTCAGCATCCCTCCTCAGTACATGTCCAAACCAACGTAATCTTGCCTCTCTGGCTTTGTCGCCAAACCTTCCAACATGGGCTGACCCTCTAATATACTGATTCCTAATCCTGTCCACCCTCATCACACCCAGTGCAAATCGTAGCATCTTTAACTCTGCCACATCCAGCTCTAACTCCTGTCTTTTTGTCAATGCCACTGTCTCCAACTCATATAACATAGCTTCTCACTACCCTCTTGTAGACCTTCCCTTTCACTCTCAATGGTACTCGTCTGTCACAAATCACTCCTGACACTCTTCTCCACCCAATCCATCCTGTCTGTACTCTCTTCTTCACCTCTCTTCCACACTCACCATTACTCTGAACTATTGATCCCAAGTATTTAATCCACCATTGCCACCTCTACTCCTTGCATCCTCACCATTCCTCTATCCTCCCTCTCATTCACACACATATATTCTGTCTTAGTCCTGCTGACCTTCATTCCTCTTCTCTCTAGAGCATATCTCCATCTCTCCAGGGTCTCCTCCACCTGTTCCCTACTCTCACTACAGATCACAATGTCATCTGCAAACATCATAGTCCACGGCGACTCCTGTCTGATTTCGTCTGTCAACCTGTCCATCACCATTGCAAATAAGAAAGGGCTCAGGGCTGATCCTTGATGTAATCCCACCTCCACCTTGAACGCATCCATCACTCCCACCACAGACCTCACCGCTGTCACACTACCCTCGTACATATCCTGTACCACTCTTACATATTTCTCTGACACTCTCGACTTCCTCATACAATACCACAACTCCTCTCTGGGCACCCTGTCATATGCTTTCTCTAAGTCTACAAAAACACAATGCAACTCCTTCTGAACTTCTCTGTACTTCTCCATCAACACTCTCAGAGCAAACATCACATCTGTAGTGCTCTTTCCCGGCATAAAACCATACTGCTGATCACTAATCATCACATCTCCTCTTAACCTAGCTTCCACTACTCTTTCCCATAACTTCATGCTGTGACTGATCAGTTTAATCCCTCTGTAGTTACTACAGCTCTGCACATCACCCTTATTCTTAAAAATCGGTACCAAAACACTTTTTCTCCATTCCTCAGGCATCTTCTCACTTTCCAAGATTTTGATAAACAATCTGGTTAAAAACTCCACTGCCATTTCACCTAAACACCTCCATGCTTCCACAGGTATGTCATGTGGACCAACAGCCTTTCCATTCTTCATCCTCTTCATAGCTATCCTTAATTCCTGCTTGTTAATCCATTGCACTTCATGATTCACTATCCCCACATCATCCAATCTTCTCTCCCTCTCATTCTCTTCATTCATCAACCCCTACAAGTACTCTTTCTATCTGCTCAACACACTCTCCTTGCTTGTGAGTATGTTTCCCTCATTATCCTTTATCACCTTTACCTGCTGCACATCTTTCCTAGCTCGGTCCCTCTTTCTAGCCAATCAGTACAGGTCCTTTTCTCCCTCCTTAGTGTCCAACCTTTCATACAAGTCTTCATATGCCTTATACTTAGTGTTCGCCACCTCTCTCTTTGCCATGCACCTCATCTCCTTATACTCCTGTCTACTTTCTTCATCTCTCTGACAATCCCACTTCATTTTTGCTAACCTCTTTCTCTGTATACTCTCCTGTACTTCCTCGTTCCACTACCATGTCTCCTTGTCATCCTCCCTCTGTCCAGATGTCATATCAAGCAACTTTCTAGCCATTTCACTTACTAGCTCTGCCAGCTATTTGGTAACTCTTCACTGCCACCCAGTGCCTGTCTTAACTCTTCCCTGAAGTCCACTTCACAATTACCCTTTTTCAATTTTCACCATTTGATCCTTGGAGATGCCCTCACACTCCTCCTCCTCCTCTCCTAGGTCACCAACGTCATCCTACAACCTACCATCTTATGCTGCCTAACTACACTTTCCCCAGTCACCACTTCACACTGGCCTTCCTACATAAGATATAATCCACCTGTGTGCATCTTCCTCCACTCTTTTATGTCACCCTATGATCCTCCCTCTTGTTAAAATATGTATTCACCACAGCCATGTCCATCCTTTTCGCAAAATCCATTACCATCTGACCTTCTGCATTACTTTCCTTAACACCATACCTACCCATCACTTCCTCATCCCCTCTGTTCCCTTCACCAACATGCCCATTGAAATCTGCTCCAATCACCAGTCTCTCACCCTTGGGTACAGTCATCACCACTTCATCCAACTCACTCCAAAATCGTTCTTTCTCATCCATCACACACCCAACTTGTGGAGCATATGCACTAACAATATTCATCATTACACCATCAATATCCAGCTTCATAAACATCACCTTATCCAACACTCTTTTCACCTCCAAAACACTCTTAGCATACTGTTCCTTCAGGATAACTCCCACACCATTTCTCCTCCCATCCACACCATGATAAAACAATTTGAACCCACCTCCGATACACCTAGCCTTACTCCCCTTCCATCTGATCTCTTGCACACACAATATACCAACCTTCCTTCTGTCCATCATATCGGCTAGCTCTGTCCCTATACCAGTCATACTGCCAACATTCAAAGTTCCAACCCTCACTACCACAGTCCTAACCTTTCTTCTCTCTTCCTGCCTTCGGCCATGCCTTCTCCGTCTTCTCTTCCTTCAGCCAACAATAGCCTAATTTTGGCCAGCACCCTGTTGATTAACAGCACTGGTGGCGGTCGTTGTTAACCTGGGCCTCGACTGATCCAGTATGTAAATATTTACTGCTGTCCACATGAAATGATTTGGCAAAGTTTTATGCCAGATGCTCTTCCTGATGCAACCCTCCCATTTATCCGGGCTTGGGACCAGCACAAAGAAATGCACTGGCTTGTGCATCCCGAGTGGCTAGGTTAGAAACTGTTCCAGTTGCCAAATATAATTCCCAGTTTTATGTCACACATTATGGACGAATATCTAAGCCTAGTGGGAAATACTTAGCAATGTGGACTTGATAGTATTTACACGTATATTTAGTATTGTATAATGCATGACTGGATTATCTGTGATTTCTGCATGCTGAACAGTCTCATAACAACTGTTGATCTATTTCTCAAAGAGGGAGGATGTAGATCGTAGGATAAGAGTGTGTATGCTATAGCTTTAAGAAGCATGTGAAGCTGTATGTGCACATATATATTCCTGACACGTGTATGCCATTTTGAAGAAGCAGCCAGAGAGAGAGAGAGAGAGAGAACATGCATAACCATAGTTGTTGACTTGTATACAAGTTACTTAAGTTAAAACCAGCAAGTCTCTATAGTGATATGTTTGTATAAAGTAAAGCTGCTTGAACAGAACCCATTTAGACTCTTTTATCATGTCCTAGACATAAAAGAGACAGAACATGAAGTACTTTACATAAGAGAGAGAGAGAGACAGAGAGAGAGAGAGAGAGAGAGAAAACACTTGCTGCCAAGAATACATAGACTATCTCAAAAATCTTATCTTCTCAATTAAATATTGCACTAATTTTTTAGAAGACCAGATTTTGGCAAGAAACTCTTATCAAAAATGATTTTTCTCCTTGGTGGCTCTCTAATCATCAGCCTATTAATACCCCATCATCCCATCCATATCATGTTCCAGCAAGCCCTTGCTGAGACTTGAAATGGAATGGAAATTATCTTATGCTGAGGATACAAAGAGTGGCTCCAGTGTGACATAATTGTCAACAATTATTAGAGTTTTGCATTTAGCCTAATCACAATAACTGTAGGTAAAATGCACATACCACTCTAGAGGGGTGCACAATAGCTGGCAATGGTACATGCATACCTGCATATTTGGTAGTCCTAGCTACAGTGACCAATGCTGCTTAGTGAAGTCAAGCACGTCTTCATTCTGCATGTTGCTGCATTATTCCCTTGTCTCAGTTAGAGTTAACAATGCAATAGATAGGTCTGCATTCCTTCCTCCTGATGTGAACAAGCAAGTCCTGGGCACCCCCATCCCCTTGATGGCTCCTTCATCCTATGGGCTGCTAAACCATCCCAAGCTGGGTGGGTTATAATTAAGGCTTTATCTATGCCGCAAAGCCAGCCATTAATTTGCTAGAATTATTATTATTATTATTATTATTATCATTATTATATCACTGACATCAGATTTTCTGCAGTCTCACTTGATTCATTCTTCCAGGCACCACCTCCATTTGAGGTGACCTTAAAACCAGGAAGAAAACCAAATATACAGAAGTCACCATACTATTTCTATTTTTTTTTTTTTTTTTTTTTTTTTTTTTTTTAGGATTCATGAGCACCGATTAAAATGTCAAATACATCATGTAACTGCTCATGCCATGATAGTATGAAAGAACCACCCCTCCCTATTAGTTTGGCTCATCTTTTTTGTCCAAAAAATCAAACAGTCCAGAAGCTTCTTCGAATCACAGCTCCAATTTGCTGCTAGAATTTGTGATCTGGACTCACCCCTGACATTCCCCATTCTCTCCTTCCTAAAACTGGTCAGCAGGTATTGTATCATTTCTCTTATGTCCCCTGTTATTAGCCCCTTCATTCAGGTATTGTAGCATTTCTCTTCTGTCCCCTGTTATTAGCCCCTTCATGCAGGTATTGTATCATTTCTCTTCTGTCTCCTTTTATTAGCCCCTGCATGCAGGTATTGTATAATTTCTCTTCTGTCCCCTGTTATTGGCCCCTTCATTGCCCATGCTGCTAATGAAATCTGGGTGAAGCTAGTGATAAAATAGGAAGGGTTAACATGAATCACATCAAATTCCTTCTTAGGGATTTTTTTTGTCATATTCATTCTTCTTTCAAAAGTACCTTGTTAGAGTCGTGTTGTTATGGAGATTTTTTTCTTACTGAGATGGTGAATACATCTGGGATATCACAACCAATGTTTGCTTATGGCATTCATTGTGTCTGAGACCTGCTTCTATAAAAAATCCAAATAAAGATGTTTGTCTTGTACTTATATATATATATATATCTATATATATATATATATATATATATATATATATATATATACAGCCTTTGGCATTGGCAATTACATTATAATTTCTAATTGCTGTTTACTGTGCACTACATTAATGTTAAAACAGATTATATATAAAATGGACAAATGTAGCACAGAAACTACCCAGGAACCCAAAACTGTATGCAGGAAGTAGAATAAGCTAAGAGAATAATTATTCTGTATTTTATTTATGTTAAAGAAAACTTGCGCTTTTATAAAACAGTTGCCTAGTTTTAATATACAGCATTAATTGCACTTAAGACAAGTCTAAAGACTGAGGGCCAGTTTCACAAATGGCCAAATTCCATGCAGGAACAGTATAGCCACTCCTGAATGCAATATGGTTGCCGTGCGATCCAGGATAGGGCCATTTTCACATGCACTAGTGGCCCTATACTGTTCCTACACGGAATTCCATTCAGTATGCAAATTACCTCATTTGCTGGTGAAAGCCATGTGAATGAGGTGATTTTTGCAATCCAGCAAGCTGAACGGATTCCATATAGGAGCAGTGTCAGTGCAAAAATGTATTTGGCTAGTAGTCAAATACATTTTTGCATCTGACAAAATGGAGGCACGACAGCTCCTGAAAAGCATGTATTATGTAGAACAGACAAGCCAATGGCCAAATATAAGGCCATTGGCATTAAAAGGAATATAATTTTTGTAAAAATAAAACTTTATTTTTTTTTATCGATCTTAGCCGTTTAAGTTAAGGGCAGCGGTGTGCAAACACGAGAATGCCGAAAATAAAAAAAAGGGAAAAACTGCCCTTTAACAGAAATATGCATTCTGTCATTATAGTCAGTGGCAGGCAGAATGTAAACAAGACAAGGGAACACTGGTTGCCAAGGGGAAAGGGTGTGCTTGGGAATTGTAACTATGGACCTGCACACTGGGCTATACAAATGAAGGGACCTATACTGAATCAAAGATTGCTACCTACTGGAAGCCTGCACCTAATCATGCAGATGCAGGAATAGGGAACCATGTAGGCAGGACAAGAGAATGACTTCAGTAGGGGGGTGTCATGCTTGGTGTAAACTTATCAGAGCCCTGTGGCCGTGTTTGCCCTTAGCTAAGCAGAACTAAGGAAGGGGGTGTCTCTCACATTGTTGAGCCCAGTTTTCCCTGCTTAAATGGGTTTGCGTGCTGCTCACTGGGTTTTAAACAAAAAGAAAAAAGAAAAACAGTAAATAGCAGCTCTGTTCACATGTGAGCACTGCATATGCGCCACACGCCTCAGGACTTAAACGGGAAGGCAATGGGAAGGGAAAACAGCAGTAAGAAGGCAATCAAGGAGAACTAGCATAGCTAGCAGGTGAAATGTACCAGAATCAGCCAATTACACAGGCAGCAGCCCAGCCCAGCACACTACTATAAACTATGCAAACCCCTTTCACTCTGTTTTTTCCCACAAACTCTACACCAACGGTGTACACAGAAGGGAAAATTTTACCTGACAAAACTAACAAAATGATAGGGGCTGATGTCGCTCTCATACATCAATATATGCAAGAGGCTGAGGGTGTTGAGGTTGTGAATGCTGATGATCATCCCACAGTGAGGAGGAGGAGAAGAGTGTACATACCCTAGGTAACCTACCAGGGCCTACATGAGCTGGAGATAGTGGAGCACTATAGGGTGGATAGGGACATTCTACAGCAAATTGTTGATCTGTGCCGGTCCCGCCTCACACACAGAACCAACAGAGGGGTACCCATCCCAGTGTATACCAAGGTATGTGTAGGCTTAAGAATCCTAGCCACAGGTAACTTCCAAAGGGCAACTGGGGATATCATGGGGATCTCACAGGCATCAGCATCCAGGGTACTCCACCAGTTCCTGGATGCCATGTCAGCACATGCCGGTGAGCACATATATTTCTCCATCACCTATGAGGCATTGTCTAACAATATGCGTCTCTTCCACCAAATAGCATAATACTCTGAGGTAGTGGGTGCTAAAGACTGTACACACATATACATCAAATCACCACCTGGTGAGCGGGGTAGGGTCTACATAAACCGCAAGGGCTTCCCCTCCATCAACTGCCAGGTCATGTGCGATGCCAGGGCATTATCTTGAATGTGTATGCTGGCAGCCCTGGAAGCTATCATGACTCCCACATCTGGCATATGACACAGCTGTACCAGTCATTTGCCAGTGGGGAAATCCCATATGGCCACCTAGTGGGGGATGCTGGATACGCACTGGAGCCGTGGTTGATGACACCCCTCAGAAATGCACACACAACTGAACAACAACTACATAATGAGGCACATGCACAAACCAGAATCATAATACATCATATGTTTGGGATGCTCAAGTCATGTTTCCGCTGCCTGGACATATCCGGTGGAACCTTGCAGTAATCTCCAGCTACATGTACACAAATGTTCATAGTATGTGCCATGCTACACAATATGATCCTGCAGAAACAGTTGCAGCAGGAACAGCACGGGGCAAGGCCACAAAGCCCCCCACCATTGCCAAGGCCATCTCAGGCACAGAGGAACACGGAGGAGGAACCATCTGAGCCTGCCCATGTAGGCAGAAGGAGGCATGCCCAGTATGCCCAGGCCTTGGCAAAGAGGCAATGCATAGCACTTACACTGACAGTGTAGGGACCCAGGGAATGACACTTCTCTTTGACTCACATATATTAAAAGGGATGCCAAACATGACACTACCTGCGCTTTACCATGTATAGGGAGTGGGGTCTATATTAGCACACCGAAGTTTCAAACCTTCGAGTGTTCTAATATCGAACCCTATTCAATGAAAGTTGAAAACATTGAACATACAGAACAGCAAATTTTTTCCTAGGGAAAAAAATTGCTGTTCCAAAACACATACACACAACACAAGCACACCAAACAAACAGCAATCCACACACATACACCTAAACTCTTACACCTAATCCTACACTAAACTATACATACACCACTAACTATCCACTTACCTTAACCCAAACCCTAACCCTAACCCTAAGGTCCGTCATTATCGCACAGTCACCTCACCCGCGCCATAACCCTAATTCAACTACCCCGCCCTAACCCCCACGTCCACACAATTGCAAACTTACCTGAACCTGACCCGTAATTGCTGTTCCAAAACACATACACACAACACAAGCACACCAAACAAACAGCAATCCACACACATACACCTAAACTCTTACACCTAATCCTACACTAAACTATACATACACCACTAACTATCCACTTACCTTAACCCAAACCCTAACCCTAACCCTAAGGTCCGTCATTATCGCACAGTCACCTCACCCGCGCCATAACCCTAATTCAACTACCCCGCCCTAACCCCCACGTCCACACAATTGCAAACTTACCTGAACCTGACCCGTAACTTTCCACCACAGTGCTGAAAATACTGAAGCAACATTTCCTAAAAACGGGTAGATATTAGAACACTCGAAGTTTGAAAACTTTGGTGTTCTAATATAGACTCTAGGGAGTATACTATGTGCACCCGACATAGTCAGCCCTCCAGCACCATCCTCAATACTGGCCCCAGCCACAAGGTAATTCACTCTTCCTATCAATTACTGAATGGAGTAGCATGTTCTGATAGTTGTATGCGAGTATGCAAGGGAATTGGGTGGCTGAATGAGATGGCAGCAGATACTGGACACCTATATGGGCAGCATGAAATCCATAACAAACACTGGTGTCAACACACTAGCCAGTGCTAGACAAGGTGACAAATCTCACTGCAGTACATGTGGTAGCCCAAATGTGTGTCCATAGGATACACAAATGCATGTCAGTGAGGCTCACATACTTACCACCAGCCTCAACCAGCAGGACAGGTGTAGATGACCATAAAGAAAGGCTGGGTTAAGGCCTCCAATTAATGGCAATGGTGAACAGCCCCCCTCCAGACCTACACAGAAAGACTGCAACAGGTCTGGCTGTTGTATGTTAGTTCTGAAGGGTAAGAAGTCTGAAACTGAAATGTAGGTCAATAAAACCTAAGATATGTACTCCACTGATATACCTCCAGTCTGCATGATAGGTCAGAATGCAAAATGATGTGGAAGTCAACAGAGTACTTGACATACCAGCACAGTCATAGCACAGTTTAAAGTTGTCAGGTGTCCCCCCCCCCCCCACAATCCTATATAGAAATGTAGCAACATGTAAGTGTGTGGAGTAGTATCAGTGGAGCACAGATTACCCGAGCTGGCCCAATCTACTGGATAGATCATTGCATGTGTACAATATGCAGGGGTAAGGTTGTTGTATGTTCAATATTGTCTGGAAGTGGTCAGTATGTAGACATGGAGGGTTGTGTCTCAGTGGCCTATGGGCAGTACTGTGGTTGACAGGGCCATGTTCCAACAACTGCAGTGCCAAACACAATGCTTCTCAGCATACCCATGTCAGCAGTCATCCATACTCACTGTCCAGACATCAATATCTGTCACTGTCTGAAAGATGAACATGTCATGAATGTGGGCCCATACATACACACAGTACACAAGTGGAAGTACCCTAGATAGAGTTCATAAAATTTAACTGTCAGCTGCACACAACATTGAAATTGTATAAACAGGTTAGCAGCACATTAGTTGTCCATGTAGTATGGAATACTGATGTAGTCTGGCCAGTCACTGACAGACCACAAAAGGCACAGTTATGAAGTAATGAGAGACTGCCTATGCTCCTGCACAAGGCAGCATAAGGGGAATGTCCCAGGTATATCTGTGGGTCAGCTGCAAGTAGCTTCCATATCACACATGCACTCAGCTCACCCCACCATCAGCCACAGGTTTATCACAGGTCATATCCTTATTGTTGGGAATGAGTACAGTATGACCCCACTTCTGTATGGGAATACCCACAGAATGCAGCATGCTGAAGAGCTGTCCTATGCAGGTGTGTCCCTAGCTGTAAGCAGCACCCTGCCTGCATCCAGACCAATGGATCAATATGGACAGGAACTGTTGCCATTAACACCTTGCACACTTACCGTGTCACCCCAGGGGAATCCACTGGCTCACAGCCTGGGAAGGTAGAAGTGACAGAATGAAGTGGCCTGCTACAGATGGCCTGCATCACTACCAAATGGCCTACAGTCCTCTGTCAAAGGCTTCTGCCTCACCCATAGTGCCAATGTATGGTATGTCATGAGATCACAACTAACAACCTAACACAGTCAACAGAACACAAATGCAAGAGCATGTTGAGAAATCCCAGTAGCATGCCCACCATATCCTACTGCATGAACTGTGTAACAATCCATAAATACCACTGGTATGAAGGGTCAACTATAGGGATACTTCTTAGATATTGCTCGCATAATGTTAGGAAGAGGATAGAATAACAGAGTGGGGGGTGTAGATGTATGGACGTCATGGAGTGTGTGAAGTCTGAAACTCTGATGTGTGCCCATACTACCCCTGCCTGCAAACCCAGTAATGGGTGGCTACAAACCTGCTCGTAAACCACAGTGTGAAGGGGAACTGACAAAATATAACAGCCCTGCCTCTGGGTAACCTGGGTGAATCTGTACAGCTGAGAGGTATGGCCACAGCAGGATATAGCCATTCTGTTAAGTCAATATATGTACAAGAAGGGGATCCTCAGACACCATAGTACCAAGGTGCTGGACCATTTACACAGACCCATCAGCAAGTGTCTGTAGCTACCCCTCCAGAATGGCAGGAGTGTGTAAGAATGTGTAGGCTGTGGATCACAGTACTGGACTCAGCTTCATTCATCTTGTATTTCCCAGTAAATAACTGTGAGCAAATAATTATATCTGCCAGTAGTTGATGACATGATACATCACAGTGTAAAACAGTACATATGTCTGAATATCTCTGCTAACACCAACCATGTGACACAAGCAGCACAGACAGCAATAGTTACAGTATCCCCCTATCTGTCACCAATTGTGACTCCATATTGTCAACTTATCTACAAATATCCTGCAGAAACAGATTGCTAGCTGTAGGTGTAGAACACCAGACCCTTGTCTGGAGTACAACCCTACCTGGAATGGATTCACACACTCAATACAGAAGGTCATCCTGGGCATGCTCCTACATTTACAGAAATGAAGCCCATGTCTAACAACACAGTGGACTATATATATCTGTCATTCGCAGATGTCTGTGCACACACACCAAATTGTACACCATTCATGCTTCACACATACATTGGATAGGAATACTCACACATATCCAAGGCCAACACACTTTAATATGTCAAACATACACCCACAAAGATGTGGGGAAGAGAGAGACAGACAGTGACAGAGAGAATTCCATTATGAGGCCTGTCCCACTCACTACACATCCAATTGGCCGATATCACATGATGTGCTGA
Source organism: Protopterus annectens (assembly GCF_019279795.1). NCBI lineage: Eukaryota > Metazoa > Chordata > Ceratodontiformes > Protopteridae > Protopterus > Protopterus annectens. Next base: position 1,485,355,559 of record NC_056744.1, on the reverse strand, counting down.
TATCAATCACTGTACACATTCCTTTTGGTAGCCCTCAGCCCTACAGTGTCTATGGTGCTTGTGATAACTGTGTAACATGATAGTTCAAATCAGTAGTCATGTATCATTTGTATACCTAGTCCAGTTAAATGTAAAGCTGTGTGTGACTGAGTGTGTGCGTGTGTGTGTGTGTTTCCAGACAAATGATTTATGGCTCATTCACACACACACACACACACACACACACACACACACACACACACACACACACACACACACACACACACTGCACTTCCCATTGCCCATGTTAGCACTCCTACTGATGTCAGTCACCTTGAAATAAACCATTGGCCAAGTCTAAACCCTATAAGCTCTGTGGCACTCTTAATAACTCTATAATACTTTAGTGCAGCAAACAAGTTAAAGAGGAGTTCTAATTCTGGTCCTGACAGCTGTGATAGTTTGTGTGTGGAGATGAATGATTTTGAGGCCATTCACACCATTACACCTGCCATTGACCTACTTTAGCACACCTGCTGATGTCAGTCACCTTGAAATAACCCTTTGGCCAAGTTTCAGCCCTATAAGTTCTATGGCACTGGTAATAACTGCATAATACTGTAGTGTAACAAACTAGTTAAGTAGGAGTTCTAATCCAGATCCTGGCAACTGTGATAATGTGTGTGTGTGTGTGTGTGGGGGGGGGGGGCGATGAATGATTTTAAGGCCAATCACACCACTACACCTGCCATTGGCATACTTTAGCATGCTGATGTCAGTCACCTTGAAATAATCCTTTGGCCAAATCTCAGCCCTATAAGCTCTGTGGCGCTCATGATAACTGTGTAATACTGTAGTGTAGAAAACTAGTTAGGTAGCAGATCTAATCTTGGTCCTGGCAACTGTGATAATGTATGTGTGTGTGTCTTTGTTGACACCTGATTTTGAGGTCATTTACACTTCCATCTCCCCTCCTTTAGCACTGCAGCTGATGTCACTCACCTTCAAAGATACCTTTCAACAGTTCTTCAACATTTAAGCTCTATGGTGCTAGCGATAACTGTGTAATACTGTAGTGTAGCAAACTAGTTACGCAGGAGTACTAATCTTGGTCCTGGCAACTGGGATAATGGGTGTGTGAGAGTGTGTGTGGCTTTGTTAACCCCTGATTTTATGGTCATTCACTTGTCCTACACTTCCTTCTCCCCTCCTTTAGCACTGCAGCTGATGTCACTCGCCATACATTTAGACAGCACTCCAACATATACGCTCCATGGCACCTGCAATAACTGTGCAACACTGTAGTACCAATACATAGCTAGGTAGGGGTTTGAAACACAGTACTGGCAAGTGAGTGTGTGTGTGTGTGTGTGTGTGTGTGTGTGTGTGTGTGTGTGTGTGTGTGTGTGTGTGTGTGTGTGTGTGTGTAATAACAGGATCCATTGCAGCGTGGGTTTTGCTACATTTCCATATTTAGGACCTATTTGTCCCAATGTCACATTTTAAGACCAACAGTTGTCAAACACCGTACAGGTTGTTGTAGACAATCCACAGCCATAAATGTATATATAGGCAACCATTATAATACCCAGAGATCTCTCTCTACCTATGGATCATACACAAACATGCTTGGCTCTTTCTCTCATCCTTTCTTTCTTCCCTTCTCTCTCTCTCTCTCTATCTCTCCCCCCCTCTTTGGTAGATGTGGAAAAATGCATCTGTTTTGCATAGACAGGAACTTGACATTGGTAGGTAATGCTCATGATCAGATGATGGCCTGTGCATGAATTGGAGTCCTCCACCAGCTAATTGCATGTGGAACAGCTATGGTATCATTCCTATAGCCAATTGCATGGAAACACACAAGCACTGCAAGTGGGTGTGGGCCTTTCTCCTTCACTGTGAGCAGGACTTAATGTGGGTATGTGACAAACAGCATCACAGAGGGTAGTTGGAGATACCTGTTAAAACAAACACTGTGGAGACAGGCCAACAAACTGGAGGGGGATGTTCCAGACATGGGGACAGAATGTAAGTATTGCTGTTCTACATTTGAAGTAATGTTGGTTTAACAGGGTTTGCGTGGATATGGCTGTTCTGCATGATTTAAAGTCTGGCATGACAGTGGTATGTGGTTGAGAAACCTCTCACCTGTAGGGCTATCTGCAGACTGGCCAGAGTTTGGAGTCTTAGATTTGGTGTGTTACTCACACATTTTCTGTCTTTATAAATGCAGTGGCATACTCTGATGACTTTAGTCAGTAAATGGTAACATCCATGTGTGTTACTGAGAGAGATGTCACAACAAACCCTGTTACACCAGCAATGTTCTCAGTTTATAACTGCAATATGTTAATATTGGCCCTGTGGTTGTGCCTCTGTCCCCACAAGTCTGTCACCCTTTGTTCATATATCATGCAGTAAGAGGTGGATATGTACAGTATACCATTATTTACTGGCATAATTCCTGATATCAAGCCAGTGATATATCAGACTGCCAGACATGTAATGTATAGGAGGCCTAATATTTGAGGACAAAACCTGGACATTCTGTTGTAGTCTGTACAGTAATGAGGTCTGTGTACTCTTGGTAATTGTTGACAGAGTGTCTGTATTATGTAGCCATGTATTGTGATTATGTTATTTGGCTTATGTACATACTGGGGTAGATGTCAGTGTTCTTGGTCCTGTTCTATCTGACGTTGCATTCTGCTCCAGTTTCTGATACTCTATCAGCCTATATGTTTGTAGAGCCAGACTTAGACATGTCCCATACCACAGTCAGGCATCAGACTACACTGTGAATTGGGCCAGTATATGTAGGGTTAGTGTGTGAGTGGCAAACATGATGATGACTGTTGTTCACATAGTCCGTATACTGTACTATTACTTAGGCTTACCATTATGTGACTGTGACTGTGTTGAGATTGGTTGTGGGTTTGCACTTTCACACTGGTGTCTATTACTCTGGGCTGTTACATGCCTGTAGTGCCTGCTATATTTGCAATTGCATGTGTATTCCCCCATAGGTAAATTGGGTTAGTGTTCTGGCAGTCTGCCTGTAGTGTAGACATACCTAGCAGCTCAGTGTATTTACCCTAGTGTGATGTTATGTCCAGATATTTGTCAGATGTACTGTTGCTTGGCCACCATATGTGTTGTATATTTCTGACAAAGCAGTGGGCTGCTGTGAAGATGTAAGTTACTAACTAGTGGAAAATATGTGGCTTGAGACCTCTACTCCTCCAGTTAATATGTATTAAGACAGACAGGAGGATGTGAATGCATCGACTGTGTGAGCTTATCTAGTCCAGTTTGTGTGATATATCCCCATTTTCATGCCTTTAAACATCTATGTGATACTTCCCCCATTTTCATGCCATTAAACATCCCCTTTGTCAGGCTTATTCCACATTTCTTGCACTAAGGAGTTCTGTGTATACCCCCTGACTGAACAGATTGTTTCCGACTGTCCATGTTTATTGCTCATATTTATTCTGTATTCCACAGGATCATTACTGTGATTTGTGTGGTAATTTACTATGATGATTTTATGATGTCTGTCAATAACTGATGGTGTACATATCAGTTTCAGAAGAGCTTTCCTTCACAACATGTATGTTGACACTACCCCTGTCACTGTAGCAACATTCTACATTTATAACTGCAATACATACATTATGTTCACTTGCACTAAGAGGTTGATAGTTATAGTGCTGAGGTATGACTCCACTACATGTAGCGGGAATATGTTTACACACACACACACACACACACACACACACACACACAAACACATATATGTGTGTATGTGTGTGTGTGTGTGTGTGTGTGTGTATATATATATATAGATAGATAGATATAGATATATATATGTGTGTGTGTGTGTGTGTGTGTGTGTGTGTGTATGTATGTATGAATATGTATATATATAAAGATGAGTGTTGTATATACCTTCTCAGATGTATCCA
>NC_056744.1:1485131609-1485346609 GCF_019279795.1 Protopterus annectens | reverse complement strand
AAGTTAGCACTGATCCGATCTGCCAGGATGTTGGCAATATCATTTGGGTCTGTATATTTAGTGCCATTGTGCTGTAACTCAGAGCAGATCTGAGTGTTGCCATTGAAATTCTTGACATAGCTATAGAATGATTTGTGGTTGTCTTTAGAATCAGTGGTGATTTTGTTTTTGTAACTAGCTTTGGAGGATTTTATCAGGGATCGCAGCTTCTTACTGGCTGACTAGGGAGTTCCTCCACTCATGGGATTTTACTCTCTTTTGCAACAGTTTCTTCCTTCTGTTGTACAGTTTGCTTATGGCAGGAGACCACCAGATTGGCCTCCTTTTTTGGAGGATAGTGTCTTGATTCTGTTTGGGATAGCACGATCCATGCACTCATGTAAGTGCTTATAAAGTGCAATTGTGTAGGATTCAGTAGTCGTAACTGTATTGTCAATCTGCATGGTTGTCATGAAGTTCACTACTTCTGTCTTAAGAAGCATGAAGTTGGCTTTGGAGAAATTGTTTACCATGATTTCCTTAATGGGGGGGTGGAGGCAGGATGTGGATATCTAGGGTAATTAGCTTATGGTCAGATCAGACCAATGAGGCGTTGACTTCAGGTATGGAACACAGGTCACTCATGTTGGTAATGACTAGATCTAGGATATTGTTGCCCCTGTTGGGGGTGTGGATAAGTTGATCCAGGGCATTGGAGTTTATGAATTCCAGAAAGCGTTGAGTGAAGGAGTTGGTATAAATGTTCTCCATTTTAAGGAGTGCCTCAAGTGAGTGCATTTTGAGATTTAGACTTATGGCATTGAGTAGCATCACCCTCAGTTTTTGCTTGCCTGTTCCTGTTACGGTGGTGAATTTGTCATTTGATCCTTGCCTAAAAAAGGCACTATTGGGGCGGCAAGAACCTTAGCCAGTATCAGGAATCCAGGGGTGACAGGTTCAGGCCATCTCTGGCAAAGTATCATGGTCTGTTGACCATGTCATCCCAGGCAGACAAATACTGGATCCCTTTAGAATGGCACCGGAAGCTTAGCCAATTGTTGAAGTCAATCATTTTGTCCTTGCACTGCGGCATCATTCTGGGTGATGATAGAATGCTACTTGGGGCTAGGGTCATACCTGCCTGGGCTACAGGATCGGAGAGCTCTTCCATGTCTCTTTTCATGTAGTCCAGGGAGGTATGTCTCAAGTCGTTCACGCCAGCATGGACAATGACAGAGTCATATTTGTACTTGTTGTGGAGTGACCTGAGTGCGTGGGTTATGTGGCGGATCCTGGCACCCGACAGGCAGCTGACAGTAACTTTCTCCTTGTTTAGCCTGTTGAGCGGAATACCAGTGTGCCTGACTATAGAGTCACCTATGACTAGTATGTATGTATTCTACCTAATTTCCAAATTTCAGCTGTACACCACAAATCTATTAATTACCTTTGTTTTTAAATTAATATTTTTTTGTTTGTTCTCTCCACTGTAACTGTTGATGTGCCTCATACCACAGTAAAAACATGTCTCTTGTAATTTGTGTGTATACTGATCATGTCTAAATAACTAAATGTATCTGTAATTTTTCTTTGTGGAGCTTTTCTCTCCGGGCCTCTGCTGCTTAAAAAGGGCCTTTTCAGCTCAGTCAGTCACCCCGGTTAACAAATGTAAAATAAATAAAATAAATAAATAATATATATATATATATATATATATATATATATAGGTCATTATCATAAGATTGAAGTTCCAAAACTTCGAATCATTAAAGATTGAACGTTAATGAATGAAAGCTTGAAACTTCAAAAATAAAATAAAAAAGTTAAACAAAAAAAAAAAAAAAATGCTCTAAGCAAGGGGGAAAGCCCTCCTGTACCTCTACACTCCGTTACTTAAATATACCAACTCTGAGATCACACTACAGTGCAGTAAAGGGAAATCTTCCCTTTCCGTGCTATACTGCGATCTCCATTATAAGATTTGAGGTTTTAAAACTTCGATCATTAGGGTTCGACCTTTAATTATTCAAAGTTTCAAAACTTCGTAGGCACCCATATATATGTGTGTGTGTGTGTGTGTGTGTGTGTGTGTGTGTGTGTGTGTATATATATATATATATATATATATATATATATATATATATATATATATATACATACATATATAACTATACATTTTTCCCACTGTTCAATGACTGTGCTGCATGATATGTTTGAATAAATATCAGATGTCTCTACAGCTCAGATGGCTTAGTGGTAAATTGCTGCAGATATGGTGTGCATGTTGCTGGGTTCAAGCTGTGCATGGGCTGATTATTTTGTTGCTGGGTGGAGCAAGGGCTGTTGGATGCAAAGTGATTATGGCACTTGTAAACAGCTGTACAGCCTTCATGGCTATTCATGCCGAACATACCTATGACTCTATGTACCTATAGATCCCAGTACTGGCAATTTTGTGTGTGTGTGTGTGTGTGTGTGTGTGTGTGTGTGTGTGTGTGTGTGTGTGTGTGTGTGTGTGTGTGTGTGAATAGTAATCTCTGTGTGTTTGGTTGATGCAATATCCCCTGGTGGTGTGGTTATCACCAAATGTAGGTAAGTTCAACCCACTACACTGGCCATTCTCTACTGTACAACAGAATATGTCAATCACCACATACCTATATTCAAGACTCGGCACTATAAGCTGTGAGGCATATGTATTCACTGTTACACAGACCTTGGAAATCTGAGTGGATAGAACTGTACCAACTCTGAGTGGATAGAACTGTACCTTGCCCATGACATGACTGATGTGTTACCACACTGCCATACCCTTGGACTTCCTGCAGGCCCACATCCTGGTGACACACAGACACCTAGGACACAAACAGAATACAGACTGTGAGAACACATTCACTCAGCATTACTAATGGCAAGAATGCACAATGACCAAAACTGTACACACACTCTGTGTATCTCTTATCCATGCCAGATGTTAGCACCTTACACAACATTACATATCTACAATTCAGTATGGTCACCCTGGGCATCAGATCCATAGTTGCATGTCCCTGCATCGATAGTATGAATGGTAGGGATCTCGCACAGGTTTCATCATATGCAGAGGGTGTTGTGCGGGTTTGCTAGAGGTTTAGGCTGTGCCATTAGGTTGACATTATGGGTGCGTGTTTGGGGTGTGGGAATGATATGCCCTATGCATGTTTGGTGCATGTGTGTGGAGGTGAACTTTTTTCCTGATTGTAATATGTGTATGTATGTCTGCCTGCACACGGTCACACCAGGTGGCTGCCCTACACTGATGTTTTGTGGACAGCTGTGAGCCATACATGGCAGGGTGTACAGTTCACCATCTCTGGCCATGTACATGGGAAGTGGACCTGCCACGGATCTGACTTCCACCACCAGGCCCAAGGCAGTAGTACCCCTGATGGTGACTTATGTCTGCTGGAACTGTGACCTGGTTGGGACAGGGCAGGACCATGTGCCCATTGCCTGCTACATCATGGTAAGGACAGCACACGCCCACAGTACTGCCAGTGTCACTGCCACTACGGGATCATGATGGTGGATGGCCACTGGACCCCCAGCTGATTGTGGTGCTGAGCTACATCCATGCAGCTGCCGCCTCTCCCCTGTCAAATGTTCAAGCACAGATATTCCATGGCTGATGATTGCCCTGATCTCACCCAACCGTCTATCCATGATCTCATTGCCCTCATGCTTGACTGCAACACGTTGCTGGAGATGGCCATGAGCACTAGAGAGATGGTTTTCCACAACCTGTGCAGTTGTCTGGTGTTCCATTCATTATGTGCCTGTGCATCCATTACAGCCTAAAACATGAGCCTGGTAACTGCCATATTGGCACTTACTACATGGGCTGGAAGAACAGCAATCCTCCTTCAACCACTCCTGCCCGTCTGCCTGTGTGTGACCTCACCAGCAGTCTGACTATGACTACTGGCTGGCTGCTCACTTGCCATAGTCTCTACACTTGCATGTCCTGCACCCAGCTGTCATTCACTTGTGGCCAGTGGTGATGGGGGAATGTGTAGGCATTGTGACTGTGTGCGGGGATGGGGTTGACGAGGGTGGCATGCCAACCGGTGACACAGCTGCAGCCCATGACAACCCCATCTGTGCCCCACTGTGGTTGTCATCATGGTCAGAGTTGCCAAACAAGCTAACATCATCTGTATAGCGGGAGGGACTGGGACCACCATGTTAACCTGTGAGGAAAAGATGATATGTACATTACTAACATCATTATACAGTTTGCTATCATATACATACCCTCTCACACACTCACTCTCACACACACACTCACTCACTCACACACACTCACACACACACACACACGCGCGCGCGCATGCACACTCACACATTCACACACACACACACACACACACACACACACACACACACACACACACACACACACACACACACACACACACACACACACACACACACAAGGTGTCCCACAGGCATTACACAGACCTCACATTAGGCAGAGGGTCTCAGTCACACACACCCAGATCACAACAGACATAGTCTAGACAGACCCTCAACATCATGCAGTGCATACCTTTCAACTTAGTTTTACTACTACTTTACACCACTGGGATGTGTGAGTGTCTAGAACAGACCACACCCATGTAAACATCAGTACTGTTCACCTGTATAGCACTGTGGCAAAACCTAGGGAACATAACTACAAACTGTACAGTGTTTTCACAACTATTTCAATATGTGAGTCATACTGCCTGTCTGCTGCACTTACCTCTTATGTTGGTCTGGTACATTACTGGTTTGACCAGTGGATTGATAGCCCTACTTTTAATGTCATACTGTGATTTCCAGTTGTCATAACCTGCAATACATGTATGTGAAAACAAGGGCATTTCCTCAAACATCTTCACAAACTGACAGTGGATATAGTAAGTGCACACACCCCTCTTAACATTCAAGAGTTTTGTGACATATCACATGAGACCACATGAATATTGCCATGAAATTTCCACCATTTTGTATAACATGTAACCTGTGCATTCTGAATGAGAAACATACACATCAGGTAGTGTTGGCATATTATACATTTTAGGATTACAAGAGCTGGCTTGCAGAAGGTGCACACCCGTAAACCAATACTTTGGTAAAGCACCTGCTGCTCTCAGTACAGCAGTAAGTCCTCTTGGGGTGGTGTTTCTCAGCATGGCGCAACTCAACATGGCAATGTTTGCAAACTCAACCTTGACAAACACCTCCAAATTTGTCTGATTGCAAGGCCATCTCTTGTGCACAGCACTTGTCATGTCAACACACAGACTGGGTTTCATATATAGGGGTGGCCTCTGGCTTGGCCACAGCAGAATGTTGATTGTGTTCTTGTGAATCCATCCTTTTGTTCATTTGGATGTAGGGTGTGGCCCATTGTTGTGTCCAGTGTTGGGATACCTCCCCATCCACAGCTATGTGGAAGACACCAGACAGATCATAGCCACAAGGGACTGGTGTTTGGAAGTGGTCATAATACAGTACAAACTGGCTACAGCTCCAGTTCAAGCTGGTGGACAGCAAATCCAAAGCAGGACACTGCCATCACCCTGCTTCACTGTGTGGGTAGTGCTGTTCTGCTGTTGTGCAGTGCTGTTACTGTGCCAAACTAGCATGACCAAATTGTACACAAAGAGAGTTCAACCCTGGTCTCATAAATCCTTCACACATTTCCACACATCCGTTTTGAAAAGTTGATGTATGCAGACATTACCTAGAACTGGCTGTTGTGTGTTGTGAGGAACAGCTGCCATCGTCGACATACACCCTATACCCAAGACATGTGGAGTCCATGGAAGACTGTTGTCACATATAGTACATACCCAGTACTTGCCAGGGATGTCTGACACCCCTTCACTTTTGTTGTATGACTCCTGGCAGCCTCCCTGGACATTTATGGGATGATTTTCCATCATATGTGTAGGGATGTCCACTTCTTCAAACTGTCAGTGTTGCACCATCTCTTGTACACCTTTTAATGACTATCTGCACTGTGTTCCATGGCATATGCAATGCTGTGTGTATGTGTCCATAGCATTTAATCCCTTTGCAGCATGTTAGGCTGTATGCAAACCATGGCTTTTGCTGTAGCAGGCAACTGTGGATCTGCGTTGGGATAACCCTGGTATATGAGCTGACTGTTATATGCAGGTACTCCAGAAGTCCATGACTGATGGCAGGTGTGTACTCAATCTGATCAACTGCTGTGATTGTATCACATGCTGATATACCCCAGTATGAGCTTCCTCCTGTCCACACATAAGCATCTAACTTCTTGGACTGTTTCCACTCAACATATATGTTCCCCTAACAGAGTTGTATGTTTCACATTTGCATTGTACAGATTATATGTCACATGACAGGTTGCATTGCTTTGGTCTTGTGTATTGTGCTCACATTGGCATATCTCACACATACCTGGCATTATGACATGTGTGTACACCTTCTATTTGCACTGTCTCACATTACTGTATACAACATGTCCCTACTATTGACACTCTGTCCCCACATTTTGGCAATTATTATCCAGATATCTTGCAATAACAGGCTTGTGAGTTATGCTACTGATATGTGACATTGCATGCAAATAGGGCCCTGTGATTTCATGCAGTGAACTCCGCAGCAGGTGATGTTGCAGATACATGCAATTTTCTGACTATAACAGTTCAGTGCATGGCCACATGAATGACCTCAAAATGCCTGGGGTACTGGTAAGCCACAATAGGAAGATCTCATACTTACTGGCCTCATGTTGATGAGAGGTACCTAGGTAATGTGAAGGAGAGGTATTGTCAGCAGCTTCACAATAGCCTTCGGTCCAGGAGGAATGCTACATGTATGCACAGGTACAGTCTACACAATGATATTACACTATTTGCTATTCTTAATCTGAAATGGGGACATGTGTGCATTACTAAACCCCACCCAGTGCTCTATTTTGCAATGACACCTGCATCTAAAGACTGTTACTACACAGTTGAAATGTAACCTCAGTACACTGATGTGGACTTTTCCCTTACCTAGATACTCCTTGTTGGTTTCCTGGGTGGCACCCACCTCCACAACAGCTACATGTTGTGTTGGCTTTTCTCTGTGGGCCACCCCAAGGTTGGCAAGGAGTTCCTCCATTGCTGTAAGTGGAGCCTCTCTGGCTGGACCCCCACAAGTAGCGGAATGTTCCCTCCCGACCTCAGCAACCCATTGCCGTGCACACCGAATCAGGTCAGTTGCTCTTTGCCTGACCTGCTCATAAGTGCGGCCATGGTTCCCCAAGATGTTCAATCTCTGGGTGATGTCTTCCAAGAAACCTGTGTTCTCCCACTGCTGTTGGCAACCCTGACTGAAGAGGATGTGGTAGTGTTCCCGGATGGCATCAGTTATGGCTGCTGTCTCCTGGACATCATAGGCTGGAAGCCTCTGCATCACACCTGAAAGACATAAACAAGGAAAAACACATTGCAGGACATCAGACATTGTCCATAGCTCTTTACAGAGACAGCTCACTAGTAATAAGTATCAGGAGTCACAACATTACATCAAATAATACTCCAGTACCTAGCAGCATTGTATGGACATGCATAGCATTATGTGTAAGTAGGCAATTTGCACCTGATTAATGTTGAGGGTAGGGGGTGCATGTGGTGTGCGTATCCTTATATACTGATGTTGAGCCAGGGGGGGTGATGTTTTTCAGAAACATGTCTGAAGCAGGTTGGCTTTAGTTCTGGTTTGTGTGTTTGTGCTGTGGCTGACCTCCATTACAGGGTGGGTTGGGTAGTTGCCAATGATACTGCAGACATATGTGGGGATGGCCTTCTGATTGCCCTCAGTAGATGTCTCCAATTTATACTCATACTCAGCATTACATTAATGCACCTCTGCCCTACTATGCTTAATCAGACACAGGTTGACATGCTGCCCAGATGGTGACTGCTCCTACACACATGGTGGTGGAATGAAGAAGTACAGGGGAATATGCAGAGAAAGGTGTTGCCAAAAAAGAAGTGGGATTGACAGACAGATGTAGAGAGGAGACATGAGTATAAAGAGGTGGGGTGCATGGCAAAGAGAGTGTTGGACACAGCTATGGATGTGGAGTCTGACATACAGATGGGTTGTATGTAATTTTGGACAGCACAGATGGAGTATAGGGCCTGTAGCTATTGGCTACACAGAGACACATAACTAGGAAGGATGTGCAGCACAAAATTGTGATAAAGGAATATGGATGAGACATACAAGCTAGGAGTGTGTTTAGAACATATGGAAACATCACGTTGATGGCCTGTTCCATGAAATGGGGGAGGGAGAGAAGGTTGGCTGAGGTGGGTATGGTTAATCAGGAGGTGCAGCAGATTATCAAGGAGACTGTAAGGATAGCTATGGGGGGGGGGGCTTAACAGTGGAAAGGCTGTTGTTCCAGGTGACATATCTGTGGATGCCTGGAGGTATTTCTGAGATATGGCAGTGGTATTTTTAACTGGATTGTTTACTGTAATCTTGGGAAGGGAGAGGATGTGTGAGATGTTGGGGAATATTTTTGGGTACTGCTTATCTGAACAAGGGTGGTCTACAGAGCTGTAGTAACAAGTGAGGGATAACACTGATTGGTCGCAGGATGAGGTTATGGTAAAGGGTGGTGGCAGCTAGGTCGAGAACATGGTGATGATTGATGATTTGCAGTATGGTTTCATGCCAGGTAAGACTGTTACAGATGCAAATGTTGATCCACAAGTGTTGATGGAGCTCTGCACTGAAGTTGAGATGCAGCTGCATTGTGTCTATGTGCATCTACAGAGAACATATGGCATGCTGCCTGAAGAGTAGTGGTAGTATTGTATGTGGAGGTCAGGGGTGCCAGAGGAGTCTGTCAGACACCTATAGGATATGAAGGAGGCTAGTGTGACAGCAGTGATTTCTGCTTTTGACATGACAGGTGTAATTAAGGTGGAGGTGGGAATACATCAGGGATCAGCTGTGTGTCCATTCACATTTAGGGACAGGTTGACAGACATGATCAGATGGGGCCCCTGTTGATTGTGCAGTTTGCAGATAACATTGTGGTCTGTAGTGAGATTAGGGGATAGGCTGGGGAGACCCTGTGAAGGTGGGGTTATGTTGCAGAATGGGGAGGAATGATGGTCAGCAGGACTAAGTAAGAATACATGTGTGTGAATGGGGTGGGGGATAGAAGAATGGTGACAATGCAGGGCGTACAGTTTGGAAGGTGGATAGGTTTAACTACTTGGGAACACCAGTTCAGAGTCATGGGCAGTGTGGGAGAGAGGTGTATGAGACAGTACAGGCAGATTGTGTGTAGTGGGGAGGGCAGTCAGGAGTTATTTGTGACAAACAAGTACCATTAAGAGTGATATGGAAATTCAACAGGAGGGTAGTGTGACTGGCTACATTATATTGGTTGCAGAGAGTGGGATTGTAAAGACATGCAGGATTCAGGGCGGGACACAGCAGAGTGTAGGTTGTTCACATCTGCACAGTGTGTGACAGAGGGGATAGTAGGATTGGGGACATGTGTGTTAGTGGATCAGCCCAGGTTGGATGGCTTGAGGACAATGCCAGACAGTGGCATCCTTGATTTGGACATGCACTGAGGGAGTATGCTGATTATATCTTGCAACAGATGAGGCTGCCAGGTAAGAGGTACCACAACAGCCCTTCTTTCTTTTTTTGACACTGTCAATCATGCCCGAGACACTGGAAAAGTTGTATCCACAATGTTTCTTGACCTTTCCAAAGCTTTCTACACTGTTTCCCACACCCACCTTCTGAGCCATCTTTCTAATCTCAATCTCTCTCAAAATACCCTATCCTGGTTCTCCAGCTACATATCTGGCAGATCACAGGCTGTGAAATGGAACAAAGGCACTTCTTCTTTTCTCCACACCCCTACGGGCATACCCCAGGGATCCATACTGGGTCCTCTACTGTTTAACATCTTCATCAACACCTTTCACTCTGCCATCCCTAATGCTTCAGTAATTCAGTATGCGGAAGACTCAACTTTAGTCTGCTCTGCTACTAATCTCCCTGATCATCCATCAAAAACTCAGGCCGCCTTCTCAACCACCGAAGCCTGGATGCTCCAAAACCATCTTTCTCTAAATGCCAACAAATCCAAATTATTAATATTTCCACTATCAAAATCCTTCCCTTCAGACAAAACCTCTTTCCAAGTACTAAGCCAACACAACACCCCTACAGAAATCGTTACCCATGCTAAATTACTAGGAGTTATAATAGATGAACAACTAAAAATCGACCTCCATGTCCTTCAAAATATAAAGAAAACCCATCAAAAGCTTGGCATGCTATACATAAACAACCACTTCCTTTCACCCCATTCTAGACACACTCTTGCCTCAACTTACCTCCTTCCCTCCCTTATGTATGGTGCTCCCCTGCTAACAAACCTGCCATGCTTTCTCACTTCCAAGTTAGAAACCTGCTATAACAAAATATCCAAATTTGCCACTAACTCTAAGTACTCCTCCCATCATTGTGAAGCCCTCCACTCACTACAGTGGCTAGAACTTCCTAACTACCTAGACTACCTTCAACTGATCACAGCCTATGGACTCCTCTTCAACCCTACTAAATGCCCCGCTCTTTCCAACATACTTCCCCTCTATCTACCCAGCAGACATCTCAGATCTGAAAATCAAAACCTAATCACTGTTCACAAACCTAACCACTCACCTGGACAGCTACTCCTCTCTTTTTCCTTAGCCAAAAAATGGAACTGACTTACCCCTACCCTAAGGACTATGCAGATTCTAGAAAACTTTAGGAGTCTGCTCCATTGATACCTTGTCTCTAAAAGGAAATGTACCTGCATCCTTCCAACCTAACCCACCTCCCTTACTCTGCTTCCTCATTGCTATCTCAATAATATTCTCTACTACTAAGCCTTCTTTATATCTACACCTTCACGGATTTTCACCTAGAAATTTTAACTATCACTTTTACTGACACTACTCTAAATGTAACCATTTATTGACTTCAATGTTTTTGTATGTTCTATATGCTACTAATATGTCACTGTGATATTATTAGCTATTACACTAGGTTATTTTGATAATCTCTGCTCGTCACTATTATGTATAAATTCTATTGTATTTGCATGTGGAGCTTTTCTCCCTGGGCCTCCACTGAAAATGTACTATCTTAGCACAGTGGACTTCCCCAGTCATCAAACTGGAAATAAATAAATAAATAATAAATAAATACAGGGACAGCAGACAGCCTACAAAAGGTGTATGCATGTGGTGATGACAGACATGCAGGTGTATGGCGTGTGAAAGCAAGATGCAGAGGACTAGATGCCATGGGTGGAGATGATCTGCTGTGGGGACCCCAAACAGCAATGGCCAAATAAAAGGGAGGGAGATGTTGTAATGTCAGTTTGCAGGTTGCCAATTATTTGCAAGACATGACACAAGTATTTGAGTAAATGACTACAAATATGAGGCACAGATATGGTCAGTGTGCATAACAATGGACAGTTGAATGGTATGAGCTTGGTATATCACATGCAGTCCAACACACACAGCTGTGACATTATTCCACTATGCAACTAACCTGTATAGCTCCATGACATTTCTGAGACAAACATGCATAACATATTTGTATTCACAATTCATATCTGGATATATGTGTGACATCTGGGGCCTGAGCTGTATTCTATGTCATTGCAGATGGACAGAGATGCTATGGCCATAAGTTCTGGTCAGCAATATGTCCGTACAGCAAGTTTTGTTGGGACATATATATTAAACTTCCTATTTCCCATTATTACATACCCTCTACTGCAGTCCATTACATGCATACTTTTTTGACATACCTGTTTTTTTCCTGTTGATGTATGATGGTATCCTGTTGTACAAATTTCTTTTTTTTGTCTCCCTTTTTTGCTGCTTCTGGTTGTATATTTTTTTCTCTTGTTTCTCTCTCTATCTGGGATGTAAGTTGTACATCTGTTTTGCTGAGGCAGCAGCTTGCCTTTTGTAGGTGCTGGTCAGGATCAGCTGAAGGCCTGTGCATGATATGGAGTTCCACACTTGCTAATTCCATGTGGAACAGCTGTGGCATTATTCCTGTAGCCAATAGCTTGGAAACACAGTCCTATAACTGTGTACCTCATGTAGGTGTCGGCCCTTTTTTTGCCTGTGAGGAGGTTTTCATGCATGTGTGTTACACAAAGCATCACAGAGGGTTGTTCTACTAACAACGTATGAGGGACAGACTGTGAGTATTGCTGTTATACAATTGAAGAACTGCTGGTTTGTTCCAGACACAGGGACAGACTGTGAGTATTGCTGTTATATAATTGAAGTACTGCTGGTTTGTTCCAGACACAGGGACAGACTATGAGTATTGCTGTTATATAATTGAAGTACTGCTGGTTTGTTCCAGACACAGGGACAGACTGTGAGTATTGCTGTTATATAATTGAAGTACTGCTAGTTTGTTCCAGACACAGGGACAGACTATGAGTATTGCTGTTATATAATTGAAGTACTGCTGATTTGTTCCAGACACAGGGACAGGCTGTGAGTATTGCTGTTATAAAATTGAAGTACTGCTGGTTTGTTCCAGACACAGGGACAGGCTGTGAGTATTGTTGTTATACAATTGAAGTACTGCGGGTTTGTTCCAGACACAGGGACAGACTGTGAGTATTGTTATACCAATTGAAGTACTGCTGGTTTGTTCCAGACACAAGGACAGACTGTGAGTATTGTTATACAATTGAAGTACTGCTGGTTTGTTCCAGACACAGGGACAGACTGTGAGTATTGCTGTTATATAATTGAAGTACTGCTGTATTGTTCGAGACACAGGGACAGACTGTGAGTATTGTTGTTATACAATTGAAGTACTGCTGGTTTGTTCCAGACACAGGGACAGACTGTGAGTATTGCTGTTATATAATTGAAGTACTGCTGGTTTGTTCCAGACACAGGAACAGACTGTGAGTATTGTTGTTATATAATTGAAGTACTGCTGGTTTGTTCCAGACACAGGGACAGACTGTGAGTATTGTTGTTATACAATTGAAGTACTGCTGGTTTGTTCCAGACACAGGGACAGACTGTGAGTATTGTTGTTATACAATTGAAGTACTGCCAGTTTGTTCCAGACACAGGGACAGACTGTGAGTATTGCTGTTATATAATTGAAGTACTGCTGGTTTGTTCCAGAAACAGGGACAGACTGTGAGTATTGCTATTATACAATTGAAGTACTGCTGGTTTGTTCCAGACACAGGGGCAGACTGTGAGTATTGCTGTTATATAATTGAAGTACTGCTGGTTTGTTCCAGGCACAGGGACAGACTGTGAGTATTGTTGTTATACAATTGAAGTACTGCTGGTTTGTTCCAGACACAGGGACAGACTGTGAGTATTGCTGTTATATAATTGA
The DNA here is from genome assembly GCF_019279795.1 of Protopterus annectens. Lineage (NCBI taxonomy): Eukaryota > Metazoa > Chordata > Ceratodontiformes > Protopteridae > Protopterus > Protopterus annectens. The sequence continues at coordinate 1,485,333,130 of NC_056744.1, read as the reverse complement.
AGTACTGCTGGTTTGTTCCAGACACAGGGACAGACTGTGAGTATTGTTGTTATACAATTGAAGTACTGCCAGTTTGTTCCAGACACAGGGACAGACTGTGAGTATTGCTGTTATATAATTGAAGTACTGCTGGTTTGTTCCAGACACAGGGACAGACTGTGAGTATTGCTATTATACAATTGAAGTACTGCTGGTTTGTTCCAGACACAGGGGCAGACTGTGAGTATTGCTGTTATATAATTGAAGTACTGCTGGTTTTTTCCAGACACAGAGACAGACTGTGAGGATTGTTGTTATACAATTGAAGTACTGCTGGTTTGTTCCAGACACAGGGACAGACTGTGAGTATTGCTGATATATAATTGAAGTACTGCTGGTTTGTTCCAGACACAGGGACAGACTGTGAGTATTGTTGTTATATAATTGAAGTACTGCTGGTTTATTCCAGACACAGGGACAGACTGTGGGTATTGTTGTTATACAATTGAAGTACTGCTGGTTTGTTCCAGACACAGGGACAGACTGTGAGTATTGTTGTTATACAATTGAAGTACTGCTGGTTTGTTCCAGACACAGGGACAGACTGTGAGTATTGTTGTTATACAATTGAAGTACTGCTGGTTTGTTCCAGACACAGGGACAGACTGTGAGTATTGTTGTTATACAATTGAAGTACTGCCAGTTTGTTCCAGACACAGGAACAGACCGTGAGTATTGCTGTTATATAATTGAAGTACTGCTGATTTGTTCCAGACACAGGGACAGACTGTGAGTATTGCTATTATACAATTGAAGTACTGCTGGTTTGTTCCAGACACAGGGGAAGACTGTGAGTATTGCTGTTTTATAATTGAAGTACTGCTGGTTTGTTCCAGGCACAGGGACAGACTGTGAGTATTGTTGTTATACAATTGAAGTACTGCTGGTTTGTTCCAGACACAGGGACAGACTATGAGTATTGCTGATATATAATTGAAGTACTGCTGGTTTGTTCCAGACACAGGGACAGACTGTGAGTATTGTTGTTATACAATTGAAGTACTGCTGGTTTATTCCAGACACAGGGACAGACTGTGAGTATTGTTGTTATACAATTGAAGTACTGCTGGTTTGTTCCAGACACAGGGACAGACTGTGAGTATTGTTGTTATACAATTGAAGTACTGCTGGTTTGTTCCAGACACAGGGACAGACTGTGAGTATTGCTGTTATATAAGTGAAGTACTGCTGGTTTGTTCCAGACACAGGGACAGACTGTGAGTATTGTTGTTATACAATTGAAGTACTGCCAGTTTGTTCCAGACACAGGGACAGACTGTGAGTATTGCTGTTATATAATTGAAGTACTGCTGGTTTGTTCCAGACACAGGGACAGACTGTGAGTATTGCTATTATACAATTGAAGTACTGCTGGTTTGTTCCAGACACAGGGGCAGACTGTGAGTATTGCTGTTATATAATTGAAGTACTGCTGGTTTGTTCCAGACACAGAGACAGACTGTGAGGATTGTTGTTATACAATTGAAGTACTGCTGGTTTGTTCCAGACACAGGGACAGACTGTGAGTATTGCTGATATATAATTGAAGTACTGCTGGTTTGTTCCAGACACAGGGACAGACTGTGAGTATTGTTGTTATATAATTGAAGTACTGCTGGTTTGTTCCAGACACAGGGACAGACTGTGAGTATTGTTGTTATATAATTAAAGTACTGCTGGTTTATTCCAGACACAGGGACAGACTGTGGGTATTGTTGTTATACAATTGAAGTACTGCTGGTTTGTTCCAGACACAGGGACAGACTGTGAGTATTGTTGTTATACAATTGAAGTACTGCTGGTTTGCTCCAGACACAGGGACAGACTGTGAGTATTGCTGTTATATAATTGAAGTACTGCTGGTTTGTTCCAGACACAGGGACAGACTGTGAGTATTGCTGTTATACAATTGAAGTACTGTTGTTTTGACAGGGTTTGTGTGGCTATGGCTGCTCTGCATGATTTGCAGTCTGACAGTATTATGTGGTTGACACAGCTCAGACTGCCCAGAGTTTGTACTCTTATTATCAGTGTGTTACTCACACATTTATTGAATTTGGAAGGTCAGTAGCATGCTCTGTAGGACAGCAGTCAGTAAATGGTAACATCCATGTTTGTTTCTGACTTCATACTGCTCAGAACAGATATGTTACAATACACCCTGTTACACCAGCTACTTTCTCAGTTTATAACAGCAATATCTTCATCCTGGACCTGTGTTTGGGCCTCTGTCCATAAGTATATCAATCTTTGTCCATATATCATGCATTTTGAGGCATAGAGATATGGTATATCATTACTTAGTGACATAATTCGTAATATCATCCAAGTTAGGTATCAGACTGCCAGACATTTTATGTGTAAGAGGCCTTATATATGATGACAAGGCCTGGACATTCTTTGGGAGTGCGTACAGTTGGGAGGTCTTTGTATTTCTGGCTATTGTTGACAGACTGTCAAGATTGTGTAACAGTGTATTGTGAATATGTTATTTCTAGGGGGGGGGGTAGATGTAAGTGTTATGTTTCCTTTTCTATCTGCCTTTGAATGCGGATCCAGCTTCTGTTGCTAGACTGTCAAGATTGTGTAGCAGTGTATTGTGAACATGTTATTTCTTGGGGGGGGGTAGACGTAAGTGTTATGTTTCCTTTTTTATCTGCCTTTGAATGCAGATCCAGTTTCTGGTGCTCTATCAAATGTTACATTTTTGTAGGTTAAGACTGTGATATACATAGTCAGGCATCATACTACACCATGTATTGGGGCATTATATGTAGGGGTAGTGTGTGAGTATCAAACATACTGACAGTTTGGTTCACACACTCCTTATACTGTATGCACTTTCACACTGGTGTCTGTTTCTCAGTGCTGTTACATCCCTGGAGTGCCTGGTATATTTGCAATTACATGTGTATTCCCCCATAGCAAGATTGTTTTTTTTTTGTTGTGTCAGTATGCCTGTAGTTTAGATATTGCTTGGTGATATGGCTAGCAGCTCAGTGTATTTTCCCTAATTTGATGTTATGTCCAGATATTTGGCAGATGTGTAGTGTTGTCTGGCCCACATGAGCATTGTATATGTCTGACACATCAATGGGGGGATGTAAAGATTTACATGACTGACTCCTAAGTCACTGGGTTTTGGACTTGTGCTATTCCACTCAACAGATGTCGGAACAGACAGGAGGGTGTTACTGCATCACATGCGTCAGCTCATCTACAACAGTATGTCAGATATGTCCACATTTTCATGGCTTGGTTATGCTTTCTTGCACTAAGCTGTTCTGAGCATACCTGTCACCGGTCAGATTGTCCCAGGTTGTCCATGTTTATTGCCCATATTTCTGGTCTGTTGAACAGCATCATTTTATTCCTTCCTGTGGTGAATCACTGTGATCATGTGGGGATGTCTATCAGTATATCATGACATACATTACAGTTTCATAACTGACATCCTTCTGAACATGTATGCTGACACACACTCTGTTTCTGTAGCGACATTCTACATTTATACCTGCAGGATGTACATTGTGTCCGTAGTGGTGGTCCATTGCACCCCACCCCCATTTTGCAGCCTTTGTCCAGATCTCTTGCACTTAAAGGTGGGGAGGTATGATGCTGGGTATAAGTACAGTACATGTTATGCACGTGTGTGTGTGTGTGTGTGTGTGTGTGTGTGTGTGTGTGTGTGTGTGTGTGTGTATACATATATATATATATATATATATATATATATATATATATATATATATATATCTATATATACATGTATATATATATATATACATATATATATATATATATATATATATATTTATATATATGTACCTAGATATATATATTTATATATATGTATATATTATATTAATATATATTTATCCTTGTATAGATATATTTCTATATTTATTTATTTATTTATTTATTTATTTATTTAAATTTGTTGACCGGGAGTGTCCGACTGGACGTAGGTCCATTTTCAGTGGAGGCCCAGGGAGAAAAGCTCCACAGTAAAATAAACAGACAGTAGTTACATTGGATTACATAGCGATTAAGAATTTAACATAGCAATTACTTACAACATATTTACAGATGAAGAACATAGTACATCAGTAGACAACTAGAATCTTTATCTGTGAAGTACATAACAGACATTAACAAATGTTACAATGAGAAGTTCCGGCTGTATAATAAGTACTAGGCTTATGAGCATCTGAGCTTGCTATAATCAAGGTAGTTAGTGTAGTGGAAAGAAAGGTAGTGGTTGGATGGGGTGGATGATATTAGAGTGGGAGTTGCAAGGGCATAGCCAGCATGTTTTTAGGTGCGCTTTTAGTAAAGTTTTGAAGTGGGTGAATGATGGTATGGAGGTAATTGTGTTGTGGGAGTGAGTTCCATAATTTGGCTATGGTGCAAGAGAATAGTGCTTCACCAGCAGAGTTATTGGCTTTAGTGCTCTGCAAGTGATTTTCGTTGCTGGATCTTAGTGGTCTGGTGGTGTGATAGGGTTGGAGTAGATTCTGGAGGGATGGGACATTTAGTGGATGGTTTACTAGTTTGTGGGCGAGTGAGAGTTGATACCATTGAAGGAGGTGACGGAGTTCAAGCCAGCCCAGTTCAGCAAGTGAGAGACAATGGTGACTACGGCAGGATGCCCCTGTGGCGAATTTGGCGATTTTGTTGTAGCAGGTCTCTAGCTTGTTTAGATCACATTGCCTTAGGTTGGTATATATTGGAGAGGCATAAAGTAGGGTGGAGATAAGGTGGGAATTTGCTATTGAAATCTTTGCTGCTTTGGTGAGAAATTGCTTATTTCTGTATAATGCTCCTAGTTTTTTGTGGACTTTTTTATGGTCATGGATATGTGAATGTCAAATTTTAGTTTATTGTCTATTTCAACTCCTAGCAATTTGGTGTGTTCAGTTGGGTATATAGTGGTGTTGTCTTTTGCTGTGATGTTAAAGTGAGAGTTGTTTTGAGTATGTTTAGTGGGTTGGAAGATGAGTAGTTTAGTTTTGTCTGGGTTGAGTATTAATCGGGCATCGGATAACCATGTTTCAACAAAGGAAAAGGCTTCCTGTGTGACTTTTTGCAGTTTTGGTAGGGACTGGGCTGAGCAGATGATGGTCAAGTCATCTGCGTATTGTATGAGTGTGCCATGTTTGGTGGCAGAGGCTAGATTATTGGTGTAAAGAGAGAAGAGTAGGGGTCCAAGGATGGATCCTTGGGGAACCCCTATGGAGACAGGTAGTTGGGGAGATATGTCATTTTGCCATACAATGGATTGTTGGCGGTCAGATAGGTAACTCTGAAACCAGTTGGTGACTGATTGTGAGAAGGATAGGTTATTGAGGACAGAGATAAGTTGTTTGTGTGGGACCATGTCAAATGCTTTAGATAGGTCTAGGAAAGTAGCAGAGGAGAGATAGCCATTGTTTTTATGCTGAAGGATAGTTGTTAGTAAAGGATAGTAAGGCAGTGGTGGTGCTATGGTTTGGTCGGAAACCATGCTGAGTACTGGAAAGGAGGTTGTTAGTAAGGAGGTAGTCTGAGACCTGAGAGTGTATGCATCTCTCTAGTATTTTGGAGAGTGGAGAGAGAATAGCTATGGGGAGATAATTGGTTAGTTCTGCGGAGGGTCCACCTTTGTGGAGGGGAATTATATGTGATACTTTCCACAGTGCGGGAACATAACTTTCTGACAGAGATTGGTTAATCAAGATGGATACTGGGTAGGCCAGAGCATCAGCTGCGATTTGTAGGTATTCACTTGGGAGGTTGTCTGCTGCTAATTTGGTGGGTTTAAGTTTAGTTAAGAGTTTTTTTATGTTGGAGGTAGGTACAGGAGAAAAAGAGAAGGCAGTGGGGAGATTATTATTTGAAGGTGTGGGTTGGAGGGGAGGGGGGGTTGTGTTGTTTAGCTAGTGATAGTATGGTTTGGGTGAAGTGTGTGTTGAATGAGGTAGCAATATTTTCTGAGGAGTGAGAGATGTTAGGAGGAGGGTTACTGACTTTACCTGGGTGGAAGATGGAGTTTATGGAGGACCAGAATTGTTTGGGGCTGTGTTGTGAGGAGTCTAGGGCAGACTGGTAGTATTGGAATTTGTCCTGTTTTATTAGCGTTTTGACTCTATTGTGTAGTTCTAGGAATTTTTGTCTAGCTGAGGGGGTTTTGGTTTTGCGCCAGTGCTCCCAGGCTTTATCCCTGTTTTTCATTTCTGACTTAGTGGTTTTCTGTAGCCATGGGGAGGGTTGTGCTTTGGTTCTGGAAAATCTTATGGGGGCATGGTAATTAAGGATGTTCAGGAAAGTAGTATAAAAAATTCAACTGTGTCATCTAGACTGAGGTACTTTAGAGGATGCCAGTTACATTCTTTGAGGGATGAGATGAATTTGAGTTGGTTAAAGTTTAGTTTTTTACGTATTTGACGGTAGATGACAGGTTAAGCTTGGTATAGGTATTTTTTGAGTAGGAATGTTGGGGAGTGATCACTGAGGCTATCTGATAAGCAGCCTGTTATATATGACTAGGGGCTCTTACTGACTAGTATCCAATCCAAGGTAGTGTGCTTGCTGGAGTTTTTATTTATCTTGGTTGGTGACTGGACTAGTTGGGTTAAGCCATGAAGGTGTACATGATGGGATGGATTGTTGCCAGAACAGGATTGCCAGTCAATATTGAAATCACCTAAGATGATAGTTTCTTGGGGAGATGGAGGGTAGACCAGCTGAGGAGGTTTTCTAGTGGAGGGATGTTTTGGCCAGGTGGGAAGTAGCATCCAATTATGTTGATGGTTTTGTTTTGGTTAATTTTGAGGTTGGTATATATTATTTCTTCATTCCCTATTTGTGGAGCTGATGATTTTAAGATCTGGATGTTTAGATGCTGTTTAAATATTATAGCTACACCACCTCCTTTTTTGTTTAGCTGGTCTACTCTGTATGCTGTAACCTGTAGGGAGTATTTGCTCACTGGTAATGTGAGGTTTTAGCCAGGTTTCTGTCAGGATGACTATATCTGGGGAGTACAAGTCTATGGTGGCATGGAGTTCATGGACTTTGTTGGATATACTTCTAATATTTAGGCTTAGTAGAAGGAAGTCACTTGGCTTTCTATTGGCTGTAATATGGGAGAAGTTGTGGTTTCTAGTCTGATTATGAGGACTGGGGTTGGAGATGGTAGGGCCAGGGTTGGGGTGGATGTCTCCACTTAAGGCTAGTTTTGATATGCATGAGATTATTAGTTTTCTCAGTTTTTGAATCTGTTTGTTTATAAGGGAAACTTTATGATTGCGCTCTGTGGGTAATAGGTATGGTGGGAGGGTTACTATGTTAAGTTGTAGGGATGCTTTATGTTTGAGTAATATAGTTGGTAGAATATGTTGGGGGTGCACAGGGATGGTTCTTGAGCTGGTGGGAGGGGAGCTGAGTGTTGGTGAGACATGAGTGGTGGTGTGAGTGGTAGTACAGTGGTAGTGGTTGAGTGGTGCAATGATGGAGCTTTGGTAGGATGTAAGATATGCAAGTGCATGCAGTGAACATAGGAAAGGTATGCGTGTACATGTTAGTTGAAGAGGGGTGATAGTAGTGGGAAGATGGAGGAGGTAGTGTTGGGTTAGAGCTGTGGTTGGCTATTGGAAAGATGGGAGGCGTTTGAGTGCAATAAAGGTGGGACCACTGGGGGTGGGAGGGAATAAGGGGCAGGGTGGGGATCGAAGCGGGTAGAGACCCTGTTAGTTGCTCGTATGAGGGGGCTGGAAACAATCACAAAGCAAAGACAAGTATGTGTTAAGAAATAATCACAATTGACCAAGGACTGCTCTGAAACTGTAAGTCATTTCTTAACTTCTCAGGTGGAAAAACAGGATAACCTTGTATCAGTAGGCTACTGTGATCATAGTTTAAATTAACAAACACACAGTATTGATCAGTTGTGGATACTATTTGCTAACAGAAGGGAATAAGAGAAAGTGGAAGATGTGTGTGTGTGTGTGTGTGTGTGTGTGTGTGTGTGTGTGTGTGTGTGTGTGTGTGTGTGTGTGTGTGTGTGTGTGTGTGGTGGGGGGGCTGCTTACAAGCCAAAGCAGAGCAAAGCAGAGTGCTCTCCAGAGGAAAATGAATATTGGCTCAAACAGGTAGACACATACTCAAAGTTAACTGTAGCTGCTTGCAGACAGTTCAGACCCGGACTATATATATATATATATATATATATATATATATATATATATATATATATATATTTTTTTTTTTTAATATATGACTATTGGCATATCAGTATATTTCTTGTTTGATATCTGCACATTATATTATTTTATGATATATATATATATATATATGGGTCTCCTTCTAATGACCGAAACGCCGATTCGCCGACAGTGAGATAACCGACACGAAAAGACCGACAACGCCGTTGACCGACACGCTCGAATCCCGACAGACGGAAGACCGACAAGGGGAATGTGTAAGCGCGACCTGGTAAGTATGCGATAGTGAGGGATTTAGGAGTAGGGAGCGGACAGGTAAGTGTGCAATACTCAGGGATGTAGGGTTAGGGTGTGTGATAGGTGGGTGTGCGGTAGTGTCGGAGCTTGGGGTTCGGGGTGTGTAAGTGAGTTAGGGTTAGGGTGCAGGTAGGGAGAGTGTAGTGTCGGAGCTTGGGGTTTGGGGTGTGTAAGAGAGTTTGGGTTAGGGTGCAGGAAGGGAGAGTGCGGTAGTGTCGGAGCTTGGGGTTGGTGTGTAAGTGAGTTAGGGTTAGGGTGCAGGTAGGAGAGTGTGCGTAGTGTCGGAGCTTGGGGTTCGGGTGTGTAAGTGAGTTAGGGTTAGGGTGCAGGTAGGAGAGTGTGCGGTAGTGTCGGACCTTAGGGTTAGGGTTTGGGTTAGGGCTAGTGGATATGTGTTGTAGTGTACTGTGTTGTTTACGTGTAGTGTGTCGGTGTTATTGTGTTCGGTGTTTCGTGTTGTCGGGTTTGTGCGTTGTCGGTTTTCTGGCGTCGGTGATTTCACTGTCGGCGAATCGGCGTTTCGGTCATTAGAAGTAGACCCATATATATATATATATATATATATATATATATATATATGTACATATTCTATGTGTGCAATTTCATATGTACAGCTACATATATCTGATGTATACACTTTTCATATGCATCTATCATCATACACATCTATATTTGTATATTTATATATTATAAACATGCTGGTTCAACAGTGTTTGTGCCATAGTATTCTAGACCTGTATTCAATGATATATTTAAAAAAAAGGTTAGAAGTACAGCTCTGATGGAGTAGTGGTACGTTGCTCTGACTATGGTGTACAGGGTCCTGGTTTCAAGACAGGGCAGGGCTGATTATTTTGTTGCTGGGAGGAACAAGGGCTGTTGAATACAGAGTGATTAAGGCACTTTTAAGCAATTTTAAGTGGGTTTGCGTGGGTTTGCATGGTGGTAAGCAATGTTAACTTCTAGTTAAATATGCTTACAGACAGCCTTAAAAGTGCTTAATCTGTGTAGGCATTGCTTAGCGCTGCGCAAACAGGCTTAATCCCACTTATTACTGCTTAAAAGAGTTTACTTTTGCTTACCCCTGCACTAATTTCTTTAAAAGAAAAGAAAAAAGGGGTGATAGGAAAGTGGTTAAAAAGTGGGCACAAAGAGGGAAAGACAATAGGGAAAGTAGCTAGGGATGTGCAGGATGAGTGTAGGGAAGGTCCATAGCTGTCTATTTCTTCTACAGCAACAACTGTGCATATATACTGAATTTGGACATATATTTGGACACGCAAACCCCTGAGAGAGGGGTGAGGACAACAATAATGTGTTGTGAAGCCAATTATACCAGATTACATGTGTCCGGTGGACATGTGTGTGAAATGGTCAGCTATGTACGGGGTGAAAATTTTTCTTGGGAACAGATTGCCCTTTTTTTATTTTTTAAGGTGATGGTGGGATGTTGGGGAAGGATAGCAGATATATTTGGGGAGGTAGGTTGGGTAGGAAGACAGACAATACAGCATACAGGGGTGGTATATGACACATGTGGGGGGTAAACACCTTGGACAGGAAGGGGTGTTTGGAAATCAGAAGCCCATGAGCCCCCAAAATGGAAACAGTGGGACTGAAGTCCCCACCCATGAGTAGTCACCACTGCACCTTCACGGCTCCGAAGGTGGCTGTGCTGGGGGCTGAGCAGGAGGGGCAGACTGACCCTCTAATTGTACCACGCGGCCCTCAAGCTGGCCTAGCAGATCTCCAAACTCCTTTCAGAGCTCGCTATGCACCAAACCCAGGACATGGCCATGCCCACTCTCGGGGGGGATGAGCACCAACCCCTGAGTCGGTTCCACCTGAAGGTGGTGCAGGACCAGCGGACAAGGAGGTCCCAGGGTGGGTCCCAGATGTGCTGGGGCCCAGACCCATGGCCAGATGAGGTGGGAGAGGTGAGTCCGCTGGGACTGGCCTTCCCAAATGTGCTATGGTATTGCAGTTTTAGAACATATGTGGGTTAGTAATAGTCAACACAATCCAGGGTTAGTTATAACAGCATGAATAAATATTCCCATTAACCCAAAACAACAGATATGGAACAGTTGTATAGCAAACAGAACACATGCATATATGGAACCACAGTGGCCATTACAACGGCATGCAGCTTACATTGATAGCAACAGGCCACCAGTGATAGTATTTCAACATGGAACATTAACAGAAACACATTTCAGTATTTGTTGAACAATAGGACATATGATCCAACAGTAGGTTTGGTATAAACATACCCATGTGTGTTTAGATTATTGTTGCAGATATGGTGGGGGGGGGAATATGTCAATTAACAACATGTATATTATTGCAGTACTCACAACTTTAATGATCATTGCTCTAATCATTACTCTACATGTATTATTACAATACCCTATGGCCTTGGTTTGGGCAGTGGTATGTTTGTACACAGTGTATACTTCAACTGTCTTGTAGCTAAATTCTACTTCTCTTACTTGGCAGACCTGTGGAGGGAATGTTTGTTAACACTACCTGACTGTTTCTACACATATTCCCAGATTAGTAGATAAAATTATGCACATACCTCTCAATCTCTTAATGCACAATATCGGAACAAAGCTTGACAACATCGGGGTACAAATAGGGACATATTTTGAATATTGCTCTTATAAACTTTTAGACAGTTACTAGAGTAACAGGATTTGTTTTAATATACATTTTCTGAAGGATTTGAAGTCTGACACTGTAATGTATGTCATTATTTGGTGACAACGATCTTGAGATCACCCCAGTGATTTGCCAGGAAAAAAAAGGAACAGGCCAAAAATATGAGCCAAATATCTGGACATTCTGGGAAACTGTACAGTTGAGAGATATTATTATGCATACATCTTACTACCACTCCCAGGATCTGAACCATGACTGCGTGTGCTAAAAATACAACAATTTCTGTTTCATCAGAGTGAGCAATTTAAAAAACACTATCTGGTCCTTTAGTGTTTCTGTCTAAGTCTCTCTTGGTTTACAATCTGAACTTGTAATTACAACAGTCTTATACAGACATTCCTATACATATTTTAAGTAGCACAGTGTGAGAAACAGTGGTTGACACAACAGTACTATTCTGATATCAGATCTTGGTGAATGCTACGTCAGGCCATACAATACCAGAATAAACACAACCAGTCCAGGATGTAAAACTTTATTGTCAGGCAGTTAAAGTTTTCTTATCTGAAAGACCTGTGGGGGGAATGTTTGTTAACACTACCTGACTGTTTCTACACATATTCCCAGATTTCTAGTTAAAATTATGCACATACCTCTCAATCTCTTAATGCACAAACTCTGGACAAAGCTTGACAAAATGGGGGTACAAATAGGGACATATTTTAAATATTGCTCTTATAAACTTAGAGAATTGCTAGAGTAACAAGATTTGTTTTAATATACATTTTTCTAAATGATTAGAAGTCTGAAACTCAAATGTATGTCATTATTTAGTGACTACAATTCTGAGATCATCCCAGTGATTTGCCAGGGAGAAAGAGGAACAGGTCAAAAATATGAGTCAATTATCTGGAGAGGTATGATTATGCATGCAGCTTACTACCTCTCCCAGGATTCGAACAATGGCTGTGTGTGCTAAACCCTCACATAAAGTCACTGTTCAATCTCAGCCTTGCTACAGGATATGTACCCAAGGAATGGCATACAGCAACAGTGGTCCCACTCCACAAAGGTGGTGCCACAACAGACCCAGGAAACTATTGCCCTATAAGCCTGACTAGTCTGGTCTGCAAAGCTATGCAGTGTATCATCATGGAACTCATAAACAAGGACACTGGTAACCTCCAGACACTGGATCCCACCCAATTCAGCTTTGTTAAGGGCAGATCTTGCGTCTTGATCCTGGTCGACTTCTTTGAAACAGTTACCAAGGCCATAGATGAAGGGAAGGTAGTCCACATGGCCTACCTGGACCTCGCAAAAGCCTTTGACACAATACCCCACTTGGGTATCATAAATAAGCTCACCAGCTTAAATATCAACCCCTATGTCACAAGATGGGTTGCAAACTGGCTCAGGGATAGAACCCACGTTGTCAGTATTGCAGGTGCCATGTTAGACTCCAAACCAGTTACAAGCGGTGTCCCACAAGGCTCAGTCCTGGGACCTCTCTTGCTCAGTATATACTTCTCTGAGGTACAGGCTAATACGGGAGGACTATGGCTGACCAAGTTCGCAGATGACTGCAAGCTGGGCGCCATAATCGACTCTCTGGCTCGCACAAGCATCCTCCAAAAGGGTCTCACAGAGATGGATAACTGGTGCCAGAGCCATGGCCTTAAGCTAAATGCCAAAAAGTGCATAGTCATCCCCTTCGGGAAAAACAAAGTGCCCACAAATTACCACATAGGTGGTAATCCATTAAGTACGGAAGACGTAATTAGGGATTTGGGGACCCAAGTAGCTAGAAACCTCTCTTTTGACAATCACGTTGCCAGAGTGGTTAGAAAGACCTTCTATATAGCCCACCTTATCATGAAAGGGTTCACATCTAGAACAAGAGAGGTCATTGTGCCCCTCTACTCATCACTCATCAGGCCCATAATTGAATACAATGCCCCATTTGGGATGTACCTTACCCGACAGCTCCAGCAACTGGAGAGGCCCCAAAAGTACCTCACCAAGAGGATTAAGGGACTCAAACAGATGCCCTATGCAGTTCGGCTAAAGAAACTCCAGCTCTACTCAGTTGCTTACCACCTACTCAGAGGTGATATATGCCTGACGTATAAAGCCATGTCCAACCCAGAATTAATCGACATGCTCCACCTCAGGATATCCAAATCCCTTACAGCTACACGCTCCAGGGACTTAAACCTCAGCACAGAAATAAATAGGACATGCTGGAGGGACAGATTCATATCCCAGAGGCTGCCCTCACTCTGGAACAGAATCCCAGTCCATGTTAGGCAGAGCCCCTCACTGACCCTCTTCAAGAGAAATCTTGACGAGTGGATGGGAGATCGTAAGTTCACCCCTGGGATCTCTTCTGTGTCCCTGCTAGACAGGGGCACAGTAAACTAACCTTAAAAGGGTTATCTTCTGTGACCTACTCTACAGAGGCACAGTAAACCAATCTAAAAGGGTGGCGAAAGCCAAACACACTCTGGCTAGGCTTGTAAATGCCCCAGGGCAGATAGCCTAGTATAAACCTATGAACCTATGAAATACAATAATTTGTGTTTCATCAGAGTGACCTATTTAGAAACTGCTGTCTGTTCTTTCTGTGTTTTCTGTTTAAGTCTCTCTTGGTTGTACAATCTGACCTTGTACTTACAACAGTCTTATACAGACATTCCTAGACATATTTTTTTATATAGCAAAGTGTGGGTAACAGTGGTTAACACAACATTACTATTATTCAGAGAATGCAACACTAAATTCCATACAATACCAGAGTAAACACAACCAGTCCAGGATTTAGAACTTTATTGCCAGACAGTTACGGTTTTATTTAAATATCAGCTGTATGGGACTATTACTGTTATATTGTCTGGTTTAGTCAGTACAACCCATACACAGTTTTTATACTGCCAGGTGACTTTCTACTACTTTATATTTATTTGGTATGACTACTACAAGCAGAATTGTTACTCAGCAGCCTCGTGATGCAGCCTTTGCAACCTAATGGCATGGGCTTCCTGATTCACAGCCTGCTCAGCTGCAGCTGTAAAGGGAATAGAGAAATATTTAGGCATATCTATCCATCACATGCAAAGACTGGACTTTGGTAAACAGTTATTGATATGAATACTTACACACTGCTGGGACATCACCCCTCTGTCTTGCTTCTTGTACCCACTCGTACAAGAGCTCCTTCTTCCTCTGCTTCAAGTCGGCATAGTGGTGCCGGACCTGCTCACCAGTCTGAGGGATACTAGTGGCACTGGTGAGATCATGGGTGAGGTGGTCCTAGGCTTCCGCTTTATATTGGGAGCCCTGGTATTGGCCCTGCAGCAGTGTCTCGTCATGGTTTTCTACCAGGAGTCTAGAAAATAAGCACAGGAAGTCCAGCGTATCCACCACACAAATCTGTAATAACAACACACACAATTCCACAATACAAAGACCATAAACGCTGCTAATACAAATCTTCTTACATTTTCGTCTTAAACAACTTCATCAGATGGGCATGTGTTGCACCACAAACCAGTTAAAAACCTTTTCATCCCCCACTTGAAACCAATTAGAGAATCCAATTAATTAAGGTAAAATAATTAGGATGTAAGTTACATTCTAGATTACATAGATATATGTTTGAATAAATATGGACTAAATATTGAATGGATGTAAAAAATGAAATGGAATAAATACATTCAAATACATAACAAAATACTTATCCATAAATAATTCAATTAAAATTGTTAAATAGTCATAAAAAGATCTAGAACAGTTCTACAGACCATAAAATCATAGAAAACGAGCACCATCTTGTGGAGAATCCCTGAGCCATATAATAGAATTTATAAAAACTGCTTCATACAATGTTAGGTAAAAAAAATGTTAAATAAATAAATAAATTGATGAACTGATGGAATAAATTAATAAATATTAATACAATATTAATAAAATATTAATAAAATATGTGTTAAGTAAAGTATGCAAAATATACAATCTACAATTTAGCTGATCTAAGTTTCAGCACAGGTTTCAATGATACCATGTTATTTAATCCTGGAAAATGACAAGCGTCCAGGACTAGTTGCCAGTATAGCTCTCTATATTCTAATCTGGTCTCCCAAGGACCACCCATGGGGTCTACAGGTACCACTTCTATTACAAAAAATAAAACTGTGCATTGTGACGTAATATAGAGTGCTTATACAAAGCGTTGTTCTCATTCATTTTCTTAATGTCATATTTATGTTCATACATCCTTTGTTTTAATTTTCTTTCCATTTTACCCACATAAAATGAGTCACAACTGTCACATACAATAATGTATATCACACCTTTTGTATTACAGTTTGCAAAACCCCTAGTATTAATGTACTTGTTCCTACACTTCAATTGCATGGCGGTCCGAATAGAGGCACACTGTGGACAACTTTCACATCTATATGTACTCTTCTTATTACTAAAAAAGTGCCAAAATTATTAGATGTGTTCCACCTTCTAGGATGTTCTTAATATTTTGTCCTTTTTTGTAGATACATTTGTGTGGTTTGTCAAAAATAATATTAAAATCTGACAACCTAGAACATTTATTCCACTCATTTTCTATAACCCTTCTCACTATATTGGTTTTGCCATCATATGTAATAGTTAATACTGATTGAAATGTACCTACATCTGTGTTTTTGTTGTTCTGGTCTATCTCACTCATGGCTTGATGGTTCGCTCCCAAAATAGGAGCAAACCTTGATTTTCTGGCCTCTGTTACTTCAGACAATACATCAGTTAGTACATTACTGGGGTAACCCCCAGCCTTGAACATTTCTGTTCTAAATTCACATTCACTATGAAAGTCTTTATCATCTGAGGTCCTCCTACTAGCATGGACCAGTTGTTCTTTAATCACCCCTCTCTTCTGATAAGAAGGGTGCGTGCTGGTGTAATGTAAATAGGAGTTTGAAAATGTCTGTTTCCTATGTATCTTGGATTTAAATCCATCTTGAATTCTTTGTAAGTTAACATCAAGATAGTTTAATTCTGCATTGTTCATTTGGTGTGTAAATTTCAAGAAACCTGTAGTGCTTGAAATGTAATCCAAAAATTCCTGAAATTTATCTTCCGTACTAACCCAAAAAAGACAAATGTCTAGGAAATGCCCTTTTTTATGTTGGATGCACTGTCAGAGAACTATACAAACGTGTATATGAACACAAGCATGCTGTTGAGATAGGGGATTCAAAGAATGCTTTAGCAAAGCATTATGCTTATAGTAAATGCAGCATCAAGTTTAAATTTATAGTTCTTGAAATTTGTAATTATGACAGAAGGTTTGATGCAGAAAGTGAATTAAGCTGGAGAGAGTATATGTGGCAAGTGAGATTAAATGTTTGTTTTCCACCCAGCTTAAACAACAGAGATGAGTTTATAGCCTATTTAAAAAGAAAGTGCTTGAAGCATCACTTAAAGAATACATGATTATTTAATTATTTAATCAATTAATTAGAAGTTTGATAGAATGTGCTTTAAATTAGCAGTGTTTTGAGTCATTTCTTCAGTTTGAAGAAGTCACTATATGTGATGAAAGTGCTTGTTGTTTAATGCTTTGTCAATAAAGTTCTTTTTGTCATCTTTGGGTGATCCTTGCTGCCTTTTTATTTTTATATTTCCACATTAAGTACAGTTACTCTGTGGTGGTGGTGCTGTGGTAGCGTTGTCGCCTCACAGTAAGACATTGTCCTGTTCAATTCTCAGTTAGAGCGTCTTCTGTGTGGAGACATATTCGTGAATGGGCGTACCTTCATTGAAGGTTGTGCATCAGGGCTGGCAACTCAGCACATAAAAATCTACTTTCAATCATTAGCAGACCGGAGTTTCGCTGTGGTGACTCCTAACCAGGAAAAGCCTAAAGAGACAACAACACGTTAAGTACGGTTACTGTTTGGTGTTTTATTTTATTGTTTATGGTTAATGGACACCCAAAGTAGTTTGAGTTTCTTGGTTTTACCTTCAGGATGCACTTTAACTGATATTCCTAACAGTGCATTTGTGTGTGGTCTTGGAGATAATCGAACTGTAATGACATGTCTTGCAACAGTGTGACCAACATAGCAAATAGAACTGGGAATGGAACTGTTACTACAAATAGTAGGAATGATGCTGTGTTATTAAGTTGTTTGGCCCCTCCAATTGATCCATTCGTAGAAGTCAGTCAAACAGGTGGAGCAAACAACAATCCTAATTTTGGTGAGCAGTTTAACTGCTTAGAAAAAGATTTACTGAAGCTAAAAAGGCTTCAGTGGGATAATCTTTATTCTGAGAATTGTTTTTGACAACTGCATGTGCCGAAGGGCTTGCATGTAACGGTTATGCTGAATGTGGATAATCCAGAGGGTGAATTTATTAAACAATGGATTGATTTAAATCAGAAAATGGACTTACAATATGTAGAGATGCTTAGAGCTTATAACATCAGCAGAATGGATAGCCTTAATAACAAAATCCAACTTGAGTTTTTTCATCTGAAGGACACAGTTACTAAGGACAATTTTAATGCTAAATTTTGTTGCATTCAAGACAAACTTATCAAGAAGAATGAGATTCTCAAAAAATGTAAGACCAAGAAACTTTTACGTGATTCTGAGGAATATGAAAAAGTATAGCATATCTGATTCCTAGTCGTAGTCATGTGAAAGAATATACCAATCAGTTCTCTGTCTCGGCTCAAGATACCAGAGATAGTAATGAGGTGTGTGATGATGCACCTTGCCGTTCGGAGCATCTGGCGGCTAAGAATGGAAACAATGGTGAAAGAAAAGATAATAGAGGTGAACAGCCATCTACTAGTCAACAAACCAGTTCTTTACATTTTCAGAGTGTACCAGTCCAACAACCAATAACAGTTTATCAGACAGGAGCACGGGGTACAAGGACTTGGGTGGATGTAACAGCAGTAAATTGCCCCACAGGGAATTACAACCACAACAACAACCACAACAATTTTTGAAAAAGAAAATGGAAAAATCAAAGATACCAACAACGGAGGTATTAGACATTAGTGATGCCAAATTTAAAATTGTTAATTTGTCCTCATTATTTTTAAATGATGAGACTTGTTGTTTATTATCCAAAGGATAGAACTTTGTGCCTCGTTCAACAACTGATAAATGTGATATTATTCATTCACTTACAGACTACATTAGAAAATTAAATTTAAGGATGATTTTTGATAGTGATGCACCTATTTCAAATGAGTTTAAAAAGCCAAGTTTGTTTAATCCCCCTTTAAAGAAAGAATTAGAAATGTTTCTAATGACCACAGAAATGCAAATTATAGATTTGTTGAGACAGCCTGCTAGTTTTAAGTATTATAATTTGAACAAATATGAAAACAGTATTCTTAAGTGCCTCTTGAATAATCCAGACATTTTAATTACTAAAGCAGATAAGGGTGGAGCTTTGGTACTGTTAGACAGGCTTGAATATGAATGCAAGATACATGATATGTTATCTGACACAAAATTTTATAAAAAAGTTTTCTTTTCTGAAGTCAGAAAGTCATTTGCGTTTGTTGATTCTGTGGTAGAGGAGTGATTTTATACCAATAGAATCACAGATGAGGTTAGAAAGTATTTAAGAACAGATACCCCTAAGTTGGTTTACCAAAGATACATAGGTGTTTGAATGATCCACCCATGAGACTGATTATGTCCAGTGTGAACAGCAAGACTGAAGCACTAGCTATTTATACTGATAGGCATCTACAGAGAGTTGTTGAAAAAGGTCCAACCTTCATCAAAGATACATTTGATTTTAAAAAGAAGGTGCAAAACTTGTTAATAGCAGAAAAGGATATATTAGTTACCCTTGACATCCAGTCTTTATACACAATGATACCCAATACAGAAGGACTGGAAGTAGTTAGGGTAGAGTTACTCAACTGAAAGGTTTATTCAAGAAATACAGTGGATTTAGTGAAGGAAATGCTAGATATAATTTTAAGTTACAATTATTTTGAATTTGATAATTGTATTTACCATCAGGTGAATGGCATAGCAATGGGTGCCAATATCGCACCCAGCTACGCCAACTTATTCATGCAAGGCTGGGATAGAACAAATATTTTGGAAAGCATTTTTTCTGATCAAATTAGATTTTACATCAGATTTATTGACAATGCTTTTCTTTTATGGAAAGGGGTTTTAAACAGTTTAAATAATTGTATTACTTATTTGAATGGTATCAACACATATTTGCAGTTTACAGCAGAGTTTAGTACCATCAGCATTAAATATTTGGATGTAGAGGTGGTAAAGAGTGGTGAGAAGATTTATAAAATTTATAAAATAAAAAGGTTTTCAAATAAAAATTCAAAATAACAACTATTTACATTATAGTAGTATGCATCCGAAAGGGATGAAAGATAACATTGTAAAAAGTCAACTAATATGTGTCAATAGACTCAATAAATATGACAGTGATTTTAATAAAGAGAGTAGACTTGTCTCTGAAAAATTTAGGTTTAGAGGTTATCCCTCTGATGTAACTATTAATGCTTTGAGAGAAGTCAACTGTTTAAGATATAATGAAGCTGCATCCAATGAAACTGCCAAAAGTAATAGAGATTTTGTTGTCCGTATGCAAATTAGCAACTCAGTTGATAGCCACAATATTAAGAAGTAAATAACTAATAATTGGAAAATATTACAAAGTTCAGTTGAATTTAAGGATAGACTAGGCGATAGACCTCAATTTATGTACAAAAAAGGCAAAAGTTTTAAGAATTTGTTTCAGAGTAAGATGGACAAATCTATTAGCTTAGACATTAAAAGGCTAGGTATGTTGAAGTGTTTTAATTGTAAGTTATGTGATTATTTGTTATTGGATGTATGTGAAGTAATTATCAATGGCTTTAGGTATAGTTTTAAAAAATCTTTTAGTTGTAAAACCAAGTATGTCGTTTATTTAATTTTATGTCAATCATGCCCTTCTTTTTATGTTGGACGCACTGTCAGAGAACTATACAAACATGTATATGAACACAAGCATGCTGTTGAGATACGGGATTTAAAGAATGCTTTAGCGAAGCATTATGCTTATAGTAAATGCAGCATCAAGTTTAAATTTATAGTTCTTGAAGAAATTTGTAATTATGACAGAAGGTTTGATGCAGAAAGTGAATTAAGCTGGAGAGAGTATATGTGGCAAGTGAGATCAAATGCCTGTTTTCCACCCGGCTTAAACAACAGAGATGAGCTTATAGCCTATTTAAAAAGAAAGGGCTTGAAGCATCAATTAAAGAATACATGATTATTTAATTATTTAATCAATTAGAAGTTTGATAGAATGTGCTTTAAATTAGCAGTGTTTTGAGTCATTATTCAGTCTGAAGAAGTCACTATATGTGATGAAAGCGCTTACTGTTTAATGCTTTGTCATTAAAGTTATTTTTGTCATCTTTGGCTGATCCTTGCTGCCTTTTTATTTTTATATTTCTACGTTAAGTACGGTTACTGTTTGGTGTTTTAACATCAAGATAGTTTAATTCTGCATTGTTCATTTGGTGTGTAAATTTCAAGAAACCTGTAGTGCTTGAAATGTAATCCAAAAATTCCTGAAATTTATCTTCTGTACTAACCCAAAAAAGACAAATATCTAGGAAACGCCTGGAAAAATTCCAGTGTTCCCTATACTGTGATGTGAATATATATTTATTCTCCCACTGTAAAATAATGATATTGACATATATTGGGGCACAATGTGCCCCCATTACCACTCCTTTTAATTGCCTATAGTATTCACCTTGAAAGAAAATGAAATTATTCTTAAGGACTAAATCCATGAAAATTATTGAGGTACGAAATACCTTGATAGAGATGTCCTGACTATCTGCTACAAATTCTTCAAACCATAAATATCCCAAATCATGTGGGATACAGGTAAATAAATCCACAACATCCATGGTAATAAAACTTTGAATGCCTGCGTGTAAATAATTACTTATTCATCTTAAAAAATCCCAAGAGTCTTTTAAAATATTGTCATTCTTCAAAACTAAGTTTTTTAATTGACAGTCAATATACTTGGCCAGGGGTGGTGCCATCCAACCCTCTTCTGAAACAATAGGCCTGAGGGGTAGGTTTGCAACATTTTTGTGGACCTTAGGTATACCAGAAATAGTGGGAACTCTAAGTTTTTCAACGTGCATGAGCCCCTCTATTAACAGGTCATTCAAACACCCTGAGATTTTTTATAAGCAATATTAACCTCATTCAAAGACATTCTTGCATATGTGTCATCGTCACCAAGCATCTCAAACATTTTACTTTCATATGCTATATGGTCCAGTAAGACCACCTCTCCACCACCTTTATCAGGTTTCATTATTCTTAAATTTTTATTTTCTTTACACGCGTAGAAAATATCTTTCTCAACACTGGTAATGCTGGGTGTCACCCTGTTATGTTTGAGTACCTCCCTTAATTCTTTTTCCACAACCATCTCAAAATTTCTAAGCTGAGGGTGTAATAGTGGATTGAAAACACTTTTCCTTACCAATTCATTTGAGTGTTTCTTTTTCCTTGTCCATTGAAAAAAAAGTTCTAAATTTTTCTGTCTAATAAAAAGTTTAAAGTCAACCAACAGGTTAACTATATTGGTTTTTACTCTGGGTATAAAAGTGAATCCTTTTCAAAATAAATTATAATGTCCCTTTGTAATGATGGTGTTAGTGTAGTTAAAAATGTTAAAACTATTGTAACTCAGTTTGTATCATTCTTATGTAATACCACTTTGTGGTTCTATCTCCAGTATGCACCCTCTCTGTGGATGGCTCCCCATCCTGTAGTTTACAGGCTCTTTCTTCGTTAACCTTTCCGACCCCGTGGAGGTGGGTATTCTGACATGTCCTGTAAGTTTAAATTCTCCTGATGACCATTTTTATGTGTTCATTGTATGCCCATCCATCATCATTTTCACCCCTGAAATAATTGTTCCTTTTAAAGTTTCTAGGTTTAGGGTTCTGTGTGTTGTTCCTATATTCATTAGTGTACAATTTATCTTCAACATTTTCCTTTCTTGTACTTTTTTACATTTAACTTTCATATTATTCAAAATGTATTTTGCCTTTTCAGTATCATAGGTTCATAGGTTCATAGGTTCATACTAGGCTATCTGCCCAAGGGCATTTATAAGCCTAGCCCATAGTTAAGTGGCTTTTGCCACCCCTTTAGTTTGAATAAAACTATGCCTATTATTTTGCTGTGCCTCTGTCAAGCAGTGACACTGAAGTAATCCCTGGGGTATATCTGCGATCTCCCATCCATTGGTCAAGATTCCTCTTGAACAAGGCCAGCGAGGTGCTCTGCCTCACATGTACCGGGATTTTGTTCCACAGCATAGGGAGTCTCTGGGTGATGAATCTGTCCCTCCAGCACGTTCTATTAATAACCGTGTCAAGGTTTAAGTCTCCCGCCCTTGTGGTTCTGAGGGATCTAGATTTTTTGAGGTGAAGCATATTCATCAAATCTGGGTTTGACATGGCCTTATATGTCAGGCACAGGTCACCTCTGAGCAAGCGGTATGAGACTGAATAGAGCTGGAGTTCTTTCAGTCGGGCAGCATAAGACATATTTTTGAGACCCTTTATCCTTTTGGTGAGGAACTTTTGGGGCCTTTCCAGCTGCTGCAGGTGTCGGGTCAGATACATTCCGAATGGGGCATTGTACTCAATCATAGGTCTAGTGAGTGATGAGTACAGGGGAACGATGACCTCCCTTGATCTAGATGTGAATCCCTTCATGATCAGGTGGGCAATGTAGAAGGTTTTCCTAACTACTTTAGCAACATGAGTGTCAAACGAAAGGCTACTGTCAACCTGGGTCCCCAGATCCCTGATGACTTCTTCTGTGCTCAGTGGATTGCCACCTATATGGTAGCTAGGGGTAACCTTGTTTTTCCCGAAGGGTATGACTATGCATTTCTTAGCGTTTAACTTTAGGCCATGGCTCTGGCACCAGTTATCCATTTCTGTGAGGCCCTTCTGAAGGATATCTGTGTCAGATGTGTTTTCGACTATGGCGCCCAGTTTGCAGTCATCTGCAAACTTTGTCAGCCATAACCCTCCTGTGTTTGCTTGTACTTCAGAAAAGTAGATGCCGAACAAGAGTGGACCCAGGACTGAGCCCTGTGGGACACCACTTGTGACAGGCTTCGAGTCTGACATGGCTCCAGCAACTCTGACCCTGTGGGTTCTGTCACTTAGCCAGTTTGCAACCCATCTTGTGATGTATGGGTTTACATTCAAGCTGATGAGTTTTTTGATGATACCTGAGTGGGGTATTGTGTCGAAGGCCTTTGCCAGGTCGAGGCAGGCTGTATGGACTGCCTTTCCCTCATCAATGGCCTTGGTGACTGTCTCAAAAAAGTCAACCAAGTTTAAAAGGCATGATCTGCCTATGACAAAGCCAAACTGGGTTGGATCCAAAGTCTGCAAGTTCCCTATGTCTTTATTTATGAGTTCCATTATGATCCTCTCCATGGCTTTGCAGATAAGGCTTGTCAAGCTAATGGGATGGTAATTTCCAGGGTCGGTGGAGGCGCCGCCCTTGTGAAGTGGGATCACAGTCGCCGTGTGCCACTCCTTGGGTACGTATCCTGAGGTGAGGCTAAGATTAAACAGCTGTCCTAACTGCGGGTTTAATTCCTCATTGAGTTCGTGGAGCACACAGCCGGGGACACCATCCGGTCCCATGGATGCTGTGTTTTTTGCCTTAGAGAGAGCAGTTCTCACCTGGGCGTTGGAGATGTTTGGAGGGCTACAATCCACTGGTATAGATATCTCTCCTTTTGGGGGGAGGGGGGGAGAAGTTTGCACTGAACCTGTCAGCCAGTATGTTGGCAATGTGTGTAGGTTCAGTAATCTTCACATCATTTTGAACTAATTCTGAGCATATCTGCGAGTTTCCTCCTAGGTTTCTAACATAGCTAAAGAAGGCCTTATGATTGTCTTTTGAGTCCTTGGCGATTTTTCTCTCAAAATTTGCCTTGGATGATTTTATGAGAGCTCTTAGTTTTTTACTTATAATGATCAAAGATGTCTTACCTTTCAAGGATTTTGCTCTATCTTGTAGTAGCTTCCTCCTTTTGTTGTAGAGTTTGTTTATGGCTGGGGTCCACCAGACTGGATGCTTGCCTTTGGTACAAAGAGTCTTAGTTTTGTTTGGGATTGCCTGATCCATGCAGTCCTGTAGGTGCTGGTAGAAGGCATTTGTAAGTGGTTCAGCAGTTTGAGTAATGTTTACCACTGGCTCAGGGGCCTTAAAGGAGACCACACTAGTTTTTAGAAGTGTGAAGTCGGCTTTTGAGAAGTTTTTCACTGTGGTCTTTTTTATTTCAGGTGGGGGCGGGATGAGGATCTCCAGCGAGATTAGTTTATGATCTGATCTCACCAGTGAGGGGTATACTTCCGGTGTTGAACATTGTGATCCCATGTTCGTGATGATGAGATCAAGTATGTTTTCTCCTCTTGTGGGGATGGTGACTAGTTGTTCCATGGCATTTGAGTTTATGAACTCCAGGAACCTTTGGGCTAGAGTGTTTGGGCTTGAGTAGTGTTCCCAGTCTATATTAGGGTAGTTGAAATCACCTAGTATGATGGTGTTTGGAGATACATTTATCCCCTCCAATGTTTTCAGGAAGGCCATGTGAGGTTCCTGAGTTTGAGAGGGTGGCCTGTAACATGCTACAAATTGCGGAGCAGTCTTGCCTATGGTTAATTGCACCTGGATGGTCTCCGATGCATCGTGCGTTGCCACCAACCTTGAGGTGTGGGTGTCCTTTATGAATATGGACACCCCCCCCCTTTGTTGGTGTTGTCTGGATTTTGGGGCCGGAACGCATGATATGAGGTGAAACCGGATAGTGCTGGGGTGCTCTCAGGAGCCTTGAACCAGGTTTCTGTCACAGCACAGACATCGATGTTCTCCATACTGAGAAGGGCCTTGAGTGCGTGCATCTTGAGATTGAGACTTCTGGCATTGAGCAGCATTACCCTTAGTTTTTTTCCTTTTTTGTGTTCTAGGGTGGTAGGTTTAGAATTTGAGCTTTGCCTAAAAAAGGCACTATGGGGGTGGCAAGAGCATTTGCCAATATCCAGAAGCCTAGGGGTGACAGGTGCAAGCCATCCCTTGCGAAGCAGCGTGGCTTGTCCAGCATGTCATCCCAGGCAGACAGACACTGGATCCCCTTTGAATGACACCAGAATTTTAGCCAATTATTAAAGCTGATCATCTTATCACTGTATTGTGGCATCATTCTAGGTGAAGGTAGGATACTGCTCAAGGTCAGGGTCATACCTGCCTGGGCTACATAATCAGAGAGCTCCTCAATGTCTCTTTTCATGTAGTCCAAGGAGGTACGTCTCAGGTCGTTGACACCAGCATGGACAATGACTGAGTCATACTTGTACCTGCTGTTGAGAGACCTGAGTGCTTGCGTTATGTGGTGAATTCTAGCACCCAACAGGCAGCTTACTGTGACCTTCTCCTTACTCAGTCTGGTGAGCGGGACGTCAGTGTGTCTGACTATGGAGTCACCTATGACAAGCATGTTTGGTGTTGTATTTGGCCTTAAGGGCAGTGACTGCTTTGCACACTGATTTTGTTGTTTATGTGTTGTTTGTGTGGTGTATTGAATTTGCAGTTGCTTGGGTGTCTGCTTTGGAGGCCTCTGCTGTTTAGGTAAATTTTTACTCAGAGCCTCTGAGTATGTCTTGGTGTGTTTATGTGTTTGATTCAGTGGTGTGGTTGAGTTATGTGAGACTGGTATTGTGGTGTGTGTAGTTGCCTTCTCCTCCTGCCTGGTCTTGCCAGTCCTGAGTTGAGAGAGCTCAGCCTCCAGTCTGGCTAAATAGCTGCATCTCTCACAAGTGTTAGTGTTACGTGGGAGGAGGAGAGGGTTGTCCGTGTACAAGAGGCAATTGTAACATTGTCCCAGAATTCCCAGATTCACCAACTGGGCAGGAGAGGACGCCAGCATCTGACCCTTCGACATGCTAGAAAGAGTTATGAGTTGGTAGGAGACAGAAAAGTAGTGGGCTTAGCAGGGAAGTGGGTACTCCTGGGGGGTTTTACTAGTGAGAGATTTGTATAATATAGGAGTGCTTGACTGCAAAGAGAATGCTTATAAGACAAGGGATATGCTTATAAGACAAGTGCTGAGCTTTTTGAGACGAAAAAGCTATTTGGAACAAGTGCTGCACTTTTTAGTGAAGGTGTAAACTGTTTAGGTTCCTAGCAGAGCAGTTCTAAGGGAAAAATTGAAGAACAGACTTTCTGGAGCCAGAAAGAGTTTAACCTTGTTTAACCGGCGCTGCCCGATGCTGCTCTAGTGGCAACTCCGCGCTAAAGCACGTTAAAGCGTGCTTGATAGCAGGGGCTGGAAAGAAGCAGGAATAGACCCAAAACGGACAATAAAACTACAGTTTCAAGTCAGTAACCACCTCTATGGGGGGCAGGGAAGCTGCTCAATGTTATTCACTGCCACTGATCAACAGAGACCCTCCCTCAGCCCAAGCAACAATGGCCTCACAGAAACTTTCAAACAGTTCAGGAACAGCAAGCCTGTAACTGAACTTTTTTAACTCTCAGAAAAGTGGGAAAAAAGCAAGATTTTTTTTTTGTTTTTGTTTTTTACAGAGATAGCAGAGGTTCACAAGTAATATCAAGTTATAACAGTGCAGTAAATGACCCCACACAAGAGTGCTAGGTCAAGGACAGAAAATATGCAAGTTTTAAGAAAAAAACAATTTAAAATTAAGTGCAAACAGGAAATTCAGCAAACAGCTTTTGGTTGTGCTCTAAATACAGCTACTAATACAGATATCAAGTTTAACAAGCCAGAAAATGCTCAAGCTAGGCAGCTATGCAGAAAAACTTAGCAAATAAACAGAGAAAAAATACTTAAAATCTCAAAAGTGGCTCCCTTCTTCTCTCAGCGTTTTTTCCTCTTGGAGGGTGCTTCACCAACAGCAAACAAGCCTGAAAAGATGCCCAAACCATGAGGCAACTAGGTTTTAAGAGAGGAAGATGAAGGAGTTTTGGAAATGACCCCTAGTCGCCAATAAAACTACAGTTTCAAGTCAGTAACCACCTCTACGGGGGGCAGGGAAGCTGCTCAATGTTATTCACTGCCACTGATCAACAGTGAGACCCTCCTTCAGCCCAAGCAAATATGGCCTCACAGAAACTTTCAAACAGTTCAGGAACAGCAAGCCTGTAACTGAACTTTTTTAACTCTCAGAAAAGTGGGAAAAAAGCAAGATTTTTTTTTGTTTTGTTTTTACAGAGATAGCAGAGGTTCACAAGTAATATCAAGTTATAACAGTGCAGTAAATGACCCCACACAAGAGTGCTAGGTCAAGGACAGAAAATATGCAAGTTTTAAGAAAAACGATTTAAAATTAAGTGCAAACAGGAAATTCAGCAAACAGCTTTTGGTTGTGCTCTAAATACAGCTACTAATACAGAAATCAAGTTTAACAAGCCAGAAAATGCTCAAGCTAGGCAGCTATGCAGAAAAACTTAGCAAATAAACAGAGAAAAAATACTTAAAATCTCAAAAGTGGCTCCCTTCTTCTCTCAGCATTTTTTCCTCTTGGAGGGTGCTTCACCAATAGCCAACAAGCCTGAAAAGATGCCCAAACCACGAGGCAACTAGGTTTTAAGAGAGGAAGATGAAGGAGTTTTGGAAATGACCCCTAGTGGCCAATAAAACTAGTTTCAAGTCAGTAACCACCTCTACGGGGGGGGGCAGGGAAGCTGCTCAATGTTATTCACTGCCACTGATCAACAGAGAGACCCTCCTTCAGCCCAAGCAAAAATGGCCTCACAGAAACTTTCAAACAGTTCAGGAACAGCAAGCCTGTTGTAACTGAACTTTTTTAACTCTCAGAAAAGTGGGAAAAAAGCAAGATTTTTTTTTTTGTTTTTGTTTTTTTACAGAGATAGCAGAGGTTCACAAGTAATATCAAGTTATAACAGTGCAGTAAATGACCCCACACAAGAGTGCTAGGTCAAGGACAGAAAATATGCAAGTTTTAAGAAAAAAACGATTTAAAATTAAGTGCAAACAGGAAATTCAGCAAACAGCTTTTGGTTGTGCTCTAAATACAGCTACTAATACAGAAATCAAGTTTAACAAGCCAGAAAATGCTCAAGCTAGGCAGCTTTGCAGAAAACCTTAGCAAATAAACAGAGAAAAAATACTTAAAATCTCAAAAGTGGCTCCCTTCTTCTCTCAGCGTTTTTTCCTCTTGGAGGGTGCTTCACCAACAGCCAACAAAATTGTTTAAAATACCATTGTTTTTATTTCTATTTGATTAAAACAGCTTCCATTTCAATTTCATTATTTTTGATAATGTCTCTCATTATATCTGCCTCACATTTATCAAATGCAATAATAAGATACCAGTGGAATTCAGAGCCATCTCATACATTGTTAGGCTATTTGCATACCCTTAAACCTTTAAGTAAAATATTTAAATGCAGGCAGTGTTTAAAATAGGCATTGTCCATTTCTCACATTTTATATTTATATAACAGGTTGTCAAGATTACTTAACATAGTAGCATAAGAGTCATTATCCTTGGGAACATTAATCTGTTCACTAAAGTCAATTCTAAAATTCAAAATGTCTTTAAAATGTCTTTTTGTACCTGGTAAACATAAATTGTTGATGCGAGGTTCTCGATCATTTACTGGATTATTTAAGAGTTTGCTTGCTTGTTGCAATCATTCCGCATTGCTGGTAGCTAAAGAAATACAGGGGAATCCTTTTAAACTTCCCCGTGGCTGTGGTTGGTGTGAAAAGTTACATTTTTTTGCCCTGATGCTCTAATACATCCCACCGTTCCTTCATTCAAAGCAGAACATTGAAGCCCTTCCTGGTTACCAGGTAAAGTAGCGCCACACACACACACACACACACACACACACACACACACACACACACACACACACACACACACACACACACACACACATATATAGATATATACTGTGTTATATGAATGTTTAGGAAACTTTTTCTTAAAATATAAAAAAAAAGAAAACTGTCATTAGGATATGAGAACACAAAGTTTCCAATATAGGAATGTGAGAAGGATTTCACAATATACTTAGCATGAAAAAGATGCAACAACATGAGTAGAGAATTCAGTTACTTGCAGGATGCTCCAGAAGACATGAAAAAAACGCCAACAAACCACTCTTCAAATCCAAAAACCATCCACAAAAATTAGGAAGGAAAAAATCAGCTTTCAGGATGTATAAAACACATTTATTAATCCAAACGTTCTGGTACCTCGGCAGTTTGCCTTCAATGGAACAATTTCAATTACATCACATCCATCATATATAGCATCATCTTCCAATTAATCAATTAACTATCAAGTATTTTCTTAAAGCTCAAACACACAAATATCAATAAATGCTTCAAATTTTTAACTAATACATTAAACAACTTTAATACAACTAAAACTCACAAATAAACCATGCTGAAAACATATTTATAATTTCAATATTATGCTCTATACTACCAATATATTAATTTATCATTTATTCATTAAATATACAATATTAAATGTATATAAAGCACAACAATAGTTACTAGCAACATTATAAATATATATATTATAAATATAATATAATACAATATTATATTATTATGGCCTACGATATTGTTGAATAAATATACAAAGAAAAACAATTAATGATAAACTATCAGCCTATTCCAGCATCCAAATTCATCCCTCTAGGATGTATAGTGTGATAGTTAAAAATCATCTTATGTTCCAACCTATTCAATTCATTCTTAAAATTCCTTCCTAATGAGTGTGGTCTAGCCAAAACACTAAAGTTGAATCCATCAATTTCACAGTTATGTGTAGTGGCAAAATGAAAAGCCACTGGGCTATCCATATTTTTTCTCCTAATATCCCCCAAATGTTCTAAAATGCGAATCTTTACTTTTCTAGTTGTTTGTCCTATATACCACATAGGTTCTACACAATTACAACCCAAGATGTACACTACCCCAGAAGATGTACAATCAAATTTTTCAAAAGCTACGTATTTTCTACCATTTATTTTCTTCCCATGCATATTATTAACCTTCTCACAGATGGAACAATGTCCACATCTAAACATTCCAACATTCCCATCAGAAGAACATAACAATTTCTTATTAAGTAGTTCCTTTAAATTTTTATATCTACTGTATGAAAAAATAACCCTTTTAGGAAATAAATATCCAATGGAAACATCATCACTAATCACCTGCCATAGCTGTTTGAAAATTTTCTCTATAAATTTTGAAAATTCTGAATACTTAGAAACGAAGAACATTTGTTCTTCATCATCACTAGCCTTGCCTGATATATGATGGATGTGATGTAATTGAAATTGTTCCATTGAAGGCGAACTGCCGAGGTACCAGAACGTTTGGATTAATAAATGTGTTTTATACATCCTGAAAGCTGATTTTTTCCTTCCTAATTTTCGTGGATGGTTTTTGGATTTGCTCCAGAAGACATGCAGAACACAATAAGCAGGGCACTTTATGTGAACACAGTGTCAGGAACATACAGAAACTATGTACATAATGTGCCATATCAGAAGCAGGGTGAATATATATTCATTGTATCAGGAACATGTAGATCATAGAGTAAGAGTGTGTATGCTATAGCTTTAAGAAGCATGAGAGGCTGTACATTCACATATATATTCCTGACGTGCATTCCATAGTGCCATTTTGAAGAAGCAGCCAGAGATAGAGAGAGCATGCATAGCCATAGCTGTTGATTTGTATACAAGTTACTTAAATTAAAACCAGTAAGTCTCCATAGTGACATGTTCGTATAAAATAAAGCTGCTTGAACAGACCCCATGAAGACTCTTTTATTGTGTCCTAGACACGAAAGCTACAAAACATTCAGTACTTTACATGAGAGAGAGAGACAACACTTGCTGCAAAGAATACATCAACTATCTTACAAATCTGATCTCCTCAATGAAATATTGCAGTTATTTTTCAGAAGACCAGATTTTGGCAAGAAATTCTTATCAAAAATGTTAATTCTCCTTGGTGGCATTCTAATCATCAGCCAGCCTATGAATACCCCATCATCCCATCCATATCACGTTCCAGCAAGCCTCTCGTTGAGGCTTGAAATGAAATGGAAACAATCTTATGCTGAATATACCAAGAGATGCTCCAGTGTGACATTGGTGTCAACACTTATTAGAGTTTTGTGTTTAGCCTAATCACAGTAACTGTAGGCAAAATGCAAATACCACTCTAGAGGTGTGCACAGTAGCTGACAATGGTACATGCACACCTGCATATTTGGTAATAGTAGCTACAGTAACCAACACTGCTTGGTGAAGTCAAGCATGTCTTCACCCTGCATGCTGCTGCATTATTCGCTTGTCTCAGTTAGAGTTAACACTCCAATGAGTAGGTCTGCATTCCTTCCTCCTGAAATAAGCAAGCAAGTACTGGGCACCTCCATCCATCTGATGGCTCCTTCAGCATATAGGCTGCTAAACCATCCCAAGCTGGGTGGATTATAATCAAGGCTTTATTTATGCCTGAAAGCCAGCCATTAATTTACTAGAATTATTATTATTACTATTATTATTATTATTATATCACTGACATCAGATACTCTGCAGTCTCACTTGATTCATTCTTCCAGGCACCAACTCAATTTGAGGTCCCCTTAAAACCAGGGAGAAAACCAAATATACAGAAGTCACCATACTATTTCCATTTTTTTTTTGTTTAGGATTTATGAGTATCTCCCTTCATATGTCAGGTACTTCATATAACTGCTCATGCCATGATGATATGAAAAAAACACCCTACCTATTAGTTTGGGTCATCTTTTTAGTCCAAAAATCAAACAGTCCAGAAGCTTCTTCTAATCACAGCTCCAATTTGCTGCTAAAATTTGTGATCTGGACTCACCCCCTGACATTCACCATTCTTTCTTTCCTAAAAATGGTCAGCAGGTATTGTATCATTTCTCATCTGCCCCCTGTTATTAGCCCGTTCATGCAGGTATTGTATCATTTCTCTTCTGCCCCTTGTTATTAGCCCCTTCATGCAGGTATTGTATCATTTCTCTTCTGTCGACCTGTTATTAGCCCTTTCATGCAGGGATTGTATAATTTCTCTTCTGTCCCCTGTTATTAGCCCCTTCATGCAGGTATTGTATCATTTCTCTTCTGTCTCCCTGTTATTAGTCCCTTCATGCAGTTATTGCATCAATTCATATTCTGTCCTCCTGTTATTAGCCCCTTCATGCAAGTATTGTATCATTTCTCTTCTGTCCCCTGTTATTCGACCCTTCATGCAGGTATTGTATCATTTCTCTTTTGTCCCCTGTTATTAGACCCTTCATGCAGGTATTGTTTCATTTCTCTTCTGTCTTGTTATTAGCCCCTTCATGCAGGTATTGTATCATTTCTCTTCTGTCCACTATTAGTCACTTCATGCAGGTATTGTATCATTTCTCTTCTGTCCCCCTGTTATTAGCCACTTCATGCAGGTATTGTATAATTTCTCTTCTGTCCCCTGTTATTAGCCCATTCATGCAGGTATTGTATCATTTCTCTTCTGCCCCCTGTTATTAGCCCCTTCATGCAGGTATTGTATCATTTCTCTTCTGCCCCCTGTTATTAGCCCCTTCATGCAGGTATTGTATAATTTCTCTTCTGCCCCGTTTTTAGCCCCTTCATGGAGGTATTGTATCATTTCTCTTCTGTCCCCTGTTATTAGCCCCTTCATGCAGGTATTGTATCATTTTTCTTCTGCCACCTGTTATTAGCCCCTTCATGCAGGTATTGTATCATTTCTCTTCTGTCCCCTGTTATTAGCCCCTTCATGCAGGTATTGTATCATTTCTCTTCTATCCCCTGTTGTTAGCCCCTTCATGCAGGTATTGTATCATTTCTCTTCTGTCCCCTGTTACTAGCCCCTTCATGCAGGTATTGTATCATTTCTCTTCTGTCCGCTGTTATTAGCCCCTTCATGCAGGTATTGTATCATTTCTCTTCTGTCCGCTGTTATTAGCCCCTACAGACAGGTATTGTATCATTTCTCTTCTGTCCCCTGTTATTAGCCCATTCATGCAGGTATTGTGTCATTTCTCTTCTGTCCCCCTGTTATTAGCCACTTCATGCAGGTATTGTTTCATTTCTCTTCTGTCCTGTTATTAGCCCCTTCATGCAGGTATTGTATCATTTCTCTTCTGTCCCCTATTAGTCCCTTTATGCAGGTATTGTATCATTTCTCTTCTGTCCCCCTGTTATTAGCCACTTCATGCAGGTATTGTATAATTTCTCTTCTGTCCCCTGTTATTAGCCCCTTCATGCAGGTATTGCATCATTTCTCTTCTGCCCCCTGTTATTAGCCCCTACATGCAGGTATTGTATCATTTCTCTTCTGCCCCCTGTTATTAGCCCCTTCATGCAGGTATTGTATCATTTCTCTTCTGCCCCCTGTTATTAGCCCCTTCATGCAGGTATTGTATCATTTTTCTTCTGCCGCCTGTTATTAGCCCCTTCATGCAGGTATTGTATCATTTCTCTTCTGTCTCATTATTAGCCCGTTCATGCAGGTATTGTACCATTACTCTTCTGTCCCCTGTTGTTAGCCCCTTCATGCAGGTATTGCATCATTTCTCTTCTGTCCCCTGCTACTAGCCCCTTCATGCAGGTATTGTATAATTTCTCTTCTGCCCCCTGTTGTTAGCCCCTTCATGCAGGTATTGTATAATTTCTCTTCTGTCCCCTGTTATTAGCCCCTTCATGCAGGTGTTGTATCATTTCTCTTCTGCCCCCTGTTATTAGCCCCTTCATGCAGGTATTGTATCATTTCTCTTCTGCCCCCTATTATTAGCCCCTTCATGCAGGTATTGTATCATTTCTCTTCTGCCCCCTGTTATTAGCCCCTTCATGCAGGTATTGTATTATTTCTCTTCTGCCCCATTATTAGCCCCTTCTTGGAGGTATTGTAGCATTTCTCTTTTGTCCGCTATTAGCCCCTTCATGCAGGTATTGTATCATTTCTCTTCTGTCCCCTGTTATTAGCCCCTTCATGCAGGTATTGTATCATTTCTCTTCTGTCCTCTATTAGTCCCTTCATGCAGGTATTGTATAATTTCTCTTCTGTCCCCCTGTTATTAGCCACTTCATGCAGGTATTGTATAATTTCTCTTCTGTCCCCTGTTATTAGCCCTTTCATGCAGGTATTGTATCATTTCTCTTCTGCCCCCTGTTATTAGCCCCTTCATGCAGGCATTGTATCATTTCTCTTCTGCCCCCTGTTATTAGCCCCTTCATGCAAGTATTGTATCATTCTCTTCTGCCCCCTGTTATTAGCCCCTTCATGCAGGTATTGTATCATTTCTCTTCTGCCCCCTGTTATTAGCCCCTTCATGCAGGTATTGTATAATTTCTCTTCTGCCCCGTTATTAGCCCCTTCATGGAGGTATTGTATCATTTCTCTTCTGTCCCCTGTTATTAGCCCCTTTATGCAGGTATTGTATCATTTCTCTTCTGTCCCCTGTTATTAGCCCCTTCATACAGGTATTGTATCATTTCTCTTCTGTCCGCTGTTATTAGCCCCTTCATACAGGTATTGTATCATTTCTCTTCTGTTCCCCTGTTATTAGCCCCTTCATGCAGGTATTGTATCATTTTTCTTCTGCCACCTGTTATTAGCCCCTTCATGCAGGTATTGTATCATTTCTCTTCTGTCCCCTGTTATTAGCCCCTTCATGCAGGTATTGTATCATTTCTCTTCTGTCTGCTGTTATTAGCCTCTTCATGCAGGTATTGTATCATTTCTCTTCTGTCCGCTGTTATTAGCCCCTTCAGATAGGTATTGTATCATTTCTCTTCTGTCTCCTATTATTAGCCCCTTCAAGCAGGTATTGTATCATTTCTCTTCTGTCCCCGTTATTAGCCAATTCATGCAGGTATTGTATAATTTCTCTTCTGTCCCGTTATTAGCCCCATCATGCAGGTATTGTATCATTCCTCTTCTGCCCCCTGTTATTAGCCCCTTCATGCAGGTATTGTATCATTTCTCTTCTGTCCCCTTGTTATTAGCCCCTTCATGCAAGTATTGTAAAATTTCTCGTCTGCCCCGTTATTAGCCCCTTCATGTAGGTATTGTGTAATTTCTCTTCTGGCCCTGCTATTAGCCCCTTCATGCAGGTATTGTATTATTTCTCTTCTGCCCCCTGTTATTAACCCCTTTATGCAGGTATTGTATCATTTCTCTTTTGTCCCCTGTTATTAGCCCCTTCATGCAGGTATTGAATCATTTCTCTTCTTTCCCGTTATCAGCCCCTTCATGCAGGTATTGCATAATTTCTCTTCTGTCTCCTGTTATCAGCCCCTTCATGCAGGTATTTTATCATTTCTCTTCTGCCCCCTGTTATTAGCCCCTTCATGCAGGTATTGTATCATTTCTCTTCTGTTCCCCTGTTATTAGCCCCTTCATGCAGGTATTGTATCATTTTTCTTCTCCCACCTGTAATTAGCCCCTTCATGCAGGTATTGAATAATTTCTCTTCTTTCCCCTGTTATCAGCCCCTTCATGCAGGTATTGTATAATTTCTCTTCTGTCTCCTGTTATCAGCCCCTTCATACAAGTATTGTATCATTTCTCTTCTGTCCGCTGTTATTAGCCCCTTCATACAGGTATTGTATCATTTCTCTTCTGTCCCCTGTTATTAGCCCCTTCATGCAGGTATTGTATCATTTTTCTTCTGCCACCTGTTATTAGCCGCTTCATGCAGGTATTGTATCATTTCTTTTCTGTCCCGTTATTAACCCTTTCATGCAGGTATTGTATCATTTCTCTTCTGTCCCCTGTTATTAGCCCCTTCATGCAGGTATTGTATCATTTCTCTTGTCCCCTGTTGTTAGCCCATTCATGCAGGTATTGTATAATTTCTCTTCTGTCCCCTGTTATTAGCCCCTTCATGCAGGTATTGTGTCATTTCTCTTCTGTCCTCTGTTATTAGCCCCTTCATGCAGGTATTGTATCATTTCTCTTCTGTCCGCTGTTATTAGCCCCTTCAGGCAGGTATTATATAATTTCTCTTCTGTCCCCTTTTATTAGCCCCTTCATGCAGGTATTGTATCATTTCTCTTCTGTCCACTGTTATTAGCCACTACATACAGGTATTGTATCATTTCTCTTCTGTCCCCTGTTATTAGCCCCTTCATGCAGGTATTGTATAATTTCTCTTGTCCCCTGTTGTTAGCCCATTCATTCAGGTATTGTATCATTTCTCTTCTGTCCCCTGTTATTAGCCCCTTCATGCAGGTATTGTATAATTTCTCTTCTGTCTCCTGTTATCAGCCCCTTCATACAGGTATTGTATCATTTCTCTTCTGTCCACTGTTATTAGCCCCTTCATACAGGTATTGTATCATTTCTCTTCTGTTCCCCTGTTATTAGCCCCTTCATGCAGGTATTGTATCATTTTTCTTCTGCCACCTGTTATTAGCCCCTTCATGCAGGTATTGTATCATTTCTCTTCTGTCCCGTTATTAGCCCCTTCATGCAGGTATTGTATCATTTCTCTTCTGTCTGCTGTTATTAGCCCCTTCAGGCAGGTATTATATCATTTCTCTTCTGTCCCCTTTTATTAGCCCCTTCATGCAGGTATTGTATCATTTCTCTTCTGTCCCCTGTTATTAGCCACTTCATACAGGTATTGTATCATTTCTCTTCTGTCCCCTGTTATTAGCCCCTTCATGCAGGTATTGTATCATTTCTCTTGTCCCCTGTTGTTAGCCCATTCATGCAGGTATTGTATCATTTCTCTTCTGTCCCCTGTTATTAGCCCCTTCATGCAGGTATTGTATCATTTCTCTTGTCCCCTGTTGTTAGCCCATTCATGCAGGTATTGTATAATTTCTCTTCTATCCCCTGTTATTAGCCCCTTCATGCAGGTATTGTATCATTTCTCTTCTGTCCGCTGTTATTAGCCCCTTCAGGCAGGTATTATATCATTTCTCTTCTGTCCCCTTTTATTAGCCCCTTCATGCAGGTATTGTATCATTTCTCTTCTGTCCCCTGTTATTAGCCACTTCATACAGGTATTGTATCATTTCTCTTCTGTCCCCTGTTATTAGCCCCTTCATGCAGGTATTGTATCATTTCTCTTGTCCCCTGTTGTTAGCCCATTCATGCAGGTATTGTATAATTTCTCTTCTGTCCCCTGTTATTAGCCACTTCATGCAGGTATTGTATCATTTCTCTTCTGTCCGCTGTTATTAGCCCCTTCAGGCAGGTATTATATCATTTCTCTTCTGTCCCCTTTTATTAGCCCCTTCATGCAGGTATTGTATCATTTCTCTTCTGTCCCCGTTATTAGCCCCTTCATGCAGGTATTGCATCATTTCTCT
Organism: Protopterus annectens; assembly: GCF_019279795.1. Classification (NCBI taxonomy): domain Eukaryota; kingdom Metazoa; phylum Chordata; order Ceratodontiformes; family Protopteridae; genus Protopterus; species Protopterus annectens. Next base: position 1,485,295,422 of record NC_056744.1, on the reverse strand, counting down.
TCTGTCCCCGTTATTAGCCCCTTCATGCAGGTATTGTATCATTTCTCTTCTGCCCCCTGTTATTAGCCCCTTCATGCAGGTATTGCATCATTTCTCTTCTGTCCCCTTTTATTAGCCCCATTCATGCAGGTATTGCATCATTTCTCTTCTGTCCCCTGTTATTAGCCCCTTCATGCAGGTATTGTATCACTTCTCTTCTGCCCCCTGTTATTAGTCCCTTTCATGCAGGTATTGTATCACTTCTCTTCTGCCCCGTTATTAGCCCCTTCATGCAGGTATTGTATCATTTCTCTTCTGCTCCCTGTTATTAGCCCCTTCATGCAGGTATTGTATCATTTCTCATCTGCCCCCTGTTATTAGCCCCTTCATGCAGGTATTGTATCATTTCTCTTCTGCCCCCTGTTAGTAGCCCCTTCATGCAGGTATTTTATCATTTCTCTTCTGCCTCCTGTTATTAGCCCCTTCATGCAGGGATTGAATCATTTCTCTTCTTTCCCCTCTTATTAGCCACTTCATGCAGGTATTGTATCATTTCTCTTCTGTCGCCTGTTATTAGCCCCTTCATGCAGGTATTGTATCATTTCTCTTCTGTCCCGTTATTAGCCCCTTCATGCAGGTATTGTATCATTTCTCATCTGCCTCCTGTTATTAGCCCCTTCATGCAGGTATTGTATCATTTCTCTTCTGCCCCCTGTTATTAGCCCCTTCATGCAGGTATTTTATCATTTCTCTTCTGCCTCCTGTTATTAGCCCCTTCATGCAGGGATTGAATCATTTCTCTTCTTTCCCCTCTTATTAGCCACTTCATGCAGGTATTGTATCATTTCTCTTCTGTCCCCTGTTATTAGCCCCTTCATGCAGGTATTGTATCATTTCTCATCTGCCCCCTGTTATTAGCCCCTTCATGCAGGTATTGTATCATTTCTCTTCTGCCCCCTGTTATTAGCCCCTTCATGCAGGTATTTTATAATTTCTCTTCTGCCTCCTGTTATTAGCCCCTTCATGCAGGGATTGAATCATTTCTCTTCTTTCCCCTCTTATTAGCCACTTCATGCAGGTATTGTATCATTTCTCTTCTGTCCCCTGTTATTAGCCTCTTCATGCAGGTATTGTATCATTTCTCTTCTGCCTCCTGTTATTAGCCACTTCATGCAGGTATTGTCTCATTTCTCTTCTGTCCCGTTATTAGCCCCTTCATGCAGGTATTGTATCATTTCTCTTCTGTCCCCCTGTTATTAGCCCCTTCATGCAGGTATTGTATCATTTCTTTTCTGTCCCCTGTTATTAGCCCCTTCATTCAGGTTTTGTATCATTTCTCTTCTGTCCCGTTATTAACCATTTCATGCAGCTATTGTATCATTTCTCTTCTGTCCCCTGTTATTGGCTCCTTCATTGCCCCTACTGCTAATGAAATCTGGGTGAAGCTTATGGTAAAATAGGAAGGGTTAACATGAGTCACATCAAATTCCTTCTTAAGGATTTTTTTTTGTCATATTCATTCTTCTTTCAAAAGTACCTTGATAGATGTGTATTGTTATGGAGATTTTTTTATTACTGAGATGGTGAACTCATCTAGGATATCACAACCAATGTTTGCTTACGGCATTCATTGTTTCTCAGACCTGCATCTTTTAAAAAAATCCAAATAAAGATGTTTGTCATGCTTTTTTTATATATATAGAGCCTTTGGCACTGGTAATTAAAATATGATTTCTAATTGCTGTTTACTGTACACTGCATTAATGTTAAAACAGTATATATATAAAGTGGACAAATGCAGCACAGAAACTACACAGGAACCCAAGAACTATATGCAGTAAGTAGAATGAATGAAGAGTGTAATCACTCTGCATTTTATTTATGTTAAAGCAAACTTATTGTGCTTGTATAGAACGTTTTTCTAGTTTTAATATACAGCATTAATTGCACATAATACAAATCTAAAGACTCAATTAAAACTTACAATTATGACAAGGATTAATGCCTAAGATGCCTTCTTTTCAGAAGTGAATAAAAGATTTCAGGTTCTCGGTAGCTTTTCCTTTGTAAAGGACATTAAACATGTTATTTCTGCACTTGGTCACCTTTGACCTCCTCCAACTTTGTCATTTAAGTTCTTTACAACCAAAGAAGATGCCACTACTAAAGCACAGAAAAAAAGGAGATGTCATCATTGGTGGAGTCTTCCCATTGCAGGATACTTTAGAAAATGGAATACCTGAAAGCCAATTATTTTTTTGCCTTGGGTAAGGTTTGGAATAATATAAGTAATGTTCTTTGTTTTTACATCTAGCTATTTGTCTCTCTCTCTCTCTATCTATCTATATATATATATATATATCACACACACACACACACACACACACACACACACACACACACACACACACACACACGCACACACACACACACACACACACACACACATACACACACACGCACACACACACATGTATATAAATATATATTGTGTTATATGTACGATTAGGAGAATTTTTCTTAAAATATAAAAAAAAAATGAAAACTGTCATTAGGATATGAGAACACAAAGTTTCCAATATAGGAATGTGAAAGGCATTTCACAATATACTTAGCATGAAAAGATATGACTACATGTGTATGGACTCCAGTTATTAACTTAGCATTCTCTTGATTGGAAAACTTTTGGCTTCAATTTCTGTTCACTTTCTTAATTTTTATTTATTTATATTTTCTTTCCACTTCTTCAAAAGTTTTTGTATTTCAGCTGTTGACCAAATGTGGCAAAATAAAATCTAAAAATGTACTACATAGAATACTATCACATTGCCCTTTATTGCTGTTTGTATAGTGTTTGTAAGGACTGCTCTGTAGTGGTCTGTGAAATACATGTTTTACACCAAATATCTGATTAAACAAAGTTCGATTTCACATACATTGCTGCTCAAAACTAGCCAAATTTAGATGCAATTGCTGCAGTCTTATTAGAACATTTATTTATTCTTTTTTTAAATATCTGTCCATCAAAATACAAAATACTTTACGTGTCGTTATTCACATGATAATCTATGAATCACCTACAAAACCACAGTGTGGGCATAGAAGTTTACCTGCCATCCTTGTAACATATGTTCTCTAACTGTAAGCTGTTAGTGTGTATAAACACAGCAGTACACTTTTAACTGTTAAGTGTGCAATCCAGGAGTTTACACAAATGATTAGGTGTTGCATAATTCTCCCACAGCTCACTATGTTTAGACTTGCTACTGTCCCATTTTTCTGATGACATGTAGAAGTATTTACAGGATATATGACTCCAAAACAGTTAACATCCTTGACATTCTTGTTTAAAATACTGCACTGTCTTATCTCTCCCTCTTCTGTCCCATATTAGGGATGTATGTTATCAGAGATCATTCTTACACATTGCTACAGTGTTCTGCATCTCGTTGAAATGTGTAAAAGTATTAATTATTTTATGTCTCATATGAAAACCTTACACAGGTTGCTCTTATGGCTTTCTCCTCTCTAGAGAACTTTTTCCCCTAGCAGCATAGGCAAGATGAAAGATAGTGTTTTTTTTTTCACTTGCCTGGTTACCTGGTATAGAGGTTCTACACTATTTTAAGTAGTATTTTTGTAAACAAATACCTATTGTTATATACTTTTTAGAGGCAGAAGTAATCTCTAATGCAGATACATGGGAGAAAACTCACAACTTCTACCTTCTTCACACAAAGCACACCCACAGTGATTATCTCCTGCATTGACTTACCTATTAGCTGTAAATGATTTTCAAGGATGCCCCCAAATTTTTGACTCAAATTTTAGATCTGCCTATTTTAGTACGTACTAAAAATGGTGAGTTTTAGAAATAAGGTGGTGACTTGCACTTAATAAATAATGACACTAAAGAGTTAACTTTTTTTTACTTCATAAATGTATATTAATTCATGTTATTTTGTTCTGTCAATGTCAGAAGTTAATAGAATTAATATATTAAAAGTGTCCCTAATTGTCACTGATTATTTCTGGATTTGTCCTTGATTCTTTTGAGATTTGTCCTGATTCATTAAGAGCGTGAGGCCAGTGTGGGAATCCACTTATGACAACACCTACATTATCTCTTCCCTACATCCACAGTGATGCTGTGCTGCTAGTAAACATCCTTCTTAGAAGCATCTGTTACAAAGTACAAGATACATAAGCTTGTTTAGATTTTTTAACCCTGACATAATTGTCACTACTGAAACCTGGATACAACCATAAATAGGTGATTAATACATTACTTCAACAGGCTACGGTATTTTCAGACAGGGCAGGATAAATGAAAGAGTAGGATGTGTTGCTATAAATTACTAAAATACTCTAGACATAACCCCATACCTTCAAAACATCTCTACTTTAACAAAGCAGAACTTTTTGGCTCAGTACTAAAAACTAGTAATTTTATAACATATGTAATGACACTTTCTGTCTGCAAATATAGATACATATAATCATCAGATAATGCCAGTACAGCTCTAGGTATCCTATGCCGGATCAATTCACCTTGAAAGCGTAATACTTGGTGAATTTAACATTCACTGGCAATTCACCAACACATCCAGTCTCACCTTTATAATAAATATCTATAATGTCACTCAGCTTATTAATAAAATTGCAAGATTCAATAAAACTACAGCTAGAGCCGGTTAGGATTTTTACATACAGCCACTCATTTAAATAAGAAAAAAATCAACTCATCCACAAACAAGTATACAGTCTTGCAAAATCTGTCAAAGAAGATTTCAACAATGGCCAAAGACACTGAAAATGGTCATCTCTAAAAACTATCCCTTGACAAAGCAAGATCTAATTTCAGTACATTTCTTAATATAGTGATTCACCATGCACTACTTTGTACAGGAAGACTTAAATTAAACCCAGTTCCTTGCTTAACTAAGGAAACCTAACACTGACCCTGAGAGAAAGTATGGACAGGCTGGCTTAAAACCCAAATACAAAATGACTATCGAAACATCAGACACCTTAGAAATCTTACTTAACAAAGATTAAATCAGACACACAATTCTACTACCAGCTACTCTAGCTGTAATACCGAAGCAATCTAAAGCACTTCTGGTCTCCCTTTAATAAACACCTTGATGCTGGCCAATCCAACACACCCTCACCCAAAAACAAAAATATCATTACTTTGCAATTCAGTTCCAATTTCATACAAACTGCCCTCTCCCTTCTCAAGGATAACCCCCATCTCCACCCAAAATCCCACAAAAACCTGAAATGCAGCAAGATTTGTTTAGTTTCAAGTCTGTCCCAACAGCAGTTATAAAAATGTTTTCTACCTATCCATCTATCCATCTATCTATCTATCTATCTATCTATCTATCTATCTATCTATCTATCTATCTATCTACTTTTGCATGTGTGCATGTGGGTGGATGTGTACGTGTGTGTGTGTGTGTGTGTGTGTGTGTGTGTGTGTGTGTGTGTGTGCGTGTGTGTGTGTGTGTGTGTGTGTGTGTGTGTGTGTGTGTGTGTGTGTGTGTGTGTGTGTGTGTGTGTGTGTGTGTGTGTGTGTGTGTGTGTGTGTGTGTGTGTGTGTGTGTAAATACAGGTATACATACAGATGTATGTATACTGATATATATGTGCACACTAAAATCAACCATCTTAGCAGCAGACAGTTTGCCTGTTGAGTATTTGGAAATACCAGCAAACACCCTCACCTACCCTGCCTACTATGTTAACTCTGAAAAACTATGTCTAGTCCCTCTGGAGAAAAGGTATTTTATTGGCTCCTATTCTAATTGCTGAATTACATTATTCTGAAAGTCGCTTTGCAGAGACCAGTTCTCCGAAGTTGCAGTAGTCCGAAACAGCACTTTGCTGAATTTTATTTGCTCGGAACATCTGCTTCCATGCTGTCTAATGCACCATAGCAGTTATGCAGGTAGGTGTACAGCTATGTACATTGTGTAAAGCAAAACGTGTATAGCACTCCTATATTGTAAATGGAGATTGCACTACAGTATGGCTGGACAAATATAGCCTTGTTGTCACTGTAGTGCGATCTCAGAGTTGGTATATATAATTTGCAAGGGGTGTGGGGGAGCTTGCCCCCCTGCAAAAATTAGGGAAACATTAGAGGATTTGTTTTAGTGTGTGTTGTAGGTGTTAGTGATTGCATTGTTGGTATTTTGTGTTTTGGCAAAGTGCCGTTTCGGAATACTGTAACTTCAGAGAACTGGTCTCAGCAAAGTGAGTTTCAGAGTAATGTAATTTCAGCATTAAGGATGGGATCCATTTTATTATATCGCTACTCAAAGGGGACACATGCAGAGATTTTCAACTGTATGCTTGTAGCTGTCTTAACACCTTTATCTAAAATCGTGGAAAAAAATGTATGTGTTCACAACTCTTAAAATTCCTCATTAATAATAACCTCCTCTCCAACGCCCATTACATTACCACAACCCCTTTCAATGTTTCAATAACATCATGTATCACATGAGAAATTCTGAACATGTATTATCATATATTTTCCTTGGTCTATCAAAACTATTTGACACCATCTCTAAGCAAAATCTACTCTCATAATTTTTATCCCTAACCTTTTCAAGTCAGCCCTGTCATGGTTCCATAGCTATCTCATATACAGCAGGTGATAAAATGGCTCCAAGATTTTTCATCCTTCTTAACTGTTCCCACTGGAGTCCCACATGGTTCAATACGTAGCCCCCTCTTATTCAGAATTTTTATAAATAAACTTTGCACATCCTCCAAGCACACAACAAAAATACAATATGCAGATGATGCCACCCTCATCTGTGCTCCTCCTTCCCTCTCAAAACTTAATGACCTCACTCAGGACTTCTTCTCATCCTTTGAAACATGGCCAAGAAAATTACACTTTCTTCTAAATCATAAAAAAAAATAGTGTTCTTCACCCCAAAACATTCCTCAGACCAAAAACAGTATTTTAAAATACTCTGTGAAAATAACACCAACATATACAGAGTATAGCAATCAAAGTTAATGGGAATCACAAAAGCTGAACACCTAAAATTTGATCTGCACTTTCATCCAGCTGCTAAGAAACACAAGACACTTGCTGTATTATACAGAAATAAACACAATCTCACTGAAAATGCTAGAAATACATTGCATCAACCTACTTGCCATCAGCACCCCAAAAATGAAACTAAACAATGGTTACAACAAAATTGCTAGATTTTCCAGCAGTCTATTTATAAAAAGTCACCACTGCCTTTTCTTAAAAAAGCTATATCGGCTTGAGCTCCCACAATATCTAATCTACTCACATCTGCATATTGGCCTTATCCTGATATATAAACCAGAAAACTGTCCAGTACTACAGAATCCAATAAAACATTATTCCCCACTCAGGGAACTCTGTTTTCATAATAAATCAGTTTTACTCTCCCAAATCTAATACTGTGGACTATTCAGTGTACTCCTGCTTGTCTCCAAACTTTGGATCTCCCTGCCATTGCATTTAAAGCAAATTGAAAAATTAAAAGCTTTCAAAAATCAGCTTAAATAATATTTAAGTAACTCCTGGTTATGCTCCTGCTCAACATCAGGATAGTACCTTAATTGTAAACACCAACCACTACTGTTTAATTTACTATTCCAATGCATCAAATGCAACATGCATTTTTCTGCCTCCTAATAGTCACTCTGTTTCGAAATACGTCTTGTTTTTCTCATGTTTTATCTCTTGAAAGTTTAACTGAGCACTGATCAACTGCTATATCTCTCTCTCTCTCATGTAATGCAGCACTTTCTCTTTTTTCATTTTATCTCAATCTTGTCAAATCAAAGTATCCAGTTTTATTACTCACAAATATCTGCTACTGTATCATAATGAAACTCATGTTTATAATGTAGCTTCATCACAATATTGCAGGATTTGAATTATGCAGATGGACTGTGTTGAAACATTTTGTTTAATCCTGTGTCTCCGTACTGCAATTGTTATCCTATGTAACTTAAGCTCCCCAGGGCCTCTGCTGTAAATTTTTCTTTTATTTTTGCCCAGGTGGACTTTCTTGATCAACAAATAGAAATAAATAAATGAATATTTGTAAGTCACATGCATCTGTCTAATTAGTCTCACATTGGTAAGGTCACCCTGTATGATTATAGCATTATAACTTTGTGTAGCTGATCTGCAGAACTCTCAAGAATACAGATTCTCGCAGAATGTCCAGATTTTGCCCTCATATATTGGTTCATTTTTAATAAAATTGTCTTTTCTTTCTGGCAAATTAGTTGCAAATTATTAAAGAATGATGTTAGAAAATAATGACAGACATTTGAGTTTCGGACTTCATGTTCTTCAGAAAATTCATACTAATGCACACTTGTTATTCTATCAACTTTCTAAGTTTGTAAGAGCAATATTTAAAAATTGTCCCTATAGTTGAGCCTTTGTCCCACTTTCATTCATGGCTTTGTCCAGATTACTTGCTCCAGTAGGTTGAGAAGTATGCTGATCAGTTTGGATTACTTAACTTCCAGAGTATATCTCGTCATCCTCTCATGGATAGCCACCCCATCCAAAACAGTGGATGTTTATGGACAGCATGCCTTCCCTCTACTGAAAAATTACAAACAGAGAATATTATGCAGGGCACCAATTTAGTAAACTAGCCATTATAAAAAGAAAAAAAAAACGTGAAAACAAATAAACCTCCATCCAGTGCTTTTAAGTCATAGATAATACATATAGTGGCATAGGAAACAACATGAGCAACAACCAAACCACAAAACATCTTGGTATGAGATTGATATGCTACTCTCTGTCCTAGTGTGCCATCATGTCTAACCCTATATCATGAAAAATACATCAGTACCTTTTTCATTTTAATTTTTTGCGCATCTTATTGCACAAAATAAATATTTCTAGCTATACACTGTGGTGCTCATGGTGTTTGCCTGGCCACACCCTTTTTACCATGTTCTTTTATTCTGTATCAGTAGACTTTATAGGAAAGGACACAAAGTGATTCAGCAGAAAGATGCCTCCAAATATTTCACAGAGACAAAAGATGTTTACTTTTTATTTATTGAATGTGTGGATGGGCTGTTTCACAGATCCTTTTCAAACACAATATGGCCCACCTGGCAGTACAAACAGGATTTACTTGATATATAAAATGTAGTGATTGACGACATTACCTGTGTCTTCAACACTGTATAATTATATTTCTCTGGTTAAACAAAAAAATGGCACACAATGCTATTGTAAACAATGATTTTACAGACAGCATCACTATGTAAATTATGTCACATTGTTTAGTGATAAAGATTGTTACTCTACATGACACTTACCATAGCTAAAAGTATCACAGTGTAGCTGTTCCACTGTCTTCGACATGTTACTATGCATTTATACACTTTAGCAAACTCTCTGACAATTCATAGTCAGTGCTAATATTAATTTAACTCATTATAGACGTGCAGTCTTTACACTGCCAGCTAGTTTAGAAATGCTTATTTTCAGTTAAGTCAGGAGAGAATACATTAGAGGTATATGGAAAATGAAGCAGTATTCATATGTATGTAAGTTAGATGGTTGGGATACATACAGAGATTGTATAGAGAAAGAGATTACAGAGAATAGTGAAGGTTGGAGATGAAGGAACATGATTTAAAGTGAAACGTGGGAAGAGAGTAAAGAAGACATGATATTGACACACAAAGTATTAGTTAGTAATATATGTCTGGAGACAGGTGGTCCATGTAAAGAAAACTATAGGTGGGTTGAATTCATGTCTTGAGGCAGAATGTTTAGTTATTATACACACTGCAGACAGGGGTTGTGAGTGTTTTGGTGAGGGTGGTCACAACTAGCACAATATACTATGCTGGTTATTGCTGTGGAATGGGGTTATTTTGGTTGGAGGTAGTTTTCAGTCTGTCCCCAATACACATTCAGACTCAAGCAGGATATATGTTACCTTCTGTTACCCTGTTTGTTAACATTATATTAGTACTTCTGAACCAGGATTTATGAGATATCTGAGTGTATCCCATTTGAATTTTGGATTTTATCATCAATTATGGCAGCCTGTGTAAGACAAAGATACATATAAATGTGTATGTGTGTGTGTGTGTGTGTGTGTGTTATATATATATATATATATATATATATATATATATATATATATATATATATACACACACACACACACACATATATAAATATATATATATATATATATATATATATATATATATATATATATATATTCATGTACATATCTATGTGTCTATATAAGTCTGCACAAGACTGCAAAAGATGCATAAGACTTTGTAAAACATAACTTACTATAACACAGGCAAAATATCATGTTTATAAAATGTTCATAAACACATATGCAGGTAGTTTTTGGATACAGCCAAAACTGCATCTGACTCTCTGAAGACCTGTATTTCATTAAAGCTCATTATTGCCATCTGAAAATTACATCAGTAAGAAATAATGTTTGTCTGTATCTAGACTGCAGTCCTCAAGAATGGATTACATTACATGACATTCTTAGGGGATGTACCTCAACCATCCTTTCATTTTTCCCCAAAGAAATGTTTGCATCAAGGCATGAGTGACATAAATTGATTGACTGCCTAAAAATTTAAATATTTCAAATTATCTTCTCACCAGATAGTATGCTCACTGAATTATATGGTCTATGAAGCTGTGGCTGCAGCAATGTTTGGTAAATAGGATGGAGCCCTCCAGTAATATATTTTACTCACTGTTGTGTTGTATCTCTGATTGAGTCATGATAAACTGTCTTCCCAGTTCTTGTACTGTGATTTTTTTCTTCATAAAAATTTAAACATAAAAGTTACAACATTTCAGTTTGATGTATAATTAGATGTTAAGCAGACTTTACTTGATGTTTATCTAAATGACATGTGCCGTGCCCTCATTCTGGTTGTAGTGGAGGAGAAAAAATATTGCTTGCAGGATTTTGTTAAGACGTTTTGATACCAGACTAAGCAACAAGCTGATAAACATAAAAGTTTGAAAAAAACTTTAAGTCAATCAGTAATGTCACTCACTTGCATTATCTAGATTGTATTTTTTAATAAAATGGTAAAGCAGAGCTAGTGCAGGTGAGAAAAAGAAGTTTAATGCCTAAAATCTTAAATCTCCTAATTATCTTATGCCTGCTACTAGTTATTAAAATTGGAGACCAAACAGTGTCCTTGAAAAGACTTCAATAAATGAAATAGTGTCCTCAGTTATGAGAACACTACAGTTCAGCAATAACAGGTAAGTACAGCTACTTAGATTAATAAACTGTTAATTAAATAATTATATGACTAAATGTGTCTCATTATTGTGCTCGTTGTCATGCTCTTCCCATTGTCATTTGAGACCCTTGTCCAAATTAATGCTGTCTTGTTGCTATAAGGGTCAGTCATTTCCTTTGCTTCCTCCTTCAGGCTGTACAAAACAGAGGGAGGTGGTGGCCACTGTAGAACAATTCCGAGTATTAGATGTACAGACAAACTAGTATGTGCTTCATTTACCTTAATGTTTAGCACTGTTTGCATGTGCAAACCTTCTTGTATTTCTATTTCTATAATTTTGTCTCAGTATATGTGGTGCTGTGCACACATGGACCTGTATCATGTACATGCTATAGAAATTTACAGCAACAGTAACATGCATTCTGTGTATCAGTTTGTCATCTGAACCCTTTCATGTAGCCTGTTGGAAGGACATGTTCAAGTGCTGCAATGTTTTTCTACTATAATATGTCCATATATTGTGTATTCATGCCATACTTATGCATGCATGTTAAATCTGTAACAGTGAGGCATGATTATAGTATGTATGTCACTTTATGCTACATTAAAAACCTATATCAGCAGTGGTATTTAATACCAGTATGGCTGTGTATGTCTTTTTCTTGATATGTCTGTGTTGTATAGAATGCCAGACTTTCTTGGAGAAGAAAACCAGTTAGCCAAGACATGTTCGAAAAGTTATGTATTACCTTTGAAAATAATGAAGCCATACAGCATGTTATTAAAAGAAGAAGTATATACAATTAAGATAAATTTATACAAACAGAGAGGTGTGCATTGGTGTACTTGAAACACTGACCTACAATTAGGTCCTTTATTTTTCCCACAATAGGTACATAATAACTAATAATCATGTGACCACTATTGCATTAGGTTCAAAGCACAAGCATTTTGAGTGAGCAGCCAGAGTGATAGCATTCACGTATGTAGTAGTCAGTTAGTAAGTTATTTAAGTTTAATATTCCTGCCATCTATCCTGATGTGTTTGTATATAATAAACTACTTAAACGAACACCCAATCCTCTTCATCTTATTACGACGTAAAAGACGAGAGACAGATTTCACTTTTATTTTATTTATTTATTTTTTTATGTAGAATTCAGAGATGCATTTTATGGAGAAAGTTTTATGGTGGAATGCTGGTTTAAAGGAATTTAATGGGATAGCAGAGGTTGAGATTTAGGAGGTAAGCTACAGAGCTAATGAACACTGGATTGATTTGGGTGGCCATGTCATTTAACTGAGGGACATCAGAGAAGGTAGTCTGGATGACTTTGCCAGGATTTAGTAGTTGTGTGACTATAAGCCAGAAGACAAATGGGTTCCTTTCATTGATTGTTGGTTTGGTCCTATCTCCCTCTGAAATTGTGTGCCACAGGGTATCAGCAGTAACAACAGCAGCTCTGCAAACTGAAATGTTTCAAAGTTATACATCCATTTGGACTGCTTTAAATATTTGTGTTATTTAACACTGATTAAACCCACCACCCTCATCCTGATCTTTTCTTTCACAGCGATCTGCGCCTTTATACAAATGCTACCCCTGCTTATCTATATGTTCATGTCTGAAGTTTGTATGAAGTTCCATATCTGGCTGCTTATCGTTGTGTATAGTACATTCCTTTACCATACCTCCTGACTTTCATTACTTAGATATCTTTCTCTTTGCATTTATTTGACTTCTTTATTTTTATTGTCCAAACTACACTAAACATTTCTATGACTTAATTGCTTCTTGAGGTTCTCTACATCATTTCTCATCTACATTTCTGCCTGTGTGCCCATGTGCTCCAGATAAAGTTCTAATTGATAGAGTGACTGTATTACATCCTTCCACACTCGCACTCTGAGCTGCTGCACAGTGATCTTCCAAAAGTGCTTTATGAGCCATACTGTTTATAAGTTTGTATCTGACCCTGATGTGCTCTGCTTTGACTAGAATCATACAACCGTATACATATATGTTTGTCAAAATCAAATATTTGAACTGCTTTCATATAGAAGCAGCTGAGTATGCAATCCACATGTGTTTTGTCTAGTTGCAAAAAAATAGATGTTATTTTACAAATGACCTGCCTAAGCAATGATACTGAAAACATGTACATATGGCTGCTAGCTTTAATTAACACAGATGTACAAATAATAACTGCTGCAACTCTCTCCTTGATCTGCTGAAAATTTAATTTTGTCTGTAATGATGTATATGTTTTTAGTAACTGACAATATAACTTTAAGAGTAGAAAAACAGCAGTCTACAGTTAATTGGGTTACAGGCAGTTGTGCAACTCAGACTCAAGTTGCACTGACCAAGGAATCTATACAGGTGGACAATCATTTGTCAAACTGCAGTGTCCAGATGAAGAGTAGGTAGAACCAGAGGAAAGAAGTAGTAAGTACTACTGTACATAAGGCAGATGAACAGAGGAAAAAACAATTTACTACATGCCTCTTAAAATTTTCACAGGAATTCAAGAAATTAAACATGCAGGTGACATAAGCTCACTCTTCTGCCACAATTACATACTGGATTGCTGGAAAGGATAAAATATACTTTAAAACAGAGATCTGAAGTAGTCGACTTCATTCATTCTACATATATGGGTATACGGATCCGATTCGGATCTGAGCCAGCAAAACTTTTCAAGCATCAGCTCCGAGCTCCAAGCCCCTCCCTTACCTATATTACATCACTTCCTCCTATCTATCCCCAGATCTCGTTTGCCGCTCTATGAGTCAGCATCGTGGTCTCTGAGATCTAAGCTAGGTGGTAAGGTTTTTTGGTCTTTTTGTGCTAGTTGAGTGTGAATACCTACACTTTTTTCCTCCCTTTGCATTCGATCATTGTGTTAGTTAAAAAAAAAAAAAAAAAACCAAAGTTAGCTATAAGTGTTTTGTATTTGTGTTTCCCGCCTAGGCCCAATACCTGTTAGAATGTGTGTGTGAGTAAGCCATTAGGGCTTTTACTGTTTCTACTATGGCTGAACAGCCTAAGGTTCTGTTTAGGAAGTGCACAGAGTGTGGTCACAAGCTCTCACCAGCCAATGGACACACTCTGTGTGTTCTGTGTTTAGGGTTCGCCCATCTGTCTGCATCTTGCGACATTTGTTCAGGCTTTAACCCTAGGGCTTTGAAGGCTCGCCGGGCTAAGCTTGTGGATAAAGGTCTGCTACCTGCTTCTGCCCTAGAGTCTGCCTCGATTGCTTCCCCAGCCAGTGACACTGTGCAGGTGGGGACTCAACCTCCCACCAAGCCTGCTTCATCTGAGTCATCCTAGAGAGGTAGGGACAGAAGGGATGAGGATAGGCACCACAAGAAGAGGGACAGGCCCATAAAAAGATCACTGGACAGGGAGTCTTTCTCCAACCCCTCTTCAAAGGCACCCAGGTCTCATTTTCCTCGGCTCCACTCTCCTCATTTCTCGCTGGAGCAGATGAAGTAATCGGAGCTGAGGCACTCCCCTCAGATCCAACCCAGACCTGAGTCGGTCACTTCCTCCAGGTCGACTTGGAGTGTCTCTGACCTGGATATGGACAGGCTGATGAGGAGGTTCATCCAGAACCAGATTCAGATGGGGGTCTTGCCAGGGCCCTCTCTTGTTGGAGAAGGTCCTCCTTCCTCAACTATGTTCCACCCTATTGCTCCTTCCCCGATCCGACCCGACGATTAGGGGCTCTCGGGTCTGAGACCTTTCAGAGCCGTATGGTCGGCGCCGATGGTTCTCGTTTCCTTGACGCTGGCCGTCACCTTGAGCTCCTTGGATCTGATCTCGAATCCAGGAGACTCTCAGTGTCGTGGTTGGGTAGTTGGACCCAAAGGTCGAGATCTCGCTCTTTTGGATCCCTTCCTCAGTGCCTGGACTGCCCCTTCATTGGCTCCGGTCCCTGCTTTGGTGCCAGGGAGAGCCTCTTCCTTACATTCTATGGAGGTGTGCTCTCCATCAGCATTCAGGGCAGTGGAAAGGGTTTTCTCCCAGGAGTTGAGACCACAGCTCACCTACTCAGATCCTACCCAGACCCCTCTGATTTTGGATTCTGCTCCCATTACCCTGTCTCAAGGACAGCCCATGCCAAAACAACTTGAGGCATCATGCCTGGATCAGGCTGTGTCAATTTGCAGACCTCTTTAAGGCATCTTTCATCAATGCACCTTTTGATGGATCATCCCTCTTTGGGAAGACTGTACGCGACACACTAACCCAGAGTGAGAAGGTCGGAAAGACTTTGTCAGCCATCGGAATCCTCTTCTCTAACCCCCAGAGGTCTTATTCCAGTAATCAAATGGGGCAAAAGAAGATGTGGTTCTGGAAATCACAGTCCTTTTGTGACACTCAGGAATACTCGTCCCCCAGAAGCAGAGGGGGAGAAGACCGATGCCATCCCAGAGGCAGAGGGTCCCAGAAACTTCGGGTCTAGGGAACCTTTTTCTGACAGACCTGCACAGCCACCCTGAGGGGTTGCCCAGCTGCTCTACTCTAGAGGCAGTTGGGGGAAGATTTTCCTTACATCCAGTGGCATGGGAGTCCATTGCTGCAGACCGCTGGGTGTTAAGCATCATATGCAGATGATATTCTATCCCCTTCATTTCATGTTCCATAACCCCAGAATGCCTTCCAGATGTTCCACCTGCTCACAGGGAGGCTTCAGCCTTAGAGGTTTCGAAGCTGCTGCAAAAACAAGCCATCAAGCCGGTCCCCCCAGATCAAGCCGGATCAGGCATCTACTCCAGGTTCTTTTTAGTGCCAAAGAAGATGGGGGACCTCAGGCCCATTCTGGACCTGTCTATCCTCAACCTGTCGGTAGAGAAACAAAAATTCCAGATGGTCACTCTATAGTCCATTCTACCGTTTCTGAGAGAATGTGACTGGATGTGCTCATTAGACCTCCAGGACGCTTACTATCACATCAAGATCCACAGGAGTTCCAGGAGGTTTCTACGCTTTCAGCTAGGGGCCCCACTCACTTTCAATTCAGAGCCCTACACTTCGGTCTCACCACAGCCTCCAGGGGCATTGAGAGCCTTTCACCCTGTCCTACCTCCTGGGACAGTAGCCATTCAATCAGACAACATGTCTGTAGTCTGGTGTATAAACAAACAGGGAAGGACCCGATCCTACCCCTTTGTTGCAAGGCCATGAGGGTTTGGGAGTGGGTCATATCCACCAGCTGGTTTATCATAGCAATGCACATCCTGGGATGCTCAAACATGCTATCAGACAGTCTCAGCAGGGCAATCCTTCTGCCTTATGAGTGGTCTCTGAAACAATCAGTGGTGGAGAAGATCTTCCATGTTTGGGGTCAACCTTGCTGCAATCTCTTTGCATCTCCTTACAATGTGAAGTGCAGCAACTTCTTTGCTCTGATCCTCCCTCCAGGGGATGTCCCCAGGGATGCTCTAGTCCATGCCTGGCCTCCCGGACTACTGTATGCTTATCCCCCATTACCTCTTATTCCCAAGTTGCTTCAGAGGGCTTGCCAGCTGCAGTGCAAAGTAATTTTCTTAGCTCCCTTCTGGCCTCGTCAAGTGTGGTTTCCCTTCCTATGGTCTCACCTGTTGGCTCCTCCATGGAATCTAGATCCATGCCCAGATCTGATTTCTCACCCATCAGGCTTGCCCCTGCCCAACCTGGACAGTCTCAAGCTGACGGCATGGCGTCTCCAGTTCCCATGATCATCAGGACTCCCGGACTTTCGTCCCCTGATAAGAATATTCTGGTAGCTTCTCTTAAAGCCTCCACTAGGAAACTCTACAATAGCAAGTGGAGATGTTTTTGCATTTGGGCCTCTCAGTGCAATCTGAACCTGTTTACCCATTTACAGCCCCTGTTCCGGTCATACTGGATTTTCTGGCTAATCTTTTTTGATCAGGTGCAAGTGCTTCTACCATCAAAGTTCAGCTGGCTGCCATCTCCAATTTTCATGTGAGTGAACATAAGGTTGCTCTGGCTTCTGCTAAGTTGTGTAAAGCTTTTCTGAAGGGCACTTTTTTATTGTGAACATCAGTTAAAGAAATGGTGCCCCCCTGGGATCTGACTTTAGTCCTTCAGGCTTTGACCTCTCCCCACTTCTAGCCGGCCGGTTCAGTTCCGATTAAGTTTTTGTCATGAAAGATAGCCTTCTTTGTCACCATCACATCAGCCAAGAGAGTTTCAGAGTTGCAGGCCTTATCCTTCTTGCCCCCCTATTTGGTTTTCCAAAAGGATAGGGTTTCACTGCATATGAACCCTTCCTTTCTTCCCAAGGTGTCCTCAGCAGCCAATATTAATCAGTCTATAAATTTGCCAGTCTTCTTCCCAAATTTCCAAAATAGAGGTGAATGTAAGCTTCATTTATTAGATGTCCATAGATAGCTTCGTTTTTACCTCCATAGGACTAAACCCTTCCGGAAGTTGGATCAATTGTTTGTCTCTTTTTCAAAACCATTTTTGGGCAAAGCAGTTTCAAAAGTTTCCTTAGCAAGGTGGATCACTCTCTGTATTGCACAGGTTTATAAGGACAAAGGTTTATCTCCTCCTGATGTCTTGAAGGCTCATTCCACTAGAACAATGGCCACTTCTGCAGCTTTCTGGTCATGTGTTCCGTTAGATGATATCTGTGCAGCAGCGACTTGGGCCAATTCGCACACATTCATTTCTCATTATAAATTGGGTCTTATTTCTAGAGGGAGAGCATCCTTTGGCTCTGCAGTGCTCAGAAATATCCTTCCATAAGGGCTTTCCAGGAATTATAGTAGCTGGGGACTCTGTCCCATATGTGCAGAATGAATGAAGTCAACTACTTCAGATAAAGAAGTTATGTTCTTACCATAACGTTCCATCTGAGTAATAGACTTCATTCTTCTGCACCTTCCCTCCCTCCTTCCCCCTCTCTTTCAGGTTTTTCCTGTTTAGGATTGTGATTATGTTGCCACTTGTGTCAGCAAACTTGATCTGGGGATAGATAGGAGGAAGTGATGTAATATAGGAAAGGGAGGGGCTTGGAGCTCGGAGCTGATGCTTGAAAAGTTTTGCTGGCTCGGATTCAAATCGGATCCGTATACCCATATGTGCAGAAGAATGAAGTCTACTACTCAGATGGAACGTTATGGTAAGAACATAACTTCTTTTTTCTGGACATCCCTCAGAATGTGTGTAGATGCCTGTCACACTGAAAACTACAGTCACTAAACACGACAGACAACTGAGTTGCTGATAGCTTATGCTTCAAAAACCCCATGCTAATACACACCCTGCAAGCCTAGGAATTGCCTAACAAATGTATTATACAAAATCTGGTCCTGATGTTTGACATGTATCCCATCCTTCCATCAGGCTATGTCTCACATCTTACACTAAGAGTTTGAGAGCTCTGCAAAGGTTCACTTTGTTAAGTGCAGTTCCCAATAATCCAGGATGCCAAGCAAAATATATCTATATCTATCTATCTATATATATATATATATATATATATATATATATATATATATATATATATATATATTGCTATATCTATGTATCTATATCTATATTTATATAGATAGATAGACATAGATATATATATATATATAGATAAATATTTATATCCAAATAAAACAAACTTAGGTCGCATGTAAGTTATGTCCATAGCTCTCATCCATCATATAACTGCCAGTAATTAAACCTGCACATGACAAGCAGCACAAAGTGCCAACTAAGTGATGCTCCCTTGTAACAGTTCTTTGAGAGAGGGAAATCCAGTCATTTATCATTAACTACTGCAAAATATACTAAATTAAAAACAGGTAGTCTTAATGCAATAAGTCTGTCAAGTGTATTATGATATAAGGAATACATACTGTGATTGTGCAAACTAATATCTGTTATACCATGATCAGCACTGGAGCTTTATCAGTCCAGTTAGTGGGAGAACTGTACTAATGGGCATGCAGTTCACCAGCAACTGAGTAAGAATGTGTCTGAATATCAGAGGTTACAGTCACTGCCTGATGGTGCTACAGCAGAACAGCAGTTTATTCAACCGAAGTAAAATTATGGGCTCTTAGAAGTTTGTAAAACTTACTGCGAATAAATAAATAAGACAGGGAATAACATGCTAAAATATAAATGCATCAGAAATAGCACCATGCAATATATTACATTTGACAATATATCATATTACACCAGTCTCCAAACTTTAAATGAAAGGAACCCATTTGTCTTCTGGTCTATAGTCACGCAACTGCTAAATCCCAGCAAAGTCATCTAAACTAGCTTCTCTGATGTCCCTGAATTGAATGACTTGGCCTCCCAAATCAATACAATGTTCATTAGCTCTGTGGCTTACCTCTTAAATCTCAAGATCTGCTACCCCAATAAATTCCTTTAAACCAGTATTCCACCATAAAACTTTTTCCATGAAATACATCTCTGTATTCTCCATAAAAAATAAATAAATAAATAAATAAATAAATAAATAAATAAAAGTGAAATCTATCACTCATTTTATACATCTTAATAAGATGAAGAAGCTTGGGGGTTCGTTTAAGCAGTTTATTACATACAAACACATCAGGATGGATAGCAGGAACATTAATCTTAAATGAACTTACTAACTGATTGACTACTACATACATGCATGCTACCACTCTGGCTCCTCACTCAAAATGACACTCTTGCTTGCATGTGGTCTGAACTTATATGCACATGCTCACTGACTGGAATTCTTCTAAAAAATATATCACAGTCTGATCTACATCCTCCCTCTTTACTGAGTTGTCTCATATATGCAATGACATTTGAGTAGACATGCAATTTATACAGACAGTAATAAAACAACAGTTGTGTCCAGGTTGCCGCATATCTGGAACTAGATCTGAAGATGTGACCTGATCTCATAATGTAATAGCCAAGACTGGGTATAGCAGCAGGAACAATCACTGGTGAATGTTCTCTTTCTGGACTCTGTGATATTCTCTGGAACTTTGATTGCTGATGAAATTTCATCTGGAACAGGAGCATTGGACAAGTCACTCTTAGAATTAGAGTCATTATTCCAGGCAAGATACTGTAACACTGACTCAGATACCAGTAATAAATACTTCCAATTCTGCCTGAATTCCATTCCATGTGATTCCACAATGTACAATATCGGCTCTTGACATAAACATTTCACAAATCCGATGCAATCAAAACCTTTTGATGTCTGCATCCTCACTACCTCCCTTTCTTTCAATGAACTGAGCAGTTTGCTGGACTTATCATAGTAGGACTTCTGGGATAATGCTTTTTCAACAGTTGGGTTTCACGGCTTTGTTGTTTTTAGCATATGGAACCTATAAATTGCTGCTGATTGGTAATGCGGTCCTGGTTTGTCTCGGCATAAATCTTTGGGCAGGTAAACCAAGATCATTATCTTACCTTAGAGTCAATTACCTCGATAGACTCTAAACCTCCACTAACTAGTAATGCAGAAGTTCTTATTTCCAAGATTCAACTCAACAACTGTAAATCCATTTATATCATCTGAATCTACCTTCCCCCAGGCAATAATATCAACACCTTAGAGGCTATCCTAAGTTGGCTGTCCTCCACCTACCCACAAGAAACCATAGTACTCGGTGACTTTAATATAAACCAGAGGTGCTGTACATCTGAGCAGCCTTCTACTCATATCAACCTACATGGTTTTACTGAAACCATTACATCCCCCACTAGATCCAATAAACTTAATAATGATGACAGCACCCTAGACTGGATTCTTACAAATAGTTATCATCAGTCCTACAATTTATTTATTTTTATTTATTTTATATTTGTTGACCGGGCTAGTCTAGCTGGATACATATCCTTTTTCGGTAGAGGCCCGGGGAGAAAAGCTCCAAGTAATGATAAGATTACTACATACAATAGTTAGAATAAAAAAACAAGCTTAAAAATACATTTTGAAGCACAAAATGATTGTAAAGAGAGTACAAGCAATTTGAGCGATCAAAGTTACAAAGTCTTGGTATAGGTTTTAAACAGCAATTAAGCCATGAGTTATAAGGTACAATCAGCACAAGTTCATACAATATTTGACAAGAAAAGCAAATTGGCAAGAAAAGCAAATTGACATTCACTTAGTCAAAGAGGGAGAAGAGAGTAGGCTGGAAGATATAAATAGAGAAGAGTTAGCTTGTAATAATTATAACTATGGTGGGGCAGTAGCCCAGGAGGTAGGGGAAAAAGGGGCAGAGAAAGGAGAATAAGAATATTTAGTCAGGCATTGAGCAGGGACATAGCCAATATATTTTAGGTGATCTTTGAGGTGTTTCTTAAAGAGTGGAGTAGATGAAAGAGAGGTTAGTGTTGTAGGAAGGTTGTTCCAGATTCTGCCCACCACATTGGTAAAGAGTGAGTCCCCAGCTTTGTTATTAGATTTAATGTTGGCAATTAGTAACTTGCTAGCTGAGCATAGTGTTGTAAGATTTTTATATGGGGAGATCAGGTTAGAGAGGATAGGAGTATTAGTAGGGTGGTACAGAATTTTTTGTGTGATTACAAGTTGATTATATCGTAGTTGGTTTTGTAGTTCTAACCATTTGAGTTGTTTGAGTTTGAGACAGTGGTGGGTTCTACAGGGAGAGCCAGTAGCAAATCTGACTAAATTATTATAGCTAGATTCAAGCTTGGTAAGATTGTGCTTAGATAGATTGGTATAAATCGCAGAAGCATAGAATAGGGTAGAAGTAAGATGACCCTGGGCAATGGAAGTTCTAGCCAGTTGTGTAAGGAAGGGTTTGATTCTATACAGAGAGCCTAGTTTTTTATTGGTAGTTTGAATAGTATTATTGATCTGGTCATCAAAGCTGAGGTTGTGATCAATGGTTATACCCAGAAGGCGTGCAGCAGGATCAGGGGAGATACAAGTTCCATTATAGGAGTTAATAGTGAAGTGGATCTGTGGTGATTTTTGAGTGGGAGTGAAGAGTAATGGTTTTGTTTTCTTGGGGTTGAGGAGGAGACATTGATCAGTAAACCATTTTTCTATAGAGTTAAATACCATTTGAGTAAGGGTTTGGAGAGAGGATGAGGACTTGGCAGTACAGATTAGAGTAGAGTCATCAGTGTATTGTATGCAAATGGCTTGTGGAACAATAGTGTAGAGATTGTTAGAAAAAAGAAGAGGGCCTAGGATAGAGCTTTGAGGGCCTCCAGTGTTCACAGGGAGGGGTGTGGAAAGATTGTTGTCCTGGAGTACTGTTTGATGTCTGTTATCTAGATAGGATTTAAACCAAAGAATAGCTTGTGGGTCAAGAGATTGGGCTTTTAGAGTACTGATAAGTAAGCTATGGTTGACCATATCAAAAGCTTTTGATAGGTCTATAAACAGAGCAGATGAGAGAGAGTTATTGTTTCAATTTCTAATACAGTCTGTAAAGCTTAGTAGGGCAGTAGTGGTGCTATGAAAGGGTCTAAAGCCATGCTGACAGTTAGCAAGTAAGTTGTTATGGAGCAGGTGTTGGAGTAGTTGATGGTGGATACATCTTTCCATTATTTTGGCTAATGGAGAGAGTAGAGCAATTGGACGGTAGTTGGAAATGTCAGTGGATTTACCTCCTTTATGCAAAGGGATTATATGGGATACTTTCCATATGGAAGGGATGGTACCTTCTGTGATTGTTCTGTTTATAAGGATGGATATTGGATAAGCTAAAGGTTTGGCAGCTACTTGAAGGTATTCTCCTGGGAGGTTATCTGCAGAGGGAGTACAAGGTTTGAGTTTCTGAAGGAGTTTACAGATAAAGGAAGTTGGAACTGGTTGAAACTGTAAGAGGGGAATAGAACTGTTTGTATTCTGTAAAGGAGAGGGGGTAGTGGGTGTTACTGTTTTTGTTAAAGTTTGAATAGCTTCAGTGAAGTAGTTGTTAAAGGTATTGGCTATTTGCAAAGGACTATCATGGGGAATAGAGTTTGGGGCTGGAGTTCTAGCCTGCCCTGGTTTGAGAAGTTTATTAATGCCTGACCAAAACTTTTGAGGGTTGTTAGAGTGTGATTGTTGAAGTTTGGAATAATAATTATTTTTGTCTAACAAAATGTCTTTTTTGGTAGCGTTTTTTAATTGCTTAAAGTATAAGTGGTCAGCAGTGTTCTTTGAGGCTCTCCATTTGGCCCATATTTTGTTCCGTAGGACAAAGTAGGGGCCCTCCCCGAATCTAAGCGACAACACACTCACCTTCTTAATCAGGTATAAGAGTGACATCCAAAACACAACCATTTGTAAGACTATAAGGTCTAACAAAAATTTTAACTCCAACAGCTTTCAACAAGAATTTATAGCTTGTGACTGGTCACCCCTGAAACACCTGCCATTAGAAGACACAGTTAAATACTTTAATTCTAAATTCTTGACCACTCTAGACTACCATGCCCCAACACGCACAATTAGATGTAGGTCTAAACCAGCCCCATGGCTCTCCAAAACTACCAAACAAAAAATCCTCCAAAGAAACAAACTCTGGGCCATCTGGCAGACAACTAAATGCCCTACAGATCAATTAAAGTTCAAACAGTTAAGAAATTAAACCAAAAAAGCCATACTGTCAGATAAAACAAACTTTTACTGTCACCTCCAACAAACCCACCAAAATAAACCTCAAAAATTCTGGTTTAGCATCAATAAACTTTTACACCCACGTCATTCAGTCACACCCACCCCCTCAGGCTTTGATCACAACAGCCCCAACCAAATAGCCAATTCTTTTAACACTTTCTTCACAGAGACCATTCAATCTCTTGCCAATCAGCCATCCCCTGACACTACATCTTCTTCCTCTGATATCTCTAACAGCCCTCCACTATTTCAATTTCAACCTGTTCCTACATCCCTTGTCTGTACCCTTATTCCGAAACTTAAACCCACCACCCTCACTGCAGATTTACTACTTGCAGAATAATTGCAAAAACCTGCTAAAGCTATAGCCTACCCCATATCTATCCTCATTAACAGAACTATTTCTGAAGGAATGATCCCATCAATCTGGAAATTTCACATATTATCCCAGTGCATAAAGGTGGTAATTCCAAAGATTTATATAACTACAGGCCCATAGCCATATTATCCCCATCGACAAAAATCATGGAGAAGTACATTCATAAGCAGCTATTAAACCACGTACTAGAAAACAACTTACTAGCTATCTGCCAACATGGCTTCAGACCATTTCATAGCACAACCTCTGCTCTCTTATCCTTCACCGGCTACATTAATAAAAATCATAATAATGACACTCTGTCCTCAGCCCTGTTTATTGATCTGTCAAAAGCCTTTGATATGGTCAACCACCAGCTACTCATAAACATACTTAAAAACCTGTCACTGGATCCACTTGCTATACAGTGGTTTCAATCCTAGCTAAATAACAAGTAACAGGCTATACTATGGGAGAATAACTTGTCTTCCCACCTCCCAATTACCCTCGGTGTCCCTCAAGGCTACATACTGGGTCCTCTCCTCTTCTCTATCTTTACAAATGACCTACACTCTGTAATACCTCAAGCTACCTGTATCCAATACGTGGATGATTCCACGTTAATATGCTCAGCCACTTCTCCATCACAACTACAGTCCCTAACCCAAAACATGCTTAGCACAGTAGAGAAATGGCTCCTTTACCAATGTCTCATCATAAACTCCCACCCATAGAGCCTCCCCACTGAACCTCAATGTTACATCTAGCAATGGTACTATCATATCTCCTGATTCTACTACAAAACTACTTGGGGTACTAATTGATAATAACCTTACATTTGAGCCCCATATTAACAACACTATAAAAACAGTAAACAAAAAACTAGGTTCTTTCTATAGGCTCAAACCCTTTCTGACTCCACTAGCCAGGACCACTATTGTCCATACCCACTTAATCTCAACCCTACTATACACATCCCCTGTCTGTATTAAACTATGTAAAAGCAATATTAACAAGCTGGCTATCTCCTACAATAATATTGCCAGATTTGCAACTGGGTCAACCTACAGAACCCATCACTGCAACAATCTTAATCAACTAGGATGGTTAGAGTTGTCAAATCTAATTCTACTGAACCAACTAATAGTGGCCCATAAGATCCTGTATCAACCTTCAAATACTCCAATACTCACTAACCTAATCATCCCTTACAATAATCTAAAGACCCTGCGTTCATCAAATAAACTACTGGTACAAATAGGTAAAACCAACAATCTGGCCAGAGACACACTGTTCTCTAACACAGTGGGTAAAACCTGGAACACCCTCCCCAATCACCTAACCTCCCTATCCTCAGGTACCCTATTTAAAACCAAACTTAAACCTTACCTTAAATCACATTGGTTATGCCCCTGTGCAAACCCGGACTAACTACCTCACTTGTCTCCAGACACTAATCTTCATACCTGCATGAGCTAATTTATCTTTTAATAACAATATTGTGTGTGTGACTTTACAGTTTAATAGTGTGCTTTTTTACATATTTTTGCATATTTTTTTGTATGTACATTTATAGCTGTTATATAATAGGTTTGTCTTTTTTACTCATAAGCTAAAATGCAATGAATTGTTATGATGGCAAAACTTTGTAATGTACCTGTGTATTGTAAATACTACTGTGAAGTGTAGAGCTTTTCTCCCCGGGCCTCCACTGAAAATGGACATATATCCAGTTGGACCAGCCCGGTAAACAAATGTAAAATAAAAATAAATAATAAATTATCATGAAGAATGTTTCTGAGATTTAGAAAGTTTAGAAAAACATCAGTATTGCCATGTTTGGATTTCTCTAACAGCTGTTTTGCACTTTGAACTGCATGTTCAGCCAAGCCGTTTGACTGCAAATACTCAGGACTACTCGCAATATGAACAAAGTCCCACATTTCAGCAAATTCTCTGAATTGCTGACTTGTAGGGGTGGCCTAACGGTTAAGGTGTTTGCCTTGCAAACACAAGGTGTAGGGTTTGAGTCTCACAAGGGATAATTGGCTAGGCTTAAAATGGCTCGCAAGGGCAGTTAGCTTAGTACTAATCTATGAACCTATGAACCTATGTAAGCTGTGTACCATTGTCAGAAATAACTCTGTGCGGACTACCATGGACAGAAAAATGTCTCTTCAACTTACTAATGACAATATTGGATGTTAGGTTAGGAAGTAGGTCAATCTCAAACCAATTTGAAGCAATCTGAGTAAGACACTACTAACACCAAGTAATGCTGACCATTCCAATCAAAGATATCTGTGGCTACTGTCAACCATGGTAGTTAAGGAATCTTGCTTAACTGAAGTGGTTCCTTTTGTTGATGCGGTTTTGTACTATTATGTAAAAACAAGACAAAAGTACTTTTTTTGACATCTTTTGACATAGAAGGCCAAAGTACTAGTCCTCTCACCCTTCTTTTGGTAGAATCAGTTCCTGGGTGGCCATGTTGTAAGATCACATTTGGATATTTCATGATAATACCATTGTCTGACAAAATCTCATCTCTATATGGAAAATACTGCTGCACATCTACTGATAAACAAGATTGTTATGAAGGCCATCCTTGACTGATAAAGTGGTTGAGCTTCTGGACAATTGGATCTGAAGCTGTGTGAGTTCTAACCTCATCAAGATGTGTGGAAGAAAGATTTCCCACTTCCATGACTTCAAAATAAGATTGCTCATTGTCATGCTGTTCTACGGTCTTCCTGGGCCATTGAGATAAGGTATCAGCAAGCTAAAGAACTTTGCCTTTTGTGTTAAAAAGATAGAAATTGTACTTTTGCAATTTCAGCATCATGCATTGAAATCTCACAGGGGTTGTGTGCACTAAAATGGTGACTAGAGTTTGGTGGTCAGTTTCAATCTGGATAGGCTGGCCATAAATATAACCATGAAACTTCAAACATGCAACCACAATTGCCAAGAGTTCTCGCTCTATCTGGGCATACTGCATCTCAGTTTGGGTTAGAGTTCTCGATCCAGAGGCTACTGGTCTACCCTTTTGAAGAATAACTGCATGTAGACCAAACTTAGAAGCATCACAGGAAAGAGTAACTGGTTTGTGAACATCATAACAACATAGAGTGAGTGGATTGGCTATATTCAGTTTCAAGGCATGAAATACTCTTTGGTGTTGTTGCGACCAGGACCAGGTTACATCTTTATGTGTCAGTTCTCTTAGCGGTGCTGAAAGTTGACTTAAGTCTCGAATGAACTTACCTAAATTGTTGACCATGCAAAGAAAAGTTTGTAGGGCTCGGATATTGTCTGGAGCTGGCATTTTGAGAATTGCTGTCTGCTTGGAAGGATCTAGTCGAATGCCTGAACTAGTAAACAAATGACCAACATCAGTAACTTCTCACAGCCTAAATTTGCACTCCGGAGGATTCAGCTTAAGATTCACTTCACGTGCTCTTTCCAGAACTTTCTTGAGGTTTCTGTCATATTCATCTTTACCATTGCCTCCTACTAGAATATCATCTACTATTATAATACATGGATAGCCAGGAAAAATTTGTTCCATCACATGCTGAAAGACTTCACTGGCAGAATTTATTCCAAATGGCATTCTCAGAAATCTGTACCTCCTGAATAGTGTACCAAATGTGGTTATTAAAGAAGATTTTCATTAGAGCAAAATTTGTAAAAATGAACTCTTTTTCATCCAAGACAGAAAAAACAGTGACATTTGGCATGTGGGCAGCAACCTCTTAGACTGTGAGCATAGGAAGATAAGACCTTTTTAATGCTTTGTTCAATCTCTTGGATCAATACATATCCTGATATCATCTGAGTTTTTCTTATTAGCTACTACCATGGAGGATACCCATTTATTTTGGTTCTTCTACTGGACAAATTACTCCTAGCTGCACCATTTTGTCCAGCTCAACTTTGACTCTGTTCTGCATAGCTACTGGAACTTTTCATGCTGGTCTAATAACTGGACTGACTTCTGGATCTAACCTCATGGAGTACACAATTGGTAGTTTGCCTAGTTTGTCTGCGAAAATATCAGCATACTCAGAAAAAATAGTTTGGGCAAAATTTGAGCTGTTCTCATTCAAGCATACATGGCAGACTTCATTATTAAATGAAAGCAGTCCCATTTTAAAACTGTCTCTAAGACCTAATAATGACTGTACATGTCTCTTGACTATGTAAAACTGCATGTCATAGCTGTTCCCAGCAGAATAACATGAATGCACTACTGAGCCTTCAGTATGAATCTCTTCACCACTTTGTCAAATCAAGTTGTTCTGCAGCTCTTACTCTAGCAAATGTTTCTACTGACATAACATTGCACTTTGAACCAGTATCATCTTTAAGCTCTATGGGACACCCATTAATCCAAACAGTACAATAGATTTCATTATTTGATCACAAATCTACTGCATTGACTATTTCACCAAGCACAGTGACACCATCAACATAAAAAGTAGGGTTGCAGCTTTCAAACTGATTGGTTTGTCTCTTTGTATGCTCTCTTTTAATAAAAGAATGTGCCTTGTTTAATTTACAAAACCCTTTGAAATGATTCCACTTATTGCAAGAATGGCACTGCTGACTAAAAGCTAAGCATTTTTCTCATTTATGTTTGTGATTTCCACCACAATTACAACAGTTGACTATGAAGCTAGCTACAGGTTTTGCTGAGTCACCCCCGTGCTTTGCTGCATGCACCTTAGGTCTTACTGAAGCTGTTATGGGTTTTGCTGAAGCTGCCCTGGGCTTTGTTGAAATGACCATGCCCTTAGGCCTGTATCTGTTAACCTTGTGATGCATACTATCGACATTAGCTCTGGAAGGTACTGGTAGGCTTGCTTTTTCATTTTTAAGCATGCCTTTCTGTAAGCTCGTATATCTGGCAAATCTCAATGAACTTGTTTAATGTTAAATCACTGCCTTGAAGCAAAATCTGTCTCACTGTGTCATCATTAATACCACACACAAGCCTGTATTTTATCAACTCATCCCTTAGATCACCAAATCTTTACATTGTAGCTTTATTTCGCAAGTCTGTTATTATGCTGCAAAAGTTTAATCAGGCTTTTGATCTCTTGTGTAAAATAAGTGTCTTTCCATTGTAACATTCATTTGGGGGTTGCAGATTTCTCTAAAGGTACATTTTAAGCATTCAGGGTCTTCCCATATTTCAGCCTGTACCACAATATGCTGGTCTTCCCCCTTCCCTGCAAACACAGTAGTTGCATACACAAATGAAAGCTCTGTTTCAATGGTTTCTGAACCAGCTAAATTAAGTAGAATAAATGCCATTGTGCATGCATCTTTGTCAGAAAAAGCAGCCTGTATGAAACTATCATATTTCTGCTCAAACGCTCTTCACTTTTTTGCAATATTCTTATCAAACACAAGTCTGGAAAATCCTTCTGCCATGCCAACAAATTATAGTAAAACACAATGCAATCTTGGCCTTTGTAATTATGTATGAAAATGAACACACACCAGATACTTGCAATAATATTCAAATTCACAATAATCTCTTTGAAATACTGTACTTTGCAAAATATTCTTAGAAATGACTGTACTTTGCAAAGTAACTGCACTGTAATACTGCACACACACTTGCCAGCACTTTACAGACTTTGAATATTTCAAATAGCTTTGTCAATGTGAAAAAGTAGTAAATAGCAAAAATATGGTCATTTTCCCTTTTTTATACATTTTATGCGATTCAGATATTATTTCAAATGTTTCTGCAATTATTTTAAATGTTTTTATCAGTATGTTGCAGTTTCAGAAATTTCGTTAAATTAGAAGCTCATTTTGAGCATTCTGAATGCTTCATTTTATATTTGTAGTGAAAGAAATCATTTAAGCAAGTTTTAGTACCTGGAATTTGGTTCTGATCTGTTTGCAAGTCGTTTGAGCAGTAGGTATGATCCAAATTCGCATATTTCTCCATTTCTAACCTGTTGCCTTGTGGCTGTGCTCTGGGTCCCATTCTGACACTATGTCACTCACCTTGTACATCTTAGTAAGAGGAAGAGGCTCAGGTGTTCATTTAAGTAGTTTATTACATATAAACACATCAGGATGGATGGCAGGAGCATTAAACTTAAATGAACTAACTGACTACTACATGCATGCATGATATCACTCTGGCTGCTCACTCAAAATGGCACTCTTACTTGCACATGCTCTGTACTTATATATGCATGTTCCCACTGACTGGAATGTTTCTTAAAAGTATATCACAAAAATACCTTTACTATATCATCCACACAAAACAATAGACTTTAGATTGTCACACATAGTAAATTATTGGGATCGCCATAGATGATAACCTAAAATTTGACATACACATCAAAAATACTATCAAGAAGACCATATAAAATGAGATCTTCTCTACAAAGCATTCCTTTGCTCACCTTGTAATCTTGAAGACCACTGCCTTCTCATATATATTATCAAATCTATCTTATGCCTCTCCACTACTAACAAATGTCAGCTCCTCCCTTTTAACAAAAGTAGAAAAATGTTATAATAAATCCACAAAATTTGCAACCCACCTTCCAAATAAAACCCATCACTACCTTTCACTCAACCAACTTAACTAACTGGAATTCCCCAACTATCACAGATTCAATCAATTTAAACTAGCCTAAAGTATACTTTATCACCTAAATAATGTCCGGCACTGAGGACAGCAATACTATGATACTTCCCTTCTAGATTTCGCAGGTCTAAGGACACATATCTTGCCAAAGTCCATCAACCAAATAAACACTGTGGAGCAAAGTATCTCTTATACATCCAGATGTTGGAATACTGTCCCACAAGACCTAAAACAAATCATAAATCCAAAATACATCAAAGTAAACCTTAACACCTACCTCTTGGTTTCAAACTATGCTCCTGCCATTCTTCTCCTATCTAAATGTCTGTCTTAGTGTCCTTCTGGTCTTCTTGCATAATTTATGCTTTGGGCTTTCATCAGAAGACCTAGTAGCTTAGCCACACCTAGAAAATCTTATCAAGCAATTTAGTAATGCCCTTCACATTCTGCTACACCTGTCTACCCACGTATAAGAAGTTCTTAACATTATCTTGCTACAAGTAAAATTGAAATGTAACTCTATGTAATATAATGATGACTAGAATTTCTCTTTCATTTTTTTTATTTCTTAACATGCTCATTTTTGTATCTTGCATGTGATAGTTATTGTAGTTTTGACATGTATTTTATTACATTGTATTGTAAACAAATGGTAATCAATAAATAGTAAAATAAATAATAATAAATAAACAAACAGATATCTTTATTTGGCTGATTTGACAGAGACCAGAGTTCCTTGATATGCTTATTATGACCATTTTTTGACATTTGGAAGGATACATTTATTTTTACATGCAATGGGATTTTTTCCATTTATTGTAGGGTCAGCTTATATTTAGTTCCCACCATTGCGGTTTATTCTTAAATTTGCCATTGTTTTATTTTGAAGGGGACAGATATTTCTAAACATCTGTTTACACGTGCATAAAATTCGGCAGTGAAGGATTTTGATTACATAGCTGGACCATTATGGTGGAAGAGAATGTTGAATTTAGCCAGGTCATCAATTAGATTTGATC
Source organism: Protopterus annectens (assembly GCF_019279795.1). Taxonomy (NCBI): domain Eukaryota; kingdom Metazoa; phylum Chordata; order Ceratodontiformes; family Protopteridae; genus Protopterus; species Protopterus annectens. Next base: position 1,485,263,541 of record NC_056744.1, on the reverse strand, counting down.
ATAGAATCATAGATTAGTACTAGGCTAACTGCCCTTATGGGTCATTTTAAGCCTAGCCAATTACCCCATGTGAGGCTCAAACCCTGTACCTTGTATCTGTAAGATGAACACCTTAAACATTGTGCCAACCTCCCAAGCTCTTATTAAACTACTTTTAGCGTAATCTCTCAAAACTGAGTCATTGGAGGATTCCTCTAGTTTCAGTCCTATGGTAAGTATGACTGTCACAACTGTTTGAAACAGCTGTCCCATATTGGTGTGAATCAGGTCTAGGATCTTATCTCCCCTAGTAAGGGTGTGCACTAACTGGTCCAGAGGGTTTGCATTTTTGAAGTTCAGAGATCTTTGGGCATACATGTTTAGAGATATATAAGTTTCCCAGTTAATGGAGGAGTAGTTGAAGTTCCTCCGGATAATGGTATTTGGCTGAATGCTTAGGGCTTCCAGACTTGTCATGTAGAAGGTATGAGTGAAGTGGGACATATGAGGTACAATTGTTAGCTATAATATGATACAAAGTTTTGTTACTTGTAAGATGGACATGGAGGAGCTCAAGATTATTACCCAGCCTAATGAGTCTGGAGGTGAAATTTTGTTTTATGAATATAGTGACCCCAACACCTTCACTGCCATCATCCTCTGCGGTGGGTCTGAAGGTGTGGTGGGCATTGAATCTTGCAGCCATGAGATGCTTTCAGTATCATGAATCAAGTTTCTATGATAATGCATATATCCATGCATTCTAGGTTCAGTAGTGCATGTATAGAGTGTACTTTTTGTTATGACTTGTAGAAATGAGCAGCAATTCCTTCATGTTATCTGAATTATGTTTTGTTACACTGGAAACTTTTGAAAATTGAGTTTGCCTTAAAAGGAAATTATGGGAGTGAATAAGGTTTCTATATTGCCTGCATTCCCATTAATATTCAGGTACACCAGGCTAATATTCTTGAGCAATTCTACAGCAAATTAGCCAACTCTGATGATAAGTGACATACACATTTCACCGTTGTGTAGCACTAAAGCACCTGAACTGGCTAAAAGTTCCTCACTCTTTTACTCTACCTCAACTATTTACAACAATTACCCTTGTTCATAAACCCCAAAATACCTAGTCTAACTCACATCCTTCAATATTACTCATCATCAAACAGGCCTCTTCACTTAACAGGTAAAAAAAATATTCCTAAAAACTAAATTAAACAGCTCTGCCAATAACTATATTCTTCCTTCATCTCTGAAATCTGGAACTCCATCTCTCTTGACCTCAAACAAAGAAGTCAAGTAAAATCTTTCAAATCACAATTAAATAATACCTAATGAACACATATCTGACTTCCTGCTCAACTCACAGCTAGACCAAAATTCCAGTACATCAACACAGTGTATTCTAAGTTATGCAATGCCTCACCTTATCTAAGGACTCTTTACCAACAAATGATATCATTTTACCTTAAATCCCTTACTCCCAGCCCTTTCCCATTTCCTTAACATTTCCTTCTCTTCTCCTCATTCCGTCCTCTATATCTCTCAATCTCTTAGTGCAAGAAATCTAGACAAAGTCTAACAAAATGGGGGGAACAAAGGTCCAAAATAGGGACAGATTTTAAATATTGATTGTATAAAGTTATAAAGCTGCTAGAGTAGCAGGGTTTGTGTTAACACATATCTTTTGAAGGATTTTAAGTCTGAAAATCAAATATATGTCATTTGCTGACTTCAATCCTCAAATCATCTCAGTGATTTGCCAGAAAACCACAAATTTTATGAGGAACAGACCAAAACTATGAGACAAAAATCTGGACATTCTGCGAAAATTTGGACAGTTGAGAGGTATACACTTCTGTTATTTTTAGTATAGCTTCCTATTCCCATTCAATATCTCCTAGCTCGCTGCTTTGCTTTTTCTCTCCCTCTTCTTACATTCCTCCTCACATCATATCCTTTCTGTATTTCTAAATAAACAGCCACATATCATACAATAGTACCAATCAACCAGTTTTCATGACAACAATCCTATGTCATCTTATTTATCCTTACTCAATCTTCCCCTCACTCACCTTATCTGCTAATCATCATTTTTAACAACAAACCTAATCCAACAAGTCTCTTTATTGCACGTCTATCTGTTTATCTGCTGTTGACTGTCAAACTTGTCTATTTGCTTTGTGCCACCTGCACATTGCTGTGCAACTATTAAGTCCAACAATGCATTAATTAAATAATTTTTTGTTCATGACTTTTTAAAAGCATGATCCTACAAAATACTCTTTCGTTTCCTTCCACTTTCATTATTTTGAACCATTGTTGCACTCATGTATTAGATTGTATTCATGACCTACATTGCTTTTATGTATTAATATGGACTGCGGTCTTTTCTAAAAACTGTGGGATGGAATTTAGAAGGATTACCATGAGGTGTGCATGAGGTGTATACCTTGCAGTAAACCTTTTGTATTCAGAGACAGCCATACACATTGCAAGAAGACAAGCAGTATCATGGTGGCCTATTTCCATCGCAGTGCTAAATGCTAATCCTATTTCCATGGCTGTGCTAAATTCTAATGAGGCAGTCTGGGGAAATGAATATGTTATTTAGCCATGTGGTTTTCCCCAAAACTGCCTGTGGTTAGGTATTTATGTAGATGAGTGATTCAGAGAATAGCTTGGATGTGTAAAGTAACATGGCTGCTCCTGGCCACTCGTGTTAATGAGCACAACCAAAAGCTTACATTCATCCACTGCATTACAGGTAACTGTGGGGCTGCTTAGCTTACATGTAATGTTGTTTTGTGTGTGTATGCCTGTATTTTGGTGGAGTGTGTGTGTGAGTGTGTGTGTGTGTGTGTGCGTGTGTGTGTGTGTGTGTGTGTGTGTGTGTGTGTGTGTGTGTGTGTGTGTGTGTGTGTGTGTGTGTGTTGTTGTACATATGTGTACCAGGGGGATTAGAGGGACTGTCATACTGCCACATTACATTAAACTAATGAGCAAATTCTGCAACACTCATTTTGGGGGAAACACTAGCCACCTGGGCAAACTCTATGGGTGGAATTCAATAAAGCCTTCATGGAGCGATTCTCCATGTAGGCATAGTGTTACAGTTCAAACACAGAACATGGCTGCTGAGCGATCCAGGTAACAGGCTTGTGAGGCATGCCCAAGTATGCAGACATGGAGGTGTCCACGGAATGCAAATCACCTCATAAGCTGGTAAAAAACATGCAAATGAGGTTGATTTGTGATTCAAGAATCAGAAAGGTACCTGTGTAGGTGCCATGTCGGTGTAAGAAATGTAAGCTGTTAGAAACCATGTACCGGACTGTAAAATCTAAACAGGGGCTGTAAAAGCCCCCCAAAAAGTGTGGATATTGCACAGTAGGCATGCAAATGGCCAAAACTATCACCAGTGATTCCAAAACGCAATGCAATTCAATAAAAAATATAACTTTTATACATATATCACGTTTAAACAGTGCTCAGCAGCACACAAACATGCTGATATGCAAAAAAAAAAAAAAAAAGAAAAAGAAATAAAAAGTTTAGAAAATGAAAATTAAAGATTTGCAAAACTATTGCATTATAGTGCCCAGCAGGCAGAGTCATACAATGTCAGGTTAAAGTGGTTGCTAAGGATACAGGCCCTGGTGTAGTGAAGTATCCAGGGTATACTCAATTAGATGTATATAAATAAGCCAGGGTTACTGAATAGCAAAAAGGGCCACTGTGTCCACAGGTACAAACCATGGTAGGGCTAGAACCATCTTGGTGTTGGCAGAAAAGGTAGCTGATATCAAGAGGGGGTGTGTCACACCATGTGTAAGCGGATTGGATCATAAACTAGTAAAACTGGTGGTAGGTGAATAAAAACTCCAAACTGAAACGCCAAACAGGGTCCAAAAAGAGGAGCGGAGAGCAGAAATAGTTGCCTCAATTGTTATTTTATTCAAGCCACGTAAAACTCCAGTAAAGCCAAAAACACGCTACATTAAATCATTAACGCTCTTAACACACGCATTTTCGTCTGTAGGACCAGACGTCATCAGATGAAATACGGAATTAACACAATCCCTTTTATACCTTATCCAATAAAATCAATTGATGCTCATTAATTAATATATTTAAAAATTCCAATTTTCTCATTTTCATATGCTAATGCGAATCTATACCTAAAAATTCATTTCCCTAACCCATAAAAACATCGTACATTATATATATGATGAATTATCCTTCTTAAAACAATTTTATTCCAATACATGTTTAAAAATAATAAAGTACAATGCATGAGGAATGAAAAATAAATAAGAAATAAACAAATATATATGTATGGTGCAATGTTAAGCTGCCCTCTAGTGGGAATCCATATTATTAAACTTAAAATGTTCACATAACATCTTTTAAAAGTATATTTAAATGACCATTCCAATTAGAATAGAATAAATAAATATGCATATAAAAATTATTTTAAAAAAATGTGAAAAAAAGAGAATACTTCTGATATTAAATTATTTGAAATTAGTTTGTATTATAATTTAGCTGCCCTTAATTTTAAAATAGGTGTAATACTTATGTAGTGATTCAGCCCTGGTGAGTTGTATGCCTCTAGTGTCACCTGGCACCAGAGCTCCCTATATTCAATTTTTTCTTCCCAGGGACCTCCTCTTATGTCTCTCTGTGTATGTTCTAACACCATAAATCTAAAATTGGCCCCTGTGCATTCTTTGGTATGCTTAAACAAGGCATTTATATCCTTGCAATTCTTAATGTCATTAAAATGTTCGTATATCCTTCTTTTTAATTTTCTTTCCATTTTTCCTATATAGAAAGAATTGCAAATCACACAGGTTGCCAAATAAATTAATCCTGTGGAATCACAGTTATAATAATTCTTGTTGTTAATAATCCTCCTATTTCTGCTTGCTATATAAAGCCTATCTGTATTCCAAATGTAAGGGCATTGGGAACATCTCCCACATTTGTAGGTACCCATCTTTTTTACGTTCTGTGTAGGCATGGTGCTCCTACTTTCTAAAATGTTTCTAATTCTTTGAGCATTTTTATATACTATTTTCGCTGGGATTCCTTCTAATTTGTCTATATCTGTAATATTAATGAATCTTTCCCATTCTTTGGAAAATATCCTTCTAACATTGCTGTTAAGTGCATAAAAAAAAAAAAAAAAAAGATAAAAAATAAAATAAAAAAATAAAGATCTCTCTTGATCTTTAAATTGTTCTGTATTGAAATCAATTACCTTCACAATAGGGGAATATCTATCATTCCTTCCCCTTTCTATTTCCTGCCTAATATCCTTGACAAGCTTTGGGGGATATCCCCTATCCACAAACATTTTTTCTAAATGCACACATTCCTTGAAAAAATCATCTTGGGAACTTGTCATTCGACTACCTCTCACGAATTGTCCTTTAATGATATTTCTCTTACAGTGCAGGGGGTGTGCACTGTCATAATGTAAATACGTATTACAATATGTAGGTTTTCTAAATACTTTTGTCTCAAAAATATCCCCCGTTTGTAAATTTCCAAATCTAGGTACTGTAAACTTCTATCAGATACTGTATAGGTGAATTTCAAGAACTCAGTGGTTTTATTTAAGTAAACCATAAATTCCTTGAACTTCTCATGTCCACCAGTCCAAAATAGGACTATATCATCCAAAAATCTATGGTAGAGTACCCAATGGGAGCTAAATTGAGAATTTAATACATATTTCTCTTCCCATTTAGCTAGTACTAAATTAGCATAAGTTGTGACACAAGCTGCTCCCATGGCTACTCCTTGTATTTGTCTAAAAAATTCACCGTTGAAGTATAAAAAATTATTCTTTAATACCATTTCCATCAACCAAACATTCACTTGTTTCTCATCAGTTGTTAAATTACTACTTTCATACAGTATTTCTTCAAACATACATGTACCTTGAGTATAGGGGATGGAAGAAAATAGATCCACTACATCTATGGTAATAAATAACATGTTTTTAGAATATTTAACCCCAGAAATAACTTTCAACAAATCCCGAGTCCTTTAATATATGTTCAATTTCCACCCATAGATTTTTAACTTTAATATCAATATATTTAGCTAATGGGTGGGTTTTAGAACCATCAGCTGAAACTATTGGTCTTAGTGGGGGGTCTAATTCATTTTTATGGACTTTTGGGATTCCAAAAATTGAGGGAATTTTAGGTTTTTCTACTTTTAAAAATAAATATTAAAAGATTTTATGTGAACATTTTAAGTTTAATAATATGGATCCCCACTAGAGGGCAGCTTAACATTGCACCATACATATATATTTGTTTATTTCTTGTTTATTTTTTATTTCTGCTCTCCGCTCCTCTTTTTGGACTCTGGCGTTTCGGATTGGATCATAGCTTCACCTGTTTGTGCTCAGCTAAGCACAGCTAAGCAGGGGGGACATGTCTGAGACTGCTAATCTATGCTTAGCCCCATGGTGCATGTTTTAACTGGTTAGAGAAAAGCTAAGCATGCCCATGTACAGGGAAGGGTCCAAACTGCTGAGCAATGTTTACAATAGCACCACAAGTTTGTGCAGCATGCTGCAGTGCTTAGCATTGAAATAAATAAATAAATAAATAAACAGAAATAGCCTGGGAAAGCCAATCAAGTATAAATGACTGATAAGCCCAGTTCTACTGACACTGCCCCATTCAAACCCCTCAATGATATACCTGGCAGGTGGAATGCATCATAGTCAGCCAGTTACACAGGCTGCATCTGCAGCACACCAGTATATAGTATGCATACAACCTTCAATCTGATTTTTCCTACATACTCTACACCATTGAAATACACACGTGGGAATTTTAACTGACAAAATTATAGGAGCTGCTGCTGCTGTACTACATCTGTATACACTAGGGGCTGAGGTCAGTGATGATGCTGATGCTGACAATAGGCCCAGACTCATAAGGAAAAGAGTGTTCAGGCCCAGGGTAACCTTTCAGGGGCTACATGAGCTGGAGCTAGTAGAGTACTACAGGGTGGACAGGGACATACTACAGGAACTCGCAGAGCTCTGCCACCCTCACCTCAGACCCAGAGCCAGCAGAGGGGAACCCATCCCAGTAGAAACAAAAGTATGTGTAGCCTTACTAGCTACAGGTACTTTCCAAAGACCTATTGGGGCATGATAGGAATTACACAGGCATCTGTATCCAGGGTACTTCATCAGTTCCTGGACATCATGCTAACACATGCCAGTGAGCCATTTATTTACCCCACACCCTTGAGGAGAGGACTATCAATATGCTTCTCTTCCACCATTTAGCACACTACTCAGAGGTACTGGGTGCCATGGACTGCACTCATGTGCACATCAAAGCACCACCCAGTGAGGAGGATAGGGTATATGTCAACTGCAAGGGGTATCACTTCATCAACTGCGAGGTCATGTGCAATGCCCAGGACATTATCCTGAATGTGTGTGCTGGCAGCCCTGGCAGTTATCATAACTCTCACATCTGTCACATATCAGAGCTGTACCAGACATCTGCCAGGGGGGGAGATCCAATACAGCCATCTACCGGGGAATGCTTGCTACGCACTGGAACCATGGATGATGACACACATCTGAAGAGCACACATACCAATTGAAGAATGCCATATCTGATGGAGCCCTGCAGTACTCTCCAGCCACATGTGCAGATATGGTCATAGTATGTGCCATGATACACAATATGATCCTGCAGAAACAGCTGCACTAGGAACATCACAGGGAAGGAACACACAGTCTTCCACCACTGTCAAGGTCCCCACAGACACAGGGGGACTCAGAGGAGGAACCCCCTGAGCCTCTCCCTGTATGCAGACAAAAGCATGCTCGGAATGCCCTGGCCTTGCCAAAGAGGCAACACATAGCACATACACTGACAACCTAGGGACCCAGGGACTGACACCTCACTCCAACTCACATACTGAGTACAAAGTATGCCAGCCACACCTCACAACCTGTACCTTACTATGTAGAGGCTGTGTACTGTGTGCATCCAACAGAGTCAGCCCTGAAGCACTGTTTTCCCAATGGCTCCAGGCACAAGGTAAGTCACCCTTCTTTACAACAAATGAATGGGGTAGTAGATGGACATGCTGCATGTATGTGAGGGAATGGAGTGGGCTACCAGGATAGCTGCAAACAACTGACACCTATGTGAGACAACAGGAACCCTCTGCCCAATACTGCCTGCCACATAATATGCAGTAGGCCCCAAGCCAGCAAAACCCATTGCACTATGTGAGGGAATTACAAACACTAGGGTCACAGGACTGATGCTTGACTGTCAGTGCTAGAGTCCCCTTTCCCCAACACACCTGTGTTCCTATACAACTACAGTAGCAAGTATATTTGCAAGATAATACCAGCAGACAACACAATCCCTGGGCTGTCCCAGTCAACATGGTGGCATGTACCAGTTCCCAAATATGCAGGGGTCAATGTGCTATGTATGTCTGTGGTTGATAGTGTCAGGAAGTAAACAGCACTTTCTGGTGGCTGTTGTGGCTTAGTGTGCTAAGGACATTACTGTGGTTGATAGGGTAGATGGTTCGGGACTGGCTGCACCTACTCTTTTGCATGTGAGATGCACCTATGGTAGGAGTTCTACAGACTGTCCATATGTCAGTATTTGTTACTGCAAGAAAGCTGGACAAAGCCTGAGACAATGGAGGGACAGGAGGCCACAGATATGGACAGTACACGGCTCTGAGTAACCTAGATGGTGGCTAGTAGAACAGCAGGTTGGAAGAAGTCAGTGTAACACTAGGATATAAAGGCTGTCACATAACTGTGTCAGTATTTACAACAAGTGAGTGGGCATCATCCATACCCCACAAATGTACAGAGTTTTGCAGAATGTCTACATTTACACCTAATGCATGTGTTCTGTTTGCGATAACATTGCAGTTGTCTGGCAAACTATTGGCAAATCAGTGAAGGTTGTTGTGAAAAAATAATGACAGACACTTGAGATACAGACTTCATACCCACCAAAAAACACAAGCTAATGCAAAACCATTCTACCAACTGTCTAAGTTTGTAAGAGCAATATTAAAATCCTGTCCCCATGTTTGGGCCAGTGTCCTACTGTTATATATGGTCCTGTTCAGATATCTGGCTGTAAGAGTCTGAGAGGTATGGGCAACATGTAGCCTTATAATAATAGTGCAACACAAACCATCTGAGGTCCATAGCAGATATATGGGGTACAATGCTGGACAACCTGTAAAACAGGTACAGTCAGAGGTGTGAGGTCCATAACCTTGTGTGTGGTGTTACATCATCTACCCCAGTCACAGCATACCTACAACTACATAGAGTGGCAACTGTGGACAAAGCCAGCAACTGGAGTAGGGCAGGACAAAGGGCTACATATAAGGGATAGGAGGAACTACTGGCCAGACAAATGTAGAAAGTGCAGAATAGAACAGTTTGTGCAGCAGCATGGGTTCCCTGCAGTGTATGGCGTCAGTAACCCCAAATGTCTGTAAGCGGTTTCCCACATCAATCTGTAATTATCTGCCACTGATATACCAAGAAATCACATTTCTATGTAAAATGTACCAGATATATTATGCAAAACTCTGTTCAGTCCAATGCACCCTGTACACACCCTAGACATGAGTCAGATATTATCCCTCAGGCATTATAACAGAGAGGTGCTGGACTGTTTAATTAGGTTCAGCAGCCAATTGCCTGTATCACACAAAATCCTGGACTGGAGTACAGGTAGGCCTGGCCTGATGTCCCATTGTAAGTATTGATAGTCATACTGGGCAGGCTTCTACACTACGCTAATTTCAGACCATATCTGAACCCACATCTGACTATATAGTAGTGCTGTCCATATATCTGTGTGCATACAGACAGCTATGCATACCTTAACTTTCTCTCCCTATCCCCATCAGACATGTGTACAATAATCTATCCATATGTGCCACATATAAGATATAGCTGGCTCTGTTGAGTTTTATATATATATATATATATATATATATATATATATATATATATATATATATATGTGTATATACATACATAATATATAGGGAACATATATAAATACATCATATAAAGACAGGCAGAAAGTGGGAGAGATAGAGAGAGACTCTGAAAGGCTTACAGTGTTGTAGTGCTGCAGCCATTCATGTAAGCAGTGGTGCATGCAAATAGTACAGTGATCTCCAGTGTGTAATAATAGGTAGGGGTTCCAGTCTCACATCAACCACTGTGTGTGTGTGTGTGTGTGTGTGTGTGTGTGTGTGTGTGTGTGTGTGTGTGTGTGTGTGTGTGTGTGTGTGTGTGTGTGTGTGTGTGTGTGTGTGTGTGTGTGTGTGTCTATTTCACAAACAGCAGAATGCACAGGCCTATGTCTGTGCAATGGTCTCTAATTATATGGCCCTGTGGCTATTGTCCTCCATAACAGTGGCCTCCCTGTCAGCAGTTACTGATGTCATCCATCAAAACAGCAGTGGCAGACATTTTCCAAAAGCATAAGCTCCATGGCACATGCAATAACTATGCAGCACTACAGTGTAGACCAGGGGTGTCCAACCTTTTCAGTTGCAAGGGCCGCATTGAGTCAACAGAAATGGTCTGGGGGCAAACGGCAAGTGAGGACCAAAAAAAAAAAAAAAAAAAAAAAAGGTCTCACATTAACTGAAGAGCAAAAAAAAAAAACACCACAGGTTTATGCGGACTAATGTGGCTGTATTGTAGGTGAATTTGAACAATAAATAAATTAATAAATACATAATATTGCCCTAAAATTCAATATCTCATTCTAATTATTTAAAAAACAGTTAAATCTTACATCTTAGTTTATTTGTAAAAACAAGTACAAACCTTTCAATTAATCCATTAACAGTACATCCAGTACTAAAAACATTAATTAAGTACAATAGTTTCTTAGAATTAACAAAATGCATAAAATACATAAAAGTATTTTCATTTAAAAACGGACATTTTAGCTAGTTTAAACTAAGAACCCAAGTTCATCCAAACTATCATAAATAGTAGTAGTGATAAAATTATTATCAACCAGTACTAATAAATAAAAAGCTAGTACTAGGTTATACTCTGTTAATGTAGTACTACAATTATTAAAAAATGTTTGAACTACACATGAACTTGCAAGTCTCATGTGTTACTCGGGACCTAAGTGTGAAGCAACTATTAAACTTAATAAAATTATGAAACTATTTGACATTGAAAATCTCTTAACGGTTGAATATCCCTCAGACTTCTACCCTACTGCCAACAGTTGCCCACTAGCAAAATTACTTGGAAAAAGAATCACTTGCGAATGACTGTCAAACACTGCTTCCATTCCAATTACAGTACCATGTTTGGTCTGATAACTGGTACAATACTTCTTGACCTCGATACAGGCTTTGAAACAGTCAGTTGTAGGCAATTACTAAATAGGTATACAATACTCAGCTTCTCTCCAGAGGTTTACAGTAGTTTCATAACTACCCATCCAATCAATCCTACACCACATGTGGAGCTTATGATTCCTCAGTAAATGGAAACATTTCTTGCAGAGTCCCACAAGTGTCCATTCTTGGAGCCATTGTATTCTCATTTATTAATAATGACTTCCTGACACTTGAAAACCACATCTACATACATTACGCAGTCACTAGATATGGGAATTCAACTCATGAAATAATTAGAAAGCTACAGTTTGATTTTGCAGTACTTTGGAACTAGTAGTTAGGCTAGCTTGCTGTAAATACCAACACAACTACAGTCAAGCTGCACAAAAAAATTAAACATGCCCTTATCCCTGTCATCACTGATCCCTCAACATTTTGCCTACAACCACCTCCAATTCTTAGGAATAATGTTATATTCTTCTTGCTCTCACTCTAGTCTACAGGAAGGATTGAGGTGTAGAGAGAGGATTAGGCAGAAGGATAGAAAAACAGAAAGAAGTATATGCTTGCAATGGGATGTCACATGCAGAGTTGGATTATGGTCAAATGGGCCCTAGGCAGTGTATGGTATCAGGCCCCACATACACAGCAGACACCTCCAGCCACCCCAGTGCGCATTACTTGGCCTTGTCTCCCCAGTTACCATACTATTTTTCTTTAGTTCTCCAATGACTACACATATTTTGACTTACAGTAATTTAAAACTTTTATTTCAAATTTTAACGCACAAAAAAAGATAACCATTTGTTAACGAAACAATAGTCTCATAATGAAAACAAACAGAATGAACAACAGTAAACTTTTCTGTTCTTCAAACTCACATTCATTGAAACTCCATTGAAACTCACATTCAAAGAAAATGCATCTCGCCAGTGGTGGATAAAGTATACCTTTGAGCTGTTTTCAAATCATAGGGCCCTTGCCTACATTTTTAGGACCATGCATGTGTTCTTTGGTTCACCTTCCTGATTGTATTAAATCATATTCCTTGTATAATACAGCACTACTTGTTATATCGTGTTTTAAATTTGCAATTTTAAACATTTTCCAGTAGCAATGAAACAAAACATCATTAATGACAAAAACCTCCATTTCAAAACAATAAAGAATGGACAACGGCTTACACTAGTTTCAGTATGAAATGAGTCACTGCCACCCTTACAGTCTCTAATACTGGATGTTGTCCACCTTTAAAGACAAGACCCTAATACAGATTGTCAAGTATACCCTCGGAAATACAGACAGCACTCAGCCAGATCCCTTTCAAACTGGCCACTAATACAAAAAAAACTCCAAAAATGCACCTTCCAGACTTAACCCATTCTAAACTAAGGGAGCAGACACAGTGTCAAAATACTTAACTTACCTTTTGCTATGTTGTAGTGTAGTCGGTGTGTACACAACGAAATAATAAATCCACTCTTCACGATCTCGCTTCAGCTTTTCTTTTACCAGTAATATAAAAACGGTGTTTTGCGCATAGCATACCAGCGGAAAGACGCTGGTATGAAAAAACGTAAAAAAGAAAGTTGGCGCGCAGCAACAGCAAAGTGTGGACGTGTAAACACACGGAAAAAGGTAAATTAAAATTAAATTTAAGTTTAAGGGTCGCGGCATGGAAGAGCTCTGAGGGCACATGCAATAACTATGCAGCACTACAGTGTAGACAGTTAAATAGGTAGTGGTTCTAATTCCAACAATGGCAACTCAGTGAGTGAGTGCATATGTGTAAGTATATGCCCTTGCAGCTGTGTGTGTATTTCTTGCCTATATATGTGCAATGCCAATATATCTTAAGGCCTGTGCCTACCTGTGAACCCCCAATCAGCCTACTTTACAGGTCCTGCTGATGTCATCGACCTTAGATGCACAGTTAGACACTCGCCAGGCACATAAGCTCTGCGGTGCATGCAATAAATACATAGCACTATAGTACATGCAACTAGATAGGAAGAGGTTCTAATCTCAAAACTGACAGCTCTGTGAGTGTATACATGTGCATGTGAAGCATAGTCGCTGTAGCAGTGTGACTGTCATGTGTGTGTGTATGATGCTTATACCATTTTGAGGGCTGTCCCACCCTGTGAACCCCCCCATTGCATTACTTTACAGAACCTGTTGATGTCAGCCACCTTAGATGCACCGTTAGACACTCTCCAGGCACGTAAGCTCTGTGGCACATGCAATAAATATGTAGCACTATAGTAGATATAAATAGATAAGTAGGGATTCTAATCTCACAACTGGAAACTCTGTGAGTGTGTGTATGTGTGTGTGTGTGTGTGTGTGTGTGTGTGTGTATGTGTGCATATGCATATATCATCTAGCAGTGTGGCAGTCTTGCCTGTCTGTGTGCAATGGTTATAGTATTTTAAGGGTCTGTTAGCCCCCCATTGGCAACCTAGTCAAGTCCTATAGATGTCATCTACCTTATAAGCGCAGTTAGACACTCTCTAACCACAATAGCACTGTGGCACATGAGATAAGTATGTTGTTCTATAGCCTACATAAATAGATAGGTAGGGGGTTTAATCTCAAAGCTGGCAACTCTGTGGCTGTATGTGTGTTTGAATGCATATCCCTTCAACAGTGTGGTTGTCATGTGTGTGTGTGTGTGTGTGTGTGTGTGTGTGTGTGTGTGTGTGTGTGTGTGTGTGTGTGTGTGTGTGTGTGTGTAATGGTTATACCATTTTAAGGGTTTGTGCAAACCTGTTAACCCCCCCCCCATTGGCAAACTAATCAGGCCCTACTGATGTCATATACCTTAGAAGCACAGGTAGACACCATCTAACCACAACAGCTCTGTGGCACATGTGAGATGTATGTAATACTGTAGTGTATATAACTAGGTAAGTAGAGGTTCTAATCCCAAAGCAGGAAACGTGAGTGTGTGTGTGTGTGTGTGTGTGTGTGTGTGTGTGTGTGTGTGTGTGTGTGTGTGTGTGTGTGTGTGTGTGTGTGTGCATATCCCCTTACAGCAGTGTGGCTGTCTCGCCTGTGTATCTATGCTACAGTTATTCCATTTTAAGGGCCTGTGCAAATTTGTTAATTCCCCACCAGTGGTAACATTTACAGCACCTGCAGATGCCATTCACCTGGATAGTAATGGCAGACACTGCAAAAATATAAAAGTTTCATGATGCATGTGATACATATATAGTTCTATAGTATGTAAAACTAGGCAGGTAGGAATTCTACTCTCAACAAGGGCAGTTCATGAGTGTGTGTGTGTGTGTGTGTGTGTGTGTGTGTGTGTGTGTGTGTGTGTGTGTGTGTGTGTGTGTGTGTAAGTCTATCCCCTTGCAGCAGTGTGAGTGTGTTAGCGCCACCACCATACCTCTCAACCCCGTACAGCAAGAAATCTGGATAAAGCCATACAGAAAAGTGGGACAAAGACCAAATAATAGAGACAGTTTTTAAATATTGCTCTAAAAAACATAGAAAGTTGATAGCATAACAGGCTGTGCATTAGCATGAATTATCTGATGAGTATGTCTGAAATAAAAGTATCTGTCATTATTGTCTAACTTCAGTCTTTAATGATCTGCCACTAATTTGCCAGAAAACCACAATGTTATAAAAAATGGACCAAAAATATGTGGCAAACATCAGGACATTCTAAGAAATCTGTACAGGTGAGCGGTATGGCCACCACCTGTCCCACCCTGCAGGTTGCAGTCCATGTTTGGCCAGGTGTGATCTGTGAAAACAACTCAAACAATACAGAGGTCCCAAGAGTGTAGGATATTTCTTAAAGTTGTCTAATAGTTGCATAAAGCAGTTATTTTACATCAGAAACACCTTAATATTATGAGAAATAACATAAGCTATGGAAATGTGACAAAAATAAGCTACCATATTGTCAGACCGAGATAAGTCCTGTCCATTGCACTTACTGTGGGTATGGTTTTCCTGCCAACTCTCACGATACTACAAGTGTCCCACATTGTACATTTCATAAGGTGGCAACTCTACTCTGTGTTACCTATGTGTGTGCAATGTGTAGACATGTGGAGGCCCTGTGAGTAGCTGCTGCTCCCAATGACCCAAATGTATCTAGGCATGATTGCTAACTGCCACCACCCACATCTGTAGGTACTGCCTAAGGCTGTGGCGACTGTAAGTTGTGTACTGTCTGTCACTGACCCACCAACTGATATTAACACACAACAACTGGGTCTTGCATTGGGTATGGAATGGTGCCAAAGTCCTGGGCTCAAACTGAATGCAGAAAACAGTACCATCATACCATACAGCAAGGACATGGCCCTACAATTTCCCTTATCAATTTCAACCCCCTAAACACACAACTTGCATTGAGAGACCTGGGTACTCAGGTTGATAACATTGTTGCATTCAACCATCAAGTAGTGGCAGTGGTCAGAAAAGCCTTGTACTTGGTACACCACATAACTGAAAAACATCATCAGAACCAACTATATTAACCGGGTTTATCCCTATTTCAGTTTCACAGCCAAACACTCTAAGGATATGAGTGATTACTTGGATATCACCATCCTTAAGGATTTTACAAATCAAAGATTAATACAATATTACCAAGTGCCATTTCATTGTGGTTTATGGATACTAAGCCAAAAGTGTTTTATATGGTGTCAAAATGTTTTAAAATGTTTTTTTAGATGGAATTGATGTTTTAACTAATTGGTTAATTGAAATATTAGTTTTTTGAAAGCATAAAAGGGTTGATGAAATGATAGAAGAATGTTTTTCAGTTGGTTCTGATGATGTCCCCAAAGTATCACACAGGGGAATAAAGCGCTTAACTGTGTATTATGGAATATGCGATTAAAGATTTTAAGCACCTAACTCATTTGGTTTCGCCTGCTGTGTGGAGCTTATGGTGTATTTAGTGGCTTATGGGCATTTTTTTATTATTGCTTGTTACTTGGTTGGTGTCCTGTGATTCACTAGTGACTTCTCTTTCCATTTGGTGTGTTCAGTATTACACAGCCGACACAATTTAGAGGCAGTTTTCATTCTACTTGTGGTTATTCCCCTATTGGTGCTTGGATTTATTGGAAACTACAAACTTTTTAGTTGTACATCTGGTTTTCTTGGCTGGTGAAACAATGGACAGTTCCATTGAGGAAGCGGGAAGTAGTTTGATTGGTTCTAAAACTGCTCCAACGAACAATGTAAACGGATCACCGGTAAACCTCCTTTCAACTAATCAAGACATTGTCTCAGGAACTGGGGCTTTAGTCCAGCAAGTGGCTGACCTAAACAAAAGGATGGATTCTTTTTTCAACCACCTGCTGATTCACCTAACCCAAGGCAATGTACTCAGGAAGGATTTGTCTTCTTTTCCTTTCAGGATTGTCAACCAAGATGACTTTTCCAAAACTCTACAACAGAGCACCATGAAACCTTCAAACAACGTGGCCATGGCTGACATTACAGGGCCAACTTCTTCTAATTTTAGAGAGTGTATCATGAAGGACATTCATTTTCCCTCAACGGACTTAAAACAGGCCACAGGGCAGAATTTTAGTCCTTCAACACAATCATGAAGGACTTTGAGAACACTTTACTAAAGGAACGTGCTATACAATGTGACAATTTATTTCTGCAGGAAAGCCTTAAGAAGAAGCAAGTCCCTAAGGGACTCAGGCTGTTTAAATTCCCTAGCGGGATGGATGTCAACAGTTGTGACATTAGTGAATTGTTCACACTTTTTGATCATTTTGGATTTGATCTGATGGCATTTATTGTGAAAACCAATAATAGAAGAATTAAAGTTATGCTGGTGGAACTAGACAAAATGAATAGTATGCTTACCAATGATTTGCTTGATTTAAACTGCTCAATATGAAAGAATTTTTGATAGGGTTGACACTAGTGTTAAAGTCAATTTAGAATGTAAAAGTAAAAAACTATTAAGAGATGAAAACAATTATTTAAAAAAAAAAAACAAGCTTCCTTTTTACCTAACTGGTTTACATACCCTAAGACTGATGGATGGGCGGTTAGTGTTACTGAGGATGGGGACGCCTACCATAACCCACCACTGAATGAGACACAAGTGGATGTGGATGGCATTGGTTATGACCACACATCTGAGCATTATGAATCAAATTTTCCCACTCTGAGAAGGTCTGAATGAATAGAAAATAGGAACAAGCATAGACCTTTTTTAGAGGGACCCCACATGCAAATAAACAACAGAGGGAAGTTCAGGGGGGGGGAGTTACAGGAACAACAACAAGTAGAATGTAACGGGGGAGATATTAATACTATGATAAGTTATGAAGGTAAATGTGCTTCCTTGGATGGCTTCAAGACTTATAATTACACAAATTTAAGCTTGAACATAGTTTTTTTTTTCTTTATTTAGAAAAGGCTTCAATTTTGTACCCACCGTTAAGATGGACACAGTGGATGTTATTACTGATTTAAAATTTTACACTAGGAAATACAATTTCAAGGTCCTGTTTAAAGACCAAGAAAGGCAAGGTTATGACGGTAATGGCAAACTAAAAAAGAAAAGTTGTTTCAACCCACCCCTCCATCCCTTAATTTCAGCTTTTGAAAAAGCATGCGAAATGGAGATTCAGAAAGAGTTTAAGCAATTAAAAAATGTCAAATATTTTAATTAAACGAAGGACAAACTCACACTTCTTAACCAATGTAGAACTAATAAAATGCTTAGAATTATGAAGCCTGATTAGGGGGGCTGTTGTGTTATTTAACACCATGGATTACACAAATTTGCTTATTATGATGTATTCTGACACAGATAAGTACCAATTAACATCTAGAAATGAGGTCAATTTAGCACACAGAAAAATTCAGTTAATTTTGGAGGATTCCCTATTGCAAATGGTTATATCAGAGGACCTATATAATTTTTGGACCACCGGTCTCACTACCCAGAACTTTATATACTAAAGGAACCACCAGATGTGGATGATGCTATCAATGCCCCTTTATTTTGTACATGGAAATTGTACACACCAAAGGTAACAACAGAGGTATTCATTTACACAAATGTAACTGTAACACCAGGTGTGTAATATATATTTCTATATGCCAAACGTGCATATTTTTATGTGGGCAAAATGATTAGGAACTTCAAGACATGGATTTATGAGCACTTACATGCCATCAGTAAGAACAACACTAATAATGCCATTTATAGGCACACTTTAGTATGCCTGGGGGACACGATCTTTAAATTTGGGATTCTGGAAGTGGTGCCACACAATCCCAGAGGTGGTTGTTGGGAACTTCAGGTTGACCTGAGAGAATTTTACTGGATTATAAAATTAAATGCCTTGGAATTACCAGGTTTAAATGATTTAATTTCTCTGTTGCCTATTTTAAGGAAAAAGGCTTTAACGTTTTGAATTGTTAATACAATATACCAAGTACCATTTCATTGTGGTTTATGGTTACTAAGCCAAAAGTGTCTTATATGGTGTCGAAATGTTTTAAAATGTTTTTAGATGTAATAGAGGTTAATTGAAATATTAGTTTTTTGAAAGTATAAAAGGGTAGATTAAATGGTAGGGGAATGTTTTTCAGTTGGTTTTGATGATGTCCCCGAAGTATCACATAGGGGAAGAAAGCACTTAACTGTGTATTGTGGATTATGCGATTAAAGATTTCAAGCACCTAATTCATCTGTTTTCGCTTGCTGTGTGGAGCTTATGGTGTATTTACTGGCTTATGGGCATGTCAAACAGAGTACCATGCAGACCCTCATCAAGTGCATCCACAATGAGTGGATGGGAAACCAGAAATCGTTCCCAGGAGTCACATCTGTGTTCCTCAATGACAGGGGCAACAAGTGCTGACTAATGTTTCTGTTAGGGATAAAGTAATGGCTAGGCTTGTAAGGGATCCAGGGCCATTACTTTAGTAACCTTCGATGATCCTATGAACCTGTGATCCTACGGAACTCCCAGGTGACATGTATCAAGAGTAGCATGCTTTGTCAAGGGGAATGCATGCAAAATTATACTGTCCTCCCCCATTGTCCCTCACACGCTGTTCTACACATATGCACCTAGGTAACCAAGCACATATACAGCCATACCTTGGTGATGTCACATTTCTGCTTTGCCACCATGCCATCCTGAGCTGCTGTATTGGCAGCAGATCCCCATGGCATAAACACACACAGACACCTGGAACAGAAACAGAATAAGGTCTGGGAGACAACTGTCAGTCAGTAGTACTAACAGCAACACAGCACCATGGCACAAAGCTACATACACTTTAATGTGTATCCATGACAATTGCCAGCAGATAACACCTTACAGGGCTATTGCACTGCAAACTGCCATTAAATGTACTATATTCACCCTGTGCATCAGACACATATTAACATGTCCCTGCATCGATGGTATGGATGACAGAGATGTGGCACAGGTATCATCACATGCACAGGGTGTGGTGTGGGGTTGCCAAAGTCCTAGGCTGTGCTACACAATTGACATTGTGTGTGTCTGGATGGGTGCTGGTCAGCTGGGCCATAGAGATGAGCTGTGCATGTCTGGTGGTGACCCGCATGTGACAGTGATGTGTGAATGTGTGCATGTACATAGTCAAGCCTTGTGACAGCTCTACATGAGGGGTATGTTGGGCAGCTGTGGACTGTACATGGCAGAATGTACAGTTCCCTGTCTCCGGCCATGAACACAGGAACTGGTTCCAACAGGAGTGGCACTGGCACCACCATGCTCAGGGCCGGATGCAGTATTACTTGCTGAAGGTGACCAGTGTCTGCTGGGTCTGCGTCCCTCAAAGGACCACCCAGAATCACATGCCCATGGCCTGCCATGTTGTGGTGTGGACAGCACCCTCCCTTTGGTAGTGCTGGTGGTACTGACACAATGGGAATGTGACTGTGCATGGCCATGTAGGCTCTCAAATGATGTTGCTGACCTATGTCCACATGTCCGACACCCTACTCCCACCACGTTTTCAAGCACAGACATTGCACAATTAAAGTCTGACAATGACTCACCCCAGCATCTATCCACTACATCAGCAAAATGACTTAAGGCATCACCATTGCCATGGATGGAGTCATGCATGCCAGGCAGTGTGCATCCATGGCCCTGAGCATCCATCTGGTGTACCGTTCACAACATGCCTGTTCTTCCATGATGAACCAAAACATGCATCGGGTCTCACATGCTGTGACACCTCTGACAGGTGCTGGATGGCCAGCAGTCCTCCTTCCAGTACTCCTGTCAATCTACCTGTGTGGAACCTCACCAGCTCTCTGACTATGGCTAGTGTCTACAGTCACAAATGCCATAGTTGCCACACTCTCCTGTTTGATGCCACCACCTTCTGACTGTCCAATATCTGTGGCTGCTGGGGACTGGGTATATGTGGACATACTGACTGTGTGTGGGGACATTGGGGGAGGAAGTGGGATGTCAGCCAATAGGACAGATTCAGCCCCACAACAACCTCACCTCTGCCTCATTATGGCCACCATCATCATCAGAGTCCGATAAAACACTCACTTTAGGTTGTGAGGGGTAAACACTATAACCCCCATGGTCACCTGTGAAGGGAAGACAACATGACTAATTAATTCCTGCACTATACTATCTGCTGATCCACACACACACATACAGGTAAGGTGCCACAAATGCATTATACAGACCACACCTTATGACTGATGCCATACACAACACACAAGCAGACCATAATAGACACACACAAGACAGGCCCTTAACAACATGCAATGCAGGTATGTCCAGTTAATGTTGCTAGTACTATACACCTGTTAGATAATTTACATGGCAGTGTATGTGATGGACCTTCACCTAAAACACAGTGCACCCATTTCCACAACAGTAACGCAATCAGATTGCCTACACCATCACAAAAATATGTGCTAATATGTTACAGCTTCTGCAAATATACTACTGTGATTACTGATGTAATGCACTGCAGTAAACCCCTCCACAGGTGAACATGCAAATATTGCAATATGGCTAAGCTTAACAGTTGTGTCCATGTCAAACTGGAAGCCCTTAACATGCCTAGGGTATGGATGAGCCATAACAAAACAGTTACAAACTCACTGGCTACAGGATGATGAACCCTGGCCACAACATAGGTACCTATGGATTAGTGGGGAAGAGGTATTGTCAGCAGACACAAAAGTGGCATTGGTACAGGATAATATGTGCATATATCAATATGTACAGTACAAACTGTGATACTACCCACTTTGCTGACATTCACAATATGTGTGCACATGTGTGCATTACAAACCTCCCCCCACAAATGCAGGTTGACCTGACATATGCATACAGCTATGCAGATGCTGCCACTATGAATGCTACAGTATTAAAGTGCTGACTACACGAGGCTTACCTGGACATTCCTCGGCTGTGGAAGCTATGTCACCCACCTCCATGACATATGGTGTGATGGATTCTTGTGAGATGGTGGCTAAACCCACCCATGGGCACTCAACACTGCCCCTTCATGGCCCTGAAGGTAACTGTGTTGGGGCGCACACTGGGGCTGGCTTACCCTTGCAGGTGTGCCAGTCTGCCCTTGATCTGGTGCAGTCGATCATCCAGATCATTCTGGATAACTCTGAGCACCATCCCTGGTAGCTGATTCTGGGTGACCACTTCATCTCTACTTGCACACCCAGGGGGGTCAGCCCCATCCCCTGAGGCTGTTCCACCCATGCGTGGTGCAGGATCAGCAGAGGGAACAGCTTCAGTTTGGGTCTCAGATGTGCTGGGACCCAGTGCCACAGCCAGATGAGGTGTGGTAGGTCGATCTGCTGGAACCGGCCTACCCAATCATGCTATGATGGTGAGTTTTTTTTTTCAACGTGTACTGGTTAATCATGAACAGAACATTTAAACATTAGTTCTAATAGCATGCTTGGGTGTTCCAGTTAACCCAGAACAATTAAATTTCATAGCACACAGAACACACAGGCATAAATGGAATAACAGTCAGTATTGTAACAGCATCCCACTAACAGTTATGACAAAAGGCCAACAACAGTGGTATTTCAACAAGATATGTTAGTATGCGACCAATGTAATATATAAACAAAATAATACAACACAAGGCCTAACTAAAGCACCTAATTCCCTTCTGATAGCCCACCTTAATATTAGAAGAATCAACAATAAAATTTCCCACCTGGACGCACTCCTTGATTTACAATCATTTGATATTCTAAGTCTTACAGAAACCTGGCTAAAACCTGATACCCTAGACCAGGAAATTACCCCTCCAGGTTATAGTATTCTTAGATGTGACTGCAAAACCAAAAAAGGTGGAGGCATAGCCATTCTCTATAAATCTAATCTCCAGGTTTCCCTCTTTAATGAACTACCATCATTAGATGCCAAATCTGAAATGTTGTCTACCAAACTCCAAATAAACAACTCTAAATTTATCTACCTAATTTGTATGTATCTTCCCCCTGGTAAAAATACTACTATTCTCGAAAACTTACTTAATTATCTCTCTACCCAACTACCACAGGAGACTACTGGGTGACTTCAACATAGACTGCCTTACCTGCAATTCCCTAAACCCTACTAACCACTTAAATCTCTTTGGATTCACTCAACTTATAACCTCTCCTACTAGAATCCACAAACCTAACAGGAAAGAATCTACTCTTGACTGGATCCTTATTAATAACCACCCTAGCAATTATACTCCAGGAACCCTTCCTGACAATATCAGTGACCATATGCTCACTTACATAATCAGACAAAAACTTCATATCCCAACTACTCATAATCACAAAACTTCCCGCTCAAAAAAATTCTTTAACCCAGATAGTTTCCTTAACGAATTGCAAGCATGTGACTGGACACCACTGACCCATCTTGAACTTGATGAGGCTGTGACCTACTTCAACACTAACTTTCTTCAAATACTAGACTACCACACACCTTACCACTCCACTGGAATAAAAAACAAATCTGCCCCATGGCTTACTAAACAAACTAAGCAAAAAATGCTCCTTAGAAACAAAATATGGGCTAAATGGAGGGCTACCAAATGCCCATCTGATCACCTCCTCTTTAAACAATTAAGAAATGCCACCAAGAAGGACACTCTTAGAGAAAAAAAGACTTCTACCTTCACCTCCAACAATCCACTCAACAAACTCCACAAAAATTTTAGTCAGGGTTAAACAAACTTCTTCAGCCAGGTCACTCTACTACTCCTGCCCCATTAGGTTTCACCCATAATAATTCCAACCTGATCCCTGATGCCTTTAATAACTACTTTACAGAAGCCATTCAATCCCTAGCCAATTCTCTTCCTCCACCTACTGCCTTCCCACCTAATACCTCCAAGACTTCACCTCCTACCTTTCATATACACCCTGTTCCTACATCTCTTATCTACAAGCTACTTAAAAAACTGAAACCTTGCACCCCTTCTGCCATCCATCTCCCATCTGAATACCTACAAATTGCCGCAAAAGCTATAGACTACCCCATATCTATCCTTATTAACAGAACTATCTCTGAAGGCAAAATCCCTAGCATATGGAAAGTATCCCACATCATCCCTCTACATAAAGGTGGATCTTCTATAGAGCTTTCTAACTATAGACCTATTGCCTTACTCTCCCCATTAGCCAAGATAATGGAAAATGTATTCACAAACAACTACTCAACCACTTACTACAAAATAATCTACTAGCCAACTGCCAACATGGCTTTAGACCATTCCACAGCACAACAACTGCCCTTCTATCCTTCACTGACTCTATAAATAAAAATCGTAACATTAACTCCTTTTCCTCTGCGCTATTTATAGACCTGTCAAAAGCCTTTGATATGGTTAACCATAACTTACTTCTACATAAACTAAAGTATCATTCTCTTGATCCACTAGCATTACAGTGGTTTAGGTGTTATCTTCTAAACAGACAGCAAGCATTACTTTGGGACAACAAACTGTCTTCATTACTTCCAGTAAATATTGGAGTCCCACAAGGCTCTATCTTAGGTCCCCTTCTTTTTTCCATATTTATCAACAACCTCCATATGAACATACGTCAAGCCACCTGCATCCAATATGCAGATGACTCAATCTTAATCTGTACTGTTAAGAACATAGCCTCCCTCCAGTCCCTAACCCAAACTGTTTTCCAAAATGTAGAAAACTGGTTTATGCAACATTGCCTCCTGCTTAATCCCAAAAAAACAAAACTACTGCTTTTTACACCATCTCATAAATCACCCACTCCATTCTTCTCTATTACCTCTAACAATGCTACAAACATAACCCCTGATACTACCACCCGCCTACTAGGTGTTACAATTGATAACCGTCTTAACTATCATGACCATATTAACTCCACCATAAAGACTGTTAACAAAAAACTTGGAACCCTCTATAGAATTAAACCCTTCCTTATCCCCACAGCCAGGAAAACTATTGCCCAAACCCACCTCATTTCTACCCTTTTCTATGCCTCAGCTATATATACAAACCTATCTAGAAATAATATCTCAAAACTTTCTACCTGTTATAATAGCATAGCTAGATTTATCACAAGCTCTTCATTTCAAACTCACCATTGCCTTAACCTTAAACAACTAGGATGGCTAGAACTGCAGAACCATATACTCTGTCAACAGTTACTTATCACTCAAAAGATCCTACACCACCCCAATAACACCCCTATCCTTACTAATCTGATTACACCATATAAAAACCTAGCTACACTACGTTCTGCTAATAAACTCCTGGTCTCATCAGTTAAATCTAACAACAAAGCTGGTGACTCACTTTTCTCAAACACTATAGGTAAAAACTGGAATCAGCTCCCTCCTGAACTTTCTACTCTAGCTTCTACTTCTCTATTCAAAAAGCATATTAAAGAACATCTTAAAACTCAGTGGCTTTGTCCTTGTGCTAACCCAGACTGAAACTTTTCCCCTCCTGCTCATACCCCTTCCCCTCTCCCCTAACCTATACCTACAAATCTACTGATTTCTCTTTTTTTCTCATAGTAATAGGATAAATGTAACGACCTGACTCTGTTTGCCCATACCCAGCTTGTGCTTAGTGTACTTGTTATTTTTTACTTAGTTTAATCTTTTAACATGTCTTTAGTCAATTGTGTCTCTGTACTGTTATTATACATGTCTTTGTTATATATTGTTAACTTTGTTAGTGTTCATGCTTGGAGCTTTTCTCCCCGGGCCTCTACTGAAAATGGACATTTATCCAGTTAGACTAGCCCGGTCAACAAATGTAAAATAAAAATAAATAAAATAAAAAAAAATAAAAATTAGGTTTTGAGAACAACATATTTGAAAATGAAACCATACCCGTAGCATACCAATAATAATTTGTGATGCAGATAAGGGGTGGGTGGACAGAGAGACATTCCATTACCACTGTATAGGCTATATTTTTCACAACAGTTCTGCTCTGTACTCTATATGTCTGCCCTTACTTTATGTCTACAAGTGCCCTATTAATTCTGCAGCATGTACACACCTCTCAAGCTATCAGCATGGGCAGTATGTGCCAAGCTGTAACACTTACAAGTACAAAACTACAGGGGACTATTACATGTCAGGGGAACATATATGACCACCAAGGTGTACTTTGCACTGATGTTGTGAGAGTGTGCTACTGGCATAGTTCAATTGGAGTTTATATCTGTGTCCAAGGTTTTTGGCAACAGTGAGCACTGTCCGTGACAGTGTGACACTTGAGAGACATGTATCGTGCACAGTACAGAGAGTTGACACTTATTCTGCCATCACTGGCAGGCATGGGATTAGATTATCAGCACATTCACAGATGCACCAGGCATACAGCTGTAACAAAAATAAACAATTTTATTTGGCTTATTAACTTGGAATAGTAGTGTTCTTCTGGACCTTTTATTTAATGAAGTCTTATCACCTTGCTGAGCAATGTTGTTTACACACTAGTACATCTAGACACACAAATTAGTATACCATTCATACAGCTACTACATACATTTATTTACCTGTAATTCCTGTGGAGATAGCATCTGCTACAATACATAACTGTTTCTATACATATTCAGTAGTACCTGTCTGTTCCTATAACTATATAGCAGCAATTGTCCCTGGATTTGAACCCTGGTCTGTGGGTGGCAAAATGAACAACCTACATATTGTTTATAAAACTGAGCTACTGAGCCACTGCTGCAGGCTGATTAACTGATATATGCCTAGAGCTCACCTAGTAACAAATTCTGACCTGGTAATATAGGTAGAGTGCCACACAAGACTGCAATAACGCTTGAACACACATGCATGAAATGCATGCATGACAGAGATAGTAGGTGAACTGTGTAGTAATACTTGGAATGCAAGTTTACACATTTAACCACTAGTGGATTGGAATATGTGTAATATGTATGGACCATATTGGCATACTGGGTTGCCTACTTGACCCATATACAGTTGCAGATGATATATTTGCAGTCTACAGCTATTACAGTTTCATACTTCCTGCAACAGCATAACTACGTTCAGGAATGCATATAGCTGAAATGCAAAGGTTAACACAAGACAATCCTAGGAGAAACACACTATAATGCATCATACAGTAGTACTGTAGGTTCATATCTTAGTGCGGAAAAAATATCATATTGCATTATATCTTGTACTAGGGTTCCACATCTACACTTTAGCAAAACAGTTCTTTATCAGCCAACCTTCAGTCACTGCATGGTATTATAACCATGTTTACTTCACAGCACTTGTAATATTCAATTTCTTGAACAACACCCCAGAATACTCACAACATTTGGCATGACACACCTTTATTGAGGGTCATATGACACAGTGATTGGTATATATCTGACAGTCTTTATTGTTCTACATTTTATATAATACAGGCATTGAAAGACAGCCACTATTCCACAATCTATGCATTACTACCTTTATTTCCTTCACAATTCTGACTGCAGTTGTACATTATTTCCTGTAAATTATGAATGCAGTTAATTAATTCCCTTTACATTATGAATGCCTGTGTACTTTATTAACATAACATTATTATTAATACAGTATACACATGTTATTCCTAAACATTATTAATGCAGTATTAGCTTTCTTTCCTTAACATTAGCATGACTCAGTCTTTCATCTATATTGAACTGTATCTGGCATTACTCACTTATATCAGTCCAGGTCTATGAACACATTCATTGCAGTACACTCAAAACAGAATATACCTACTAACAATTACTACTGTATTCTTTCTTATTTATATTACTATATATTGCAAAATATATCTGTACTCAGCCAAATCTCTGCGTATCCTGGCCAGGTGCCCTGAATGGGCCTCCAGGTTGCAAGCTCTCTCCTCTGCAGATATGGGGTGAGACACATACCATTATGTGTACCTGTCTATCAGATATTCATACTAGAATTTGGTACAACAGTGCTGACAATACTTACAAACTTGGTGGGTATTGTCATCCTGAGATCCTTGGATTCACTGGTCCAAGAGATCCCCATTCCTACACTTAAGGTCATTGCAGTCGTGATGCACCTACTCACCAGTGTGGGGGATGCCAGATGAAGTGGTGAGGTCACATGCCAGCTGATCCCAGGCCTCTGATTTGTATTCAGACCCCTGGTACTGGTCCTGCAGCATTTGGATGACATGGTGTTTTATGAGGAGCCCAACTATGACCCTGGACTCCAACATGCCCCACTGCTGTGCCCAGAAGTGCACACCCCCTCTAACTCCTGCCATAGCTCCTGCACAGATCAAACTCTAACAGTTTCTAGCTGTATTCTTGCCTGTTCAGTTTAAATAAGGCGGTTTTCCTGCCCTTTGCCACCATTGGACCATTTTTGATTTTTTAAATTTTTTTATTTATTGCATTTGTTTACCAGGAAAGTCCACTGGGCCTAAAATAGCCCATTTTAGTTGAGGCCCGGGGACAAAAGCTCCAACAAGAAGAGAGATGCAGAAAAAATAAAAAAACATTAATTGGCACAGAAGTAGAAACAGTGTTACACATAGTGGTTACAATAACATATACAGAATATATACATAAGTCAGGAATTTAGTTGATTTCATTACAGTAACATATTGTTATGTTTGTTTGCTTGTTATTTCCCTGAAATGCTAATTCCACCTAAAACGCGGCTTTTCATTGCTTCTGTGGATCCCTAGTGATATCTGCATTGCTTACTGTACTTATTTCCTTGTTTCACTTGAAAGAAAGTTACTGTTTGTCATTTTTGCATTTAAGTTACCTGTAACACATTGCATTTAAGTTACCTGACACTTGCTCACTAAAGCAATTACATAAGTCAGCACTAAAAAATTTAAAGCACTACACCCTCACAAACTCCCCTTGAGTACCTTGTTCCCCATTGGCCCTTCTTTTCAATTATAAAGGAATTCCCAATACTATTCTAGCATGTCCAAAGGTCAGTTGTCAATCTCCTCTCCGGTCCAGTTGGTGAATCTGGGAATCTTGAGGCAATGTTACAACTGCCTCATGTACACAGACAACCCTCTCCTCCTCCCAACAAATTCCAACACATGTGAGAGATGCAACCATATAGCCAAACTGGAGGCTAAGCTCTCTCAACTCAGTACTGGCGTAACCAGTCAGGAGGAGAAGGAATCCACACTCACTACAATTCCAGTCTCACATAGACCTACCACGACAGCAAAATAAACACACAAAAACATACTTGGAGGCTCTAGATAAAAATCTGCCTAAGCAGCAGAGACCTCCAAAGCAGACACCCAAGCAACCGCTACCCCAAAACAAAACACGTGCAACACATAGCTCACAAAGCCAGTGTGCCAAACAGTCACAGCCTTAAGGCTAAACAACACACCTGATACACTTGTAATAGGTGACTCTATTGTCAGGCACACTGACGTCCCGCTCACCAGGCTGAACAAGGAGAAGGTCACGGTGAGCTGCCTGTCGGGCGCTAGGATCCGCCACATAACACAAGCACTCAGGTCACTCCAAGGCAAGTACAAATATGACTCAGTCATTGTCCATGCTGGTGTGAATGACCTGAGATGTACCTCCCTGGACTACATGAAAAGAGACATAGAGGAGCTCTCTGAGCATGTGGCCCAGGCTGGTATGATCCTGACTTTGAGTAGCATCTTACCCTCACCAAGAATGATGCCACAATATGAAGACAAGATCATCAATTTCAACAATTGGCTTACGTATTGGTGTCATTCAAAGGGGATCCAATGCCTGTCAGCCTGGGACGACATGCTCGACAAGCTACGATGCTTCGCTAGGGACGGCTTGCACCTGTCACCCCTGGGCTTTTGGATATTGGCAAAGGCTCTTGCTACCCCCATCGAAACTCTCCTTAGCATGGATAACATCAATATCTGTGCAGTAACAGAAACCTGGTTCAAGGCTCTCAACAGCACCCCAGCACTACCAGGTTATAACTCATACTATGCTTTTCGGCCCCAAAACTTGGACCGAACCACAAAAGGAGGGGGAGTATCAATATTCGTCAAAAATACCCACACCTCCAGGGTGGTGGCACAGCACGAAGCATCAGAGACTATCCATGTGCAACTAACAGTGGGTAAAACTGCCTTCCAGTTTATAGCCTGCTACAGACCACCCTCCCAAACCCAGGAACCCCACTCGGCCTTCCTGAGAACACTGGAAAATATGAAGGTCTCTCCAAACACCATTATATTGGGCGACTTGAACTACCCAAACATAGACTGGGAGCATTACTCTAGCTCCAACACCCTAGCCCAAAGGTTCTTAGAATTTATAAACTCAAATGCTATGGAACAACTTGTTACCACTCCCACAAGAGGGGAAAACATACTGGACCTGATCATCACCAACATGGGAACTCTATGCTCCAGACCAGAAGTATATCCCTCACTGGTAAGATCAGACCATAAACTAATCTCACTGGATATTCACATCCTGACCCCAGTCCCTGCCCAGAAAACCACAGTGAAAAACTTCTCTAAAGCAAATTTCACACTCCTCAAAACCGAGGTGGAATCCTTCAAAGCCCCTGGGCCTGTGGAAAATACAACCCAGACCACAGAATCCTTTATAAATGCATCCTTCTAACATATTCAGGAATGCATGGATCATGCAATCCCAAATAAAACCAAGACCCAATACTCCAAAGGCAGAAGTCCTGGCTGGTGGATCCCAGCCATAAACAAACTATACAATAGAAGGAGGAAGCTACTACATGATAGAGCAAAATCCCAAAAAGGGAAGGCATCTCTGATCAGTATTAGCAAAAAGCTATGGGCACTCATAAAATCATCTAAGGCCACCTTCGAGAGAAATATTGCACAGGACACTAAGGATAATCACAAGGCTTTCTTTAGTTATGTTAGGAACCTGGGTGGGAATTCCCAGATATGCTCAGAATTAGTCCAAAATGACAAAAAATACACCGAACCCACAGACATTGTCAACATCCTAGCTGACATGTTCAGTGCAAACTTCTCCCCCCTCCCCACCAAAAGGGCAGAGTGCTGCCCCCCTGACATCTCAGATGCTCAGGTAAAAACCGGTCTCTCCAAAGCAAAAAACGCAGCATCAATGGGACCAGATGGTGTCCTGGGCTGCGTCCTACATGAACTCCAAGAAGAGCTAAACCCAAACATAAAACTACTGTTCAATCTCAGCCTTACTACAGGATATGTAGCCAAAGAGTGGCGTACAGCAACAGTGGTCCCTCTCCACAAAGGTGGTGCCTCAATGGATCCTGGAAACTATCACCCCATAAGCCTGACTATCTTGGTCTGCAAAGCTATGGAAAGGATCATCATGGACCTCATAAATAAAGATATTGGGGACCTACAGACACTGGATCCTACCCAGTTCGGCTTTGTTAAGGGCAGATCCTGCCTCTTAAACCTGGTTGATTTCTTTGAAACAGTCACCAAGCCATTGACGAATGGAAGGTGGTCCACACAGCCTACCTGGACGTCGCAAAAGCCTTCAATACAATACCCACTCGGGCATTATAGATAAGCTCACCAGCTTAAATATAAACCCCTATGTCACTAGATGGGTTGCAAACTGGCTCAAGGACAGAACCCACATGGTTAGAATTGCTGGAGCCATGTCAGATTCCAAACCAGTTACAAGTGGCGTCCCACAAGGCTCAGTCCTGGGACCTCTCTTGTTCGGTATATATTTCTCGGAGGTACAGGCCAACATGGAAGGACTGTGGCTGACCAAGTTCACAGATGACTGCAAACTGGATACCATAATCAACTCTCCAGCCGACACAAGCATCCTACAAAAGGGCCTCATAGAAACAGACAACTGGTGTCAGAGCCATGGCCTCAAGCTAAATGCCAAAAAGTGTATAGTCATCCCCTTTGGCAAAAATAAACTGCCCACAAATTACCACATAGGTAGTAATCCATTAAGTACAGAAGAAGTAATTAGGGACCTGGGGACCCAAGTTGATAGCAATCTCTCATTTGACAACCACATGGCCAAAGTGGTTAGAAAAACATTTTATATAGCCCACCTAATCATGAAGGGATTCACATCTAGATCAGGGGAGGTCATCGTGCCTCTTTACTCATCCCTCATCAGGCCCATAATTGAGTACAATGCCCCTTTTGGGATGTACCTTACCAGACACCTGCAGCAACTGGAAAGACCCCAAATGTACCTCACAAAGAGGATCAAAGGGCTCAAACAGATGCCATATGCTGCCCGGTTAAAGAAACTCCAGCTCTACTCAGTGGCATACCGCCTGCTCAGAGGCGATCTGTGCCTGACATATAAAGCTATGTCCAACCCGGAATTAATGGACATGCTGCACCTCAGAAAATCCAAATCCCATCGAGCTATGCGCTCGAGAGACTTGAACCTCAGCACTGAAATAAATAGGACATGCTGGAGGGACAGATTCATAACCCAGAGGCTCCCTTCACTCTGGAATAAAATCCCAGTCCAGGTTAGGCAGAGTCCCGCATTGACTCTCTTCAAGAGGAATCTTGATGAGTGGATGGGAGATCGTAGGTTTACCCCGGGTATCACTTCTGTGTCACTGTTAGACAGAGGCACAGTATACTAACCTCGAAAAAGGGCATAGCAAAATTAATTTAAAATTGGTGGCGACAGCCAAACACACTCTGGCTGGGCTTATAAATGCCCTAGTGCAGATAGCCTAGTATGAACCTATGAACCTATACAGAATATACACATAAAAACAGGAATTTAGTTGTTTGCCAGATTAATTCAGAGTGGTAAAAACGGAGATAAATTAATCAGCATTATTGTACCAGTATCAACAAGTGATGACAGAAAAAACTAATAAATATGGAGAAAGTATCATCAGTCACTAGTAGTAAAAGGCATAGGAATTTAGTTATATTATAACTATATAATATAAGGAGAAGGAAGAGGTGAGGTTATACAGCAGGTACATAGCCAGGAAGAATTGAGATGATTTTTCAGTATTTGTTTGAAGGTGGTGGTGCTGCCCGTGTTTCTTATAGAAGGAGGAAGCGAGTTCCATAGTTTGGCAACGGTGAAGGAGTAGAGCAGTTGACTAGCCGGTAAGGTGGGCTTTTCTACTTTTAGAATTAGATGATTTTCAGATCTCAGTTGCCTGCTGGGTTCATATTTGGCAAGTAGAGTTCAAAAAGCATGACCGTCTGTGGGTCTGTAGATTATTTTGTATGCTGTAGTTAGCTGGGTGAATGAGAGATGGTGGGGGAGTTCCAACCAGTCTAATTGTTTCAGTTAGTTACGGTGGTGGGATGAGAATTTGGTCTTGGTGGCACATTTGGCTATTCTGTTGTAACACATATCAAGTATGGATTTTGTAGAATTTTGGATATTAGTGAGGAGAGGGGCACCATAAAGAAGAGAGGGTAATAAAAATGTAGTTGCAAGGGTTTGTCTAGTAGAGAGGCTAAGAAAGTGCTGGTGCCTGTACAGCATACCAAGCTTTTGGTGTGTTTTTTGATGTTACTGTTTATGTGTAGGTCAAAGTTTAGGTTTTCATCTATAATAACACCTAGTAATTTAGTGTGTGGGACAACGTCTATAGTGGTATTGTCTTGCACATGTATACTGAAGAGTTTTTTATCTAGAGGAGTGGTTTTCTTAGGGGTAAAAATTACTAGTTTAGTTTTATTTGGATTAAGGGCAAGATTTATTTATTTATTTATTTATTTATTTATTTATTTATTTATTTCAGTTTGATTACCGGGGAGGTCCACTGGGCTTGGGGGCCCATTTTCAGTGGAGGCCCAGGAAGAAAAGCTCCACAAAAACAACAGTATTTATTACAAAAAAGAATTTAGACAAAAAAGTACAATAGAATTAACAGGTAGCTACAAATAGTCCACAATACTAAAATCTGAAGGCTAAAAATAGCATAAGTATTAACAGTTTCATATTAAATTCAGCAGGAAAAAAAAATTTATGGGATATTGTAAAAGAGAAGAATTTACTGTTTAGTAGCTTATGCAATTAGAATTTTTGAAGAGGTGAGGGGGA
Organism: Protopterus annectens; assembly: GCF_019279795.1. Taxonomy (NCBI): domain Eukaryota; kingdom Metazoa; phylum Chordata; order Ceratodontiformes; family Protopteridae; genus Protopterus; species Protopterus annectens. The sequence continues at coordinate 1,485,229,550 of NC_056744.1, read as the reverse complement.
AAGGAGGTCAGCCTAGGGTGGCTTAGTAGCTTCTGCATATAGTGCAAAAAGTATTAGTATCTTATACAGCTAGTATTTTTGGAGAGGCTAGAAAAGGTTAGTTAAGTACAGAGGTTAGCCAGGAGAGAAGGAGGAGGATAGTTTGAAAGGTGTAGGTTGAAGAGTGCAGTTACATATTCTATTTAGATAAAGGTGGGAATGAAGTTGGGTTTTGAAGTATTCTAGGTTGTTGCAGGTTTTTAGACAGGTGGGTAGAGCATTCCATTTTTTAGCTAGGGTAAAGGATAAGAGCAGTTGGCCAGCTGGGCGCTTGGGTTTTTGTACTGTGATCAGGTTTTGGTGAGAAGATCTTCTAAGGGGGATATAGGGTAGAAGAATATTGGAAAGAGCAGGACAGTTAGTTGGGTGGAACACTAATTTATGGGCTGTGATTGGGGAGTTCAAGCCAGTTTAGAGAGTGAAGGGAGGAGCAGTGATGAGTGGAGGATTTGGCATTGGTTGCAAATTTGGATATTTTGTTGTAGCATTGTTCCAATTTGGAGGTGAGAGTAGATGATAGATTAATGAGCAGAGGGGCGCCATATAGTAGAGAGGGAAGGAGGTAAGTAGAGGCAAGGCTTAGTCTAGTGGAAGGAGACAGAAAATGGTTGTTTCTGTACAATAAGCCAAGTTTTAGGTGTTTTTTTGATGTTTAGCTGGATGTGAGTATTGAATTTTAGCTGGTCATCAATTGTAACACCAAGAAGTTTGGTGGAGGTTACTATCTCAATAGTGGAGTTGGTAAGGCTGGTAATATGGAAAGAATTTTTATCAAGAGATGAGGATTTGGAGGGGGGAAGAGGAGGATCTTAGTTTTGTTGGCATTAAGGGAGAGGTGATTTTGGAACATCCAATTTTCAGTGGTTGAAAAGGCTGTTTGGGTTAGAGCTTGGAGCTCAGTTTGGTTAGGGGCGTGGCAGATCAGAGTGGAATCATCAGCGTATTGCACAATTGTAGTGTTGGGGATGGCTTTATGGAAGTCGTTAATGAAGATATTGAATAATAATGGGCCAAGAATGGAACCTTGTGGTACTCGGGTAGGAGTAGGAAGTAAGGTTGATGTTGCTTGGCCCCATTTCACAGCTTGGGACCTGTTTAAAAGGTAGCTAGTGAACCTGGAAAGAGCCTTCTGGCTAAGATTGAGGTTAGAGAGATGGTTTAGAAGGAGAGAGTGGGAGATGGTGTCAAAGGCTTTGGATAGATCTAGTAGAACAGATGATATTAAGTTACCGGATTCCCGGGCAGAGTTCACAGAATGAAGGAAGGAGAGAAGGGCGGTGTTAGTACTGTGTCCTTGGTGGAAGCCATGTTGGGTAGGAGAGAGTAGTTGGTGTTCAGTAAGGAAAGGCAAGAGCTGCAGGTGGATACATTTTTCTAGAATTTTCGATATAGGGGAGAGGATGGCAATGGAATGGAAATTAGAGACATTACAATTCTTGCCACCTTTATGAAGTGGAAGAATTAAAGCAGAACACCAGAGTTTGCGTACATAGGATTTGTGTAGAGACCTGTTTATTAGGATGCTGATAGGTATAGTAATGGAATCAGAAGCTATCTTTAGGAAGGAGGATGGGATGTTATCAGGGGCATTGGAACAAGGCTTGAGTTTATGGAGAGGTTTCTTTATTAGGTCGGTGGGTACAGGTTTGAGTTCAAAAGTCGGGGGGTGGAAAGGGAAGGGAAGATTGATATGAGGGGGAGGGTTGTTGTTGGAGAAAGTTTTGGTTAGATTGGCGATGGAAGAGGTGAAAAAGGAATTAAATATTGAGGCAATTTCAGGGTCAGACTTGCTGGAGTCTGGACATGGGTTGTTTTTTGTACCAGGTCTGAGGAGGGAGTTAATGGAGTTCCAAAATTGTTTGGGATTTCTTGTGTGGTTTTCTTGTAGTTTGATGTAGTAGGACTTTTTATCTGTAATGACTAGTTTTTTGGCCAGGTTTCTTAATTGCTTAAACTGAAGGAAGATTTCAGGGTGTTTGTTTTTATGGTAAGCTTTCCAGGATTTGTCCCTTTGCTGCATAATCTTTTTTGTCTCTTTGGTGAGCCAAGGGGTGGTTTTAGTTTTGATTCTTTTTCTTCTTATTGGGGCTTGGGAGTTAAGGATAGTTAAGAATGTAGAACTGAAATAGTCAACGGCTTTGTCTAGAGGCAGTGTTTTTAGGGGGTTCCAGTTAGTTAGCTTAAGGGAGTTAGAGAAGTAATTTTGAATGAAGTTAGTTAGGTTACGAGTTTAAATAAAGTGGTGAGAGTGAGGGGAGGTGGGAGTGGCTCGAATGGAGAAGGCAGGGAGGTGGTCTCCTAAAGGGTCAGGATTGACACCAGATGTTATAACTTTGTCAGGATGGGATACAAGTATCCAGTCAAGTATGGTGCCAGTGGGGTTGGTTTTGTTAGATCTAGTAATGGAGTTAGTAAGTTGAGTGAAGTTGAATAGGTTGATAGTAATGGAAGGATTAGGATTGCTGATCTTTCCCCAGAAAATGTTTACATCACCCAAAATAAAGGTTTCTAGTTTAATGCTGGAAGAGGACCATGGGAGGATGTCTTCCAAAGTATTTGTATTGTTACCAGGAGGAATATAGAGAGAAATAATACAGATGCTTTTGTGGTTGTTTGTTTTTAGTATACCAATGACTAGTTCTGCATTATTGAAAGAGGGTATGGCGTTAGGGTATGGGGTCATTGTTAGGAGGTTGGAGTAGATTAAAGCAACTCCGCCACCTCTTCTGTTAGTGCAGTCAGATCGGAGAGAATGATATCCTGGAGGTAGGAATTCAGAGTCACTGATGTGAGGTTTTAGCCAGGTTTCAGAGATGGCTGCTATGTCTGGGGAGTTATGGGTAAGCCAGGCATGGAAGAGTGTTAATTTATTTGTTAAGCTTTGTGCATTGATTGTGAGGAATTTGAGGTTTTTTTAGTAAACTTGTTGTTGGGGCTAGGCTGATTTGTAGGAGAGAAATTTGGACCTGGATTTGTAGGAGAGAAATTTGGACCTGGACTGGGGTGAATATCACCAGATAACTGAAGGTGAGTATAATTGGGGATGTGTTTATTAGATTTATAATTTGATAAGTGACATTGGTAGTGGTTAGGTTTTAGTTTGTAGTTGTTGTTAGAGATCGGAAACAGTTTTATTTTGAAGAGAAGTAGAGGGTGGGAAGTGATTAAAGAAGCTGAGATGTTGTAGAAGTGGGATGTGGGGTGGTGCTGGGGAGTCAATGGAGGAGAGAGCACATGAAAGTCAGTATAGGAGGTTAAATGGTATAGAGATAGTAGAAGCAGGATGAAGGGAGAGAAGAGAAGGACTTTGGATGGAAGGCTAAGCACGGTAATGGGAGACTGATGATACTGAAGAAGATGGGTAATGTGAGATAGTGTGTAGGGGGTGTGGTGTAGGAAGTGGGAGGGGGGAATGCATGTACTGATTGGCCAGTGAAGAGGGATGGACTAATAGTGAGGTGTAATGTGATTGGGTGGAGAATAGGGAGGGACTATTGGGTGACTGTATAAATCTGGAAGCACTGGGGGCAGATGGAATTTGGGGGCAGGGTAGGGGAGTGGAGTGAGCCCGCAGGGCGAACGGAGCGGGAAGAGCCAAGAAGGCGGAAAGGTCCAAAAACAATCAGTGACCTGGGAGAAGGAGAACTACTGCAGGGGAGCAGGTATGTGGATTATTAGCTTTGTATTGTCCTAGAAACCTTAGTTTCTTAAGTTTTTGTTGGGGGAAAAATATTTATAAAGAAGAAAAAATGTATGAGTGTGTGGAGAGAGAAAATACAGCTGTCTTGTTAAGGGGGAGAGACACTTTCTAGAACAAGTATATGTGTGTGGAGAGAAGAGATAACAGCAGTTCTTGGTGAGGGCAGGAGACACTTTCTAGGTAGAGTTGGTTAGTGGAGAATAAGAGGGAGGTATTTGCTGGGCTTATTATTAGGAGGATGCTGCCACCTAGTGGAAAAAGGAGGGAGGTGCACTTAGAGGAGAAGAGGTTCTACTTAGAAGTTCGGGATATAGAGAATGGATAGAGGTGGACAATAAACCAATGATGGGGTTGGGGGGCTGTGCAGTGACCAGTGGTAGGCTGCGTTCACGTGTGCCAGGTAGAATGATGCTCAAGTAAGGTAGATGTTAGCAAAAATATATGTACAACAGATTACATACACTGAGTCTCTTTAGGGAGAATAAGGTTGCAGTAGACTTAAACTATATCAGGCAGACTGTCCACCGCCGTCTTCTCTTTGATGGGAAAGATATTCTGTTTGGCAGTGAAGAAAGGGAAAAAACACCTTGGGGGGTGGACTGAGTCTCTTTAGGGAGAATAAGGTCGCAGTAAACTTAAACTATATCAAGCAGACTGTCCACCTCTGTCTTCTCTTAGATGGGAAGGATATTCTGTTTGGCAGTGAAGAAGGGGAAAAAACACCTTGGGGGCAGACTGAGTCTCTTTAGGGAGAATAAGGTCGCAGTAAACTTAAACTATATCAAGCAGACTGCCCACCGCCATCTTCTCTTTGATGGGAAGGATATTCTGTTTGGCAGTGAAGAAGGGGAAAAAACACCTTAGGGGTGGCGGGAATGGGAGCAGCAGCCTAGATTGTTAAGCATCCAAGATTCGGTAGAGGTGAAGGCATTCTGGGTGATCTGCTGGAGTTCAGAGCTGGAATTTGCAGTGCATATTATTGTAGAGTCATCAGCATACTGGATTACTGAGCATTGTGGGACAGTGGTGTGAAAGTTGCTAATAAAGATGCTAAATAAGGCAGGACCAAGTATGGAGCCTTTGCTTAGCACAGCACAAACCCACTGAGATCAACTGGGCATTGCTTAAACAGGCAATGCTTAGCAATGTTTAGCAGTGTGCAAACCATCTTAGCTGAGCTGAGGACTGCTTAAATAGGCATTGCTGTGCAGTGCCCAAACCAGCTAAGTGGAGCAGAGCATTGCTACGTACTGCTAAACCAGGTACTGTTTAAGCATTGCTTGGCTTGGCTTAGCAGTGCTTAGTAGCTCTTAGCTATGGGCAAACCAGATTTCTTAAAAATAAAAAAAATATTGAAATTAATTTTTAATTAATGATGCATTATTATTATGTGTATGTATGTTACTTTAAATGACCTAACCTTGATGTGTTTTAAATACTTATCTTGGGGTGTGACTGTAATGTTTCTGACACTTGTGTGTAACTGGAGTTTTTCTTCTCATATCTCCACTGAAAATGGGCTTCTGGATCAACTAGAGTAATCTGGTTAACAAATATCAATACATACATCAATAAAAAAGGACATGTATAAAGTCATGCTATCAAATACAAAAGATGAATGGCCTGTCTGTGCATTTGAACCATGCACCTACTGTACAGAAGGCCATGGTGCTAACCATTCAGCTACTGTGGATATGATGATTTGCACTTATAAATTTCTATATAGCTCACAGTTACATTTAAGCACTACTGAGCAACATGCCGAGCACCATGCAAACCCAATCAGCTATGCTTAAACGTGACCATTTTAATTTAAATTAAAATAATCCGATTATTAATTTTAGATGCATGTTGACATCAAGGGCAATTCCAACACTTGAACATTCCAGGGTTGTTGGTGTTAATAATTGCCTTGGGTATACTTACCCTTTTTCAAACATTGCCCTTAAATTCTTCCCCCTTTTATATACCACATGTGGATGTGAGCCAACATTTTTGATTATCCCCTGCTCACTCCTTAAGATGGGCCAATTATTTACCAAAATGTCCTTTATCACCATACTGTCAGTTGAAAAAGTGGTAATAAAGGCATGGTTAAATAGCCTCTGATTTTGGGGTGTGGTTGAAGTTTGGGTAGTAGTAGGCTCAATCTCCTTATGCCAGTTCCCATTGTTGTGGAATATAGCCTTCTTATTTTACAAAATTGGATTAAATATCTTTTGTTCTCGCTTATTCATGACTTCATACATTAAGCTGTTAATGAAAACAGTTGGGTACCCTCATACTTTAAACATGTCCTTCAACCTCAAACATTCATCCCAAAATGTATCAACTGTCACCATTCTTGTGGCCAGAACAAATTGTCCCTTCACTACTGCTCTCTAGCCTGCTACAGACCACCCTCCCAAACCCAGGAACCCCACTCGACCTTCCTGAGAACACTGGAAAATATGAAGGTTTCTCCAAACACCATTATATTGGGCGACTTCAACTACCCAAACATAGACTGGGAGCATTACTCTAGCTTCAACACCCTAGCCCAAAGGTTCCTAGAATTTATAAACTCAAATGCTATGGAACAACTTGTTACCACTCCCACAAGATGGGAAAACATACTGGACCTGATCATCACCAACATGGGGACTCTATGCTCCAGACCAGAAGTGTATCCCTCACTGGTAAGATCAGACCATAAACTAATCTCACTAGATATTCACATCTCGACCCCAGCCCCTGCACAGAAAACCACAGTGAAAAACTTTTCTAAAGTAAATTTCACACTCCTCAAAACTGAGGTGGAATCCTTCAAAGCCCCCGGGCCTGTGGAAAATATGGCCCAGACTGCAGAATCCTTTATAAACTTATTCTATGAACACCTTCAGGAATGCATGGATCATGCAATCCCAAATAAAACCAAGACCCAATCCTCCAAAGGCAGGTGTCCTGTCTGGTGGACCCCAGCCATAAACAAACTATACAATAGAATGAGGAAGCTGCTACATGATAGAGCAAAATCCCAAAAAGGGAAGCCATTTTTGATCAGTATTAAAACAAAAAACTACGGGCACTCATAAAATTGTCGAAGGCCAGCTTCGAGAGAAAAATTGCACAGGACATTAAGGATAATCACAAGGCTTTCTTTAGTTATGTTAGGAACCTGGGTGGGAATTCCCAGATATGTTCAGAATTAGTCCAAAATGACAAAAAATACACCGAACCCACAGACATTGCCAATATCCAAGCTAACAGGTTCAGAGCAAACTTCTCCCCCCCTTCCCCACCAAAAGGGCAAATATCTATCCCAGCAGAGTGCTGCCCCCCTGACATCTCAGATGTTCAGGTAAGAGTCGCCCTCTCCAAAGCAAAAAACACAGCATCAATGGGACCACACGGTGTCCTGGGCTGCATCCTACATGAATTCCAAGAAGAACTAAACCCAAAAATAAAACTACTGTTCAATCTCAGCCTTGCTATAGGATATGTACCCAAAGAGTGGCGTACAGCAACAGTGGTCCCTCTCCACAAAGGTGGTGCCTCAACAGGTCCTGGAAACTATCACCTCATAAGCCTGACTAGCTTGGTCTGCAAAGCTCTGGAAAGGATCATCATGGACCTCATAAATAAAGATATTGGGGACCTACAGACACAGGATCCTACCCAGTTCAGCTTTGTTAAGGGCAGATCCTGCCTCTTAAACCTGGTCAATTTCTTTGAAACAGTCACCAAGGCCATTGACGAGGGGAAGGTGGTCCACACAGCCTACCTAGACCTCGCAAAAGCCTTCAATACAATACCCCACTCGGGCATTATAGATAAGCTCACCAGCTTAAATATAAACCCCTATGTCACTAGATGGGTTGCAAACTGGCTCAAGGACAGAACCCACATGGTTAGAATTGCTGGAGCCATGTCAGACTCCAAACCATTTACAAGTGGCGTCCCACAAGGCTCAGTCCTGGGACCTCTCTTGTTCTGTATATATTTCTCGAGGTACAGGCCAACACTGAAGGACTGTGGCTGACCATGTTCGCAGATGACTGCAAACTGGGTGCCATTATCGACTCTCCAGCTGACACAAGCATCCTACAAAAGGGCCTCATAAAAACAGACAACTGGTGCCAGGGCCATGGCCTCAGGCTAAATGCCAAAAAGTGTATAGTCATCCCCTTTGGCAAAAACAAAGTGCCCACAAATTACCACATAGGTGGTAATCCATTAAGTATGGAAGAAGTAATTAGGGATCTGGGGACCCAAGTTGATAGCAATCCCTCATTTGACAACCACATGGCCAAAGTGGTTAGAAAAACATTTTATATAGCCCACTTAATCATGAAGGGATTCACATCTAGATCAGGGGAGGTCATCGTGCCTCTTTACTCATCCCTCATCAGGCCCATAATTGAGTACAATGCCCCTTTTGGGATGTACCTTACCAGACACCTTCAGCAACTGGAAAGACCCCAAAAGTACCTCACCAAGAGGATCAAAGGGCTCAAACAGATGCCATATGCTGCCTGGTTAAAGAAACTCCAGCTCTACTCAGTGGCATACTGCCTGCTCAGAGGCGATCTGTGCCTGATGTATAAAGCCATGTCCAACCCAGAATTAATGGACATGCTGCACCTCAGAAAATCCAAATCTCATTGGCTACGTGCTCGAGAGACTTGAACCTCAGCACTGAAATAAATAGGACATGCTGGAGGGACAGATTCATAACCCAGAGGCTCCCTTCACTCTGGAATAAAATCCCAGTCCAGGTTAGGCAGAGTCCCTCATTGACTCTCTTCAAGAGGAATCTTGATGAGTGGATGGAAGATCGTAGATTTACCCCGGGTATCACTTCTGTGTCATTGTTAGACAGAGGCACAGTATACTAACCTCAAAAAAGGGCATAGCAAAATTCATTTAAAATGAGTGGCGAAAGCCAAACACACTCTGGCTAAGCTTGTAAATGCCCAAGGGCAGATAGCCTAGTATGAACATATGAACCTATGGATGACAGCTGGCAAAGTGAAGAAACTTTTAGAATAAGTGGGCTTTCTATAAATTTCAGACACAAACATCTGATTTGTTGTATTTTTCATCAAGAAGATATCTAGATAGGCAATCTGGTCATTGTTACATTCATGTGCAAAATTTAAAACTCTGTAGTTGCATTAATGCACTCGATAAATATTGGGAGGCCTTTTCTGTCCCCATCCTAAAGGAAAAACATATCATCCAAGAATTGAGTATAAAATCTACAATGGGAAAAGAATTTGGAAGGGAACAAATATGTCCTATCCCACTGGACCATTATGATACTGGTGAACAGACTCCCACATGGTGAACCCATAGCTACACCCTTACTTTGTAAGTACAACTTTTTTTTGAAGACCAGGTAATTATTTTTAGCACCATCTGCAATAGATTCTTATAAAGGTTAACATGATGTTGCTGTATCCTATTTTGGTGCAAAAATTCAACAAACCACTCCATCCCCATTTCATGTGGCATAACTGTGTACAGGTCCTTTACATCTATTGTGATAAATGTATGTAACTCCTTGAATGGTATGGTATTCATCTTATGGAGAAACTTCCAAGAGTCCTTACAGATGTTTTCCTCATCCATAACTAGGGATTTTAGTTTTTCATCAAGACATTTTTCACTGGGATATGTAACTGATGCCCGGGCATCTACTATGGGTATCATGCGGTGCTCAATGTTTTTATGAATTTTAGGCATTCCAAAGATAGATGGAATTAAGGAGGTTGCCACATTCAAATAGCTGAATTCATCTACCAGAATTTAATAATCTATAAATAGGTCTTGAATGTTAGCTCAAATGTGTCTGTATTCTGCATTTAATTCATTAATAGAAGTTTCACAGTAAGTCTCATCAGTCAAAGGTTGCTTCATCCTGTTGGAATAATCTCACATATCCATTACCACAGCTTCTCCCCCCTTGTCTGGCTTCATAATATGAATTTCTGAATTACTCATGAGTTTATGTAGGCTGGTCATCTCTTCCTTCATGAGATTACTTAAATTTGGAACTTTAGGGCTTAAATTCAGTTCTCTCCTGAAGTCCAGTTCACACATCTTCTCATAGAAGTGAGTGGCTGGATGTAAGGGGGATTATATGTGCAGGAAACATGTAGTATACTCAAAGCCTCATCCACTTTTTGAAATATTTCATTACAATTAAGTTTTTGCACATATAATTTCAAGTCCATTAATGTATTAGCTATATTATCCCATTTTCTTGGAACAAATGTAAAACTCCTTGCAAATAAATCACAACATGTGGTATTAATATTTTGTGAGGAATAATTGTACACTTTAAAAACACCACTTGTATTCTGAAAAATAGGCATTATTGCCTCTAATGCAGAATTTTCTAAACCCTTTGATTTTGCTACTGTCCTCTCCTCCTACCCCTACCCAGGGCGCTAGAAGAACGTATGGTTGATTGATTGGGGCACTTGGTGGTGTTGTCTCTCCTTGAGGCATTCTGATCTCCTTGTGATAAAATCACAGTTAATTTGAAAACATTTTATATAGACTGATTATTCTGTTATGAGACCTAAGCATAGTTAACATTCACTGTATCAGTTATATGTTCAGAATTATTTGGAAATTGGTTTGAATTAAATATAGTTAGCTAATTTTGTGAGGGTGGGAGGTTTGGGTAATCTGTATTGCAAGTGTAAATCTTTTCTGCCTAAGTGCACAAGTTACATAACAAAACAAAGTATGCAAGTGCCACAGCTCAACCCAGCTTAGAGTTTGCCTGACAACACATTATAGGCAATGACATCAGCAGTGCCTCATAAAGAGAGGACAAGGGTGAACCATGCTGTCGTAAAATGTTTGAAGTAACAGCTCACTTTCACATACACAGTTGACTGAAGTGGGATTAGAACTCCTACCTATATAAGTTCAGAGACTACAGACCACAGCAAAGTATGCAAAAACTACTCCTCAAGCCCAGCTTAGGATGTGTCCAACAACACATTATAGGTGATGAAATCAGCAGTGTCTCTTAACGAGAGGACACGGGTAAACCGTGCTGTTGTAAAATGCTCTAGGTAATTCGAAGTAGCAGCTCACTCTTACACATACACAGTTGAGTGAAGTGAGATTAGAACTCCTACCTATCTAATGTACAAGGACTACAGAACACAATACTTAATGTAAACACCACAACACAAATTTGGTTTCTATAGGAGTGCAGAGAATTTATAGTAGGTGATATTATCAGGCCATATGGGTGACAATAGGTTAGGAGGTCTACATGAAATGGAAGTGTCAGCTTGTTGAAGTGTCAAAACAGTGGGAAACCAGGTGTACACTGCTGAATACACACACACACACACACACACACACACACACACACACACACACACACACACACACACACACACACACACACACACAGTCAACCACAGTGGAAATAGAACTCCTCCTTATCTAAGTACATGGACTACAGAACACAGTACTTAATGCAAGTGCCACAGGACAAGATGGATTTCTACAGGAGTGCAGGTGTACTTATAGTAGATGACATCAGCAGTCCATGTAGTGAACAACAGCATGTGGGTCCTGGCTAGGGACTTAGCTTCATAGCATTATATGAGGCTATTAATCTAATAGCAATATTCTGTTAATAACCTATTAGTGTAGCAATAGGAGTACCCTTATTGACCATACTTAGATGTGTAGTGTTAGCAGAGCATGGTTGTAAGCACCAAAAAGAGGACCTGTCCATGTGGGAGGACACTACATTAAATATTACAGTTGGTAGCATGATTGATACTTGTTTGGAAAAAGGAATGAGTCGCCAGTGTTGTAATGATTTGCATTTAGGTGAGTTGGGAGGTGGGCAACATATTGATGTACTGCAAAAATATGAGACGTGCTTACATCTGGACCTTATTTTGTAATGCTTGTAATGTAAAATGCAATATAGATCAACAATGAAGCACAGTCCAATAGCCCAGTCTGCAGCAGGTTTGTGTGATAGTGATCAAAGTGTACACACATGTGAATTACACCTATTTGTGCATAAGTAAGCAGTGCACAATGCTCACGTCTTCCAGCGGAGTCTGTACTCCAGGCCCAGCTTGTGCAGTGACCAATGGCAATTTTATTTATTTTTATGTATTTACTTTACATTTGTTTACTGGGAAAGTCCAACTGGACATGGGTCCTTTTTCAGTGAAAGCCCAGGGAGAAAAGTTCCTAATACATGTTAAAATGTTTCATCTGGCAGTTTTGTTTACATCAGTAATTTTAAAATACATAGTAAGAGTACACAATAGCTTGATAGTCATTAATAATGCCAGCTTGATAGTCATTAACAATACAACAAATGCAACAGCTAGACACATTTACATAAGGTACATAATTTTTGACTTGAAACAATTTATATACCTGTTCTAATTTGTGAGAAAATTACATATTTATTATGCCAAGCAGCTTTGCAGTGCCTCAAAGCTAAGGATATAATAGAGGTTAATATAAAAGGAAGTGTGAGTGGTTAATGAGAGTAGAGGAGAGACAAAGTGGGTACATTTGTGAGGGAATAGAGTACTGAGAGAGAGGGAGTATAGGCGTTGGAAGTGAGCAGTAGGAAGCAATGTATGCAGGCAGCAGAAGGTGGATTATGAGGCTAAGGATGTAATACAAGTTGGAGAAGGAGGGTGGAATGAGGGGTTAGAGAGATTTGGCTAGAGAAGGGATGGGGTACATAAGTTGGAGTAACAAAGTGCTAAGAGTGAGGGGATTGGTGATAGAGCTGTAGGTTGTATGAGAGATTAGTTGTGATTCTCACAGTTACAGAGCCATGATTGCTGTAGGTGGGATTTTAAGGCCTTTTTGAAGGATGCAATAGAGGTTGTAGCTGAGATGTTGGGGGAATGTTGTTCCAATGTCTGGCAATAGTGCTGCTATAGAGAGATGTACCTGCAGAATTAGGAATAGTCAATAACTGAGTATATCTAGTTTCTATTTTTGGCAGTCTGCTTCCTAGGTGGTCTTATTTGTCCAGTTTTAGCAATGTGGTGCTCCGTGCAAAATAGATGAGCAAGGCCAAAATGACACCTTCTGTTTTCTGCTACAAACAAGGTAATGGCCTTGTTCATATCAGAAAACAACATGTGCCATTTTTGACTATGCTCAGACAATTTATCTCAGGACTGACTTACCAGTAATGGATATGGACATCTCCTACGTTCCTTGTCCCATAAGTAAAAGAAAGTGAAACAGAAAAAATAAGTGAAATGTCTAAAAACTAGGTATGTTAACTAGAGTAGAAAATGAGAGTACACGTGACAAATATCTATAGAGTGTGGGATTTGAACCCTTACACCAATGAATCCTCAGAACACAGGATGGATGGTTTATTCCTCATTGCCACAGGGCCAGCTATACAACACACTAGTACAAGCATTATTCATGCAATGAAGTGCACAACACAATGTACACTGCTATCATAGATGAGTTACTGGTATGGGTCAAACAAGGGAACCCTTTTACTTTGTGCAGGGCAAACCTCAGTTAATGTTATGTGTTAAAGAAGCTTAGTCTATTGTTAGTTTGGTGATCACAGCTGGTATGTCACAATGAAATATATCTTATTCTCTTCATGTTATTTGTTACTCTCCTTGTTCTGCATCCAGCCTGTAGTTTGATCTTGGGATTGTTTGTTAAGTCAGAGACTGCAATGTAGATCATTAGTTTACAAGTGATGTGTGTAATGCTTTACCATTGCAAATGTATGGTGCTACATTGGGGGCATGCAGGGTTTCTCATTACCTTTGAGAGGGTGAACTGTGTGAATCTGTAGTAGATGAGGCATACTACTTAGTAATGGGAACATTCAAGTGAACCCATTTGCTCTGCTGTGATGTGTAATAGCTATTTCTGTGGATGTTCAACAATACTTACCTGCTTACTGTAGGTAAACAAATCACTAATATGCCATGATATTAAACAATCAGCCCAGGTTCAGGATCATACATCTTAACCTCTTAGAGAAAGAAATTTGGAAAAATCCATAAACAAAAGTGTGACAAAAACACTAAAATAGGGACAAGTGCTAACTATTGCTCTTCCATTCTAAGAAAGTTGATAGAATAACAGGTTTTGCATTAGTGTGAATTTTCTGAAGGATATGAAGTCTGAAACTCAGAAGCCTGTAATTACTTTCTGACTTCAGTCATTAATGATTTGCCAGTAATCTTCCATAACACCACACATCTTTATGAAAAACAGAGCATAACTATATAGCCAGATTCTGGACATTGTGTGACAATTTGTCCAGTTGAGTGGAGTGTTCATGAGATACCTTGCAATCGCAGCATCTGACAACAGTTTTAGTTCAGGACTAAGTCTGTGTGATGCAACCAATACATGCAGAGGTAAAGGTTGTGTGAGTTGTCTAGCATAAATCTGACTACACATGTATGTGAGTAGGAGAAAGAGATTAGGCCCCTAGGTCATTAGTGACTGTGCTCTGTGTTGTCTCTTTAACAAATCAAGACCATAGTGGACATGGCTAGCTGTTTTACATACTAGTAAAGTAATTACTCTGCTGTCATATCTTATGATACTTTCTGGACAAATACAACTACATTTACTTGATTACTATACCAAGTTAAGAAAGCCAAGTACATGGCATATTATTATTACAGAATACAGTGTAGGGTCAGCGTTTATCTTGCAATTGCAGCAATTGACACAGTTTTAGTTTAGGGCTGACTCTATCTGATGCAAGTAGTACACAGCCATTACATGGGGAGGTAAAGGTTGTGTGATTTGCCTGGCATCAATTTTAATCTATGTATGTGAGTCAGCGCATAGTATTAGGCACCTAGGTGGTCAGTGAATGTGCAATGCATTGTCTCTTAGCCAAAACAAGGGCATACTGTGCACACCTAGTTCTGTATCTGTCTGCAGCAGCTGATGGTTCCCCCTCCTTCTGTGACTGTGCCTGTCATGCAGTAGATATTGGTGGGATGATGTGTGTCCCTTCCCCTTTGCTGATCCTGCTGCAGCTGTTTCTATAGGATCAGATTATGTAGCACAGCACATATTATGAAGATTTTTGTAGATGTATGTGGATCATACTGTGAGGCTTCACCACATGTATCTAGACACCTGAACCGTGACTTCAGCAGCCCAAATGCAAACTCTATGATATTTTTAGTTTGACTGTGTGCCTCATTATAGCATTCTTCTGTGGGTATGTGTGCACTTCTGATGGGGGTTATCAGCCATGGCTCCATTGCATAGCCAGCATCCCCCAGTAAATGTCCCTGTAGGATGCCCCCCAGCAAACTTCTGGCACAGCTGTGATGTGTGCCAGATATGTGAGTCATGATAACTCACAGGGATGCCAGCACACACATTCAAGGTAATTTCCTACGCATTGCACATGCCTTGGCAGTTGATGGAGGTTGTGCCTTGATGTGTATGAGTGCAGTCAATAGCACCCAGTACTTCAGAGTAGTGTGCTACTCAGTAGAAGTGGAAAATATTGCTAGCCATCTCCTCAGACATATGTGCTCATTGGCATGCATGAGCATGGCATCCAGGAATTTGTGTAGAATCCTGGATACTGATGCCTGTGACATGTCCATCATGTCCCCAGATGGTCTTTGAAAGGTAGACATAGCTAATATCTTAAGGGCTACACATATCTTATTTTCCACTGGAATTGATTCCTCTTGGTTGGCTCTGGGTCTGAGTTGAAGGCAGCAGAGCTCAGAGAGTTTTTGTAATGTGTCCCTGTCCACCGTGTAGCACTCTACAATCTCCATGTCATGTAGCATGTGAAATGTTAGCCTGGGCCTAAACACTCTTGTCCTCCTCAGCCTAGGCCAAGTGTCATCAGCACCAGCAGCCTCATCTTCATTCTGACATATGGATTAAAGCTGCAGCACCCCTAACATTGTCTCAAGTTAAAAGGTCCTCGACTCTTCTATAATGGCATTGAAGTAGGCAGGAAAAAATAGACATGAGTCTTCATGGCTATTTTATAATCAGTGGAATAGCACTGTTCTGAAAATCACCTACTTCTGTTGTAATTAGCATCTATGAAACACACATGCTACTTACTTCCAAGTATTAAGTGTAGTTTCAGAAACTGCTGTATGTGCCCCTACACATCTCTGTTTTATAATCTGTGGAATAGCACTGTTCTGAAAATCACCTACTTCTGTTGTAATTAGCATCTATGAAACACACAAGCTACTTACTTGCAGGTATTAAGTGTAGTTTCAGAAACTGCTGTATGTGCCCCTGCACACCTCTGTGCACCCCTGTGCACACCAATGGTAGATACAAGATAAAGAATATTGCTGAAAAATGAAAAGAGAAGGGAAGTGTGCAAGGTTTGTACTCAAACATTGTACCATCTGTATTCTAGTTCAAGCATATATGCATGGTGCTATAGAAATAGTTACATATTGGTTAGACAGATACCTGCTATGTATTCCTCATTTTCCCATGATTGGGCTAAGTGTCGCAGAGAAAAAAACACTGTAGTAGTCCCTACACAAAGTGGTCTGCCCTACATGGTTACACTTTTCATAACTCAGTAAATCAAAGATGTGTGGACCTCATTTACCTAGTAATTATGTAGAGCTGCCCTTTTGTACATGGTTAGTAACCATATAGGCAGGGGAACTGCAGGGGAGAGGTATGCATAACACAAAAAGGACAACCATTTTTTCTTACATTTTACTGTATTCTACAACCTATATGCCCAATATGCCTACATTACAGTTTCAGTGCTGTTTTTCATAGCATTTTATATATAGGATGTATGCATTACTTAAAGGTATAGTGGTATGGGGGGAGTGAGACTTCCATTTATGGCATGACATTTGGTAATCATTGTTAACACTGATATATACCTTTTTTAGAACAAGGATGAATAAATATATATTACTGTGTGTATTTTTACATTTTAAGTTCAGTTGTGTGCCGATGTGATCACTTTTACTTAGTTTGGTTTCCTTATAGACTCCTTTCTGCTTCTGTAGTCGAAACGTTTTTGAATACATGGCCAAGAGCTACATGGAGTCTTCAGGATTGATTTACATTTTATTTAATCACTGAGGACAGCATTGCAGAGGTGATTAGCATGCCATGAATGCTACATGGAATCTAGCAGTGTGCACGATTGTGTGCTGCTAAATGGAGTTTACTGAAATGCAAACTGTTCACGTCCACATGTGCATCTCGTCGCAATGTGAACATGGAAAAAAATAACTGTGTAGGGCTAAATAAATCCTGGGGATAGATGGGTGGAAACAGTAACCACAAGGGATAACTTTACACATCATACCTTAACAGCACTTAAGGTTGGGGGAAAACTAGACACCAGGAATGCTGCTTAGAGTATGCTGTAAAGGCATTTCTTATAACAAATGGAAGAAAGATAGTATAGGTTGAAGGGGAAAACTAGACACCAGGGATACTATAAATAGGATCTCATAAAGGCAAACAAAAAAGTTAAAACCCTACATGTTCCCAGCTCACAAGAGGATATTAGTCTACTACACAACTACTAGATAAAAGGATAATGGGAAAGAATGATTTAAAATAAAAAAAAAAATTAAAGTAGACAGGTGAGGAGAAAACACAAGCTTGTGTGGCAAGCATTTTTCTTCTAAATAATTTGATGATCTTGGCCATTATTCAAGGACTAAAACATGTTATGAGTTACAATGGATAAGGAAAGGACATGTGTAGACATACCTCTCATTGTTGTAGCACAAGACGTCTGGAAAAAGCAAAGACTCTCAGTCAGAGACTGTAAATTTTAACAGCTGTAGAAATAATGGCTTTGCATTAGCATGCATATATTGAAGGATATAACATTTTATTTATTTATTTATTATTCATTGCATTTGTTTACCAGGAAAGTCCACAGACCCTAAGAGAGCACATTTTCAGTGGAGGCCCGGGAAGAAAAGCTCTGACAAGAACATAGATGCATAAAAAAAAAATTAAACATTAATTGGTACAGAAGCAAAAACAGTGTTGCACATAGTGGTTACAGTAATATATACAGAATATATACATAAGTCAGGAATTTAATTGATTTAATTACAGTAACATATACAGAATATATACAGAAAAGCAAGGAATTTAGTTGGTTGTCAGATGAATTCAGAGTGGTAAAAATGGAGATAAATTAATCAGCAATATTGTGCCTGTATCAGCAAGTGATGAAAGAAAAAAAACTAATAAATATGGAGAAAGTATCATCAGTCACTAGTAGTAAAAAAAAGCATAGGAATTTAGTTATAATATAAGGAGAAGGAAGAGGTTAAGTTATAGAGCAGGTACAATGCCAGGAAGAGTTGAGATGATTTTTTCAGTGCTTGTTTGAAGGAGGTGGTACTGCCTGTGTTTCTTATAGAAGGAGGATGCAAGTTCCATAGTTTGCGATGGTGAAGGAGTAGAGCAGTTGACCAGCCGGTAAGGTGGGCTTTTCTACTTTTAGAAGTAGATGATTTTCAGATCTTTGTTGCCTGCTGGGTTGGTATTTTGTAAGTAGAGGTGAGACAGCAGGACAGTCTGTGGGGCTGTACAGATGTCAGACAAGCTTTTACCAATTGTCATTAAAGCATTGCTACTTACACAGAGCAACACAGGCACTTTGAGTATAAAGCAAAATCAAACAGTACAAAATATGACCAGACCCAGACCCATTGCAAAATCAAGAGGACAGATGAACCACACTGTAGTACTTATGGTGTGTGTCCTCCCCATCAAGGTAGATACAACTACTCCTTGCCTTGCTTGGAAATCTGGACAAAATACACACACACAGAAGGAACACAAGGCACAACAAGAAGGAATTTTTTTTAAATATTGCTCTAATAAAAAAGATAATAGAATAGAATAGGCATTAGTATGAATTTTTTCTGAAGGGTATAAAATCTGAAACTCAATGTCTGTCATTTTCTAACTTCAGTCTTTAGTGATTGATGCAAAATAAAAAATAGACACACAAATACAGCTTCTACCTGTCAAAGAAGGGACACTTTAATATTAGTACTGCTACCTTGAGCAGCTGACAAAATAAATAATTCAATATAAATTTATTTGCATGTACCTCTCAACCTGTTAATAGTAAATCTGAACACAGCCAAATATATTGGGGCACATAATATACAGTACTAAAAATTGCTCTTGTATAAATTGAGACAGTTGATAAGTCTGAAACTTATTATTTAGTGACTTCTGGCAAATCATTTAGGAATTAAAACTACAAATTTTATGAACAACATTTGAAGTTTTATTTTGTATTTTACAGCACAAACATTAAGTAATCTGTTAAACAAAGCAATGCAGTCTCACAATGAAAACTTAGCATTAAAACTTCTAAACTTAGAAAATTGCTAGAAAAAGGTTGTGCTACTATGTATTCTGAAGAACATGAAGTTTGAAATTCAAATGCGGTCAAAATCTACTGCGGACAGAACAAAACTGCCAAAAAAATGCCTGTCACAGAACAAAACAATTTTCAAACCAATTTTCAACAGGGATTAAACTGCAGACACGCTCTTTGTAAATGGCAGGCGCCAGAGCAAATCCACACAAACACATGCAGGAGATGCAGACTCCACACAGAAGCCACCCCAACCAAGATCAAAACCAGAAACCTATAGCTGTGGAGGCAACAATACTACCACTGCACCATCAATCTGGCAAGGAATTAAACAAGATTGACTCCACACAGAAGCCACCCCAACCATAAACAAATTTTCAGCAGGGCCCAGGAAGAAAAAAATGCAGACATGTCTTGTACATGGGAGGGCACAAAAGCAAACCCACACAAACACAGGGAGAAGATAATATGAAAAAAAAAAATTTTTTTTTTAAGTGGTGGGTGGTGGGTAACTCTCTCAAGTCTTCACCACTACATACAAATTTACAGTTCAAGCCTGAGGCCCTCTACCACACCCACCCACCACCAAGGGCATTTTCACACACACACACACACACACACACACACACACACACACACACACACACACACACACCAGTAACACACACCAGTAAAGCAATACACACAAAAAAAAAAAAAAGAAAACATTGTAAGCAACATACCACCTACCTGAATGAATGAAAACATCCAGAGTTTAACGTCCATCAATCATACATCCCTTCCCAAGCAAGAAGAAGACCAGCGAGATCCATGCTCCTTCTCGCGCCCGACGAGATCCCTGTGTAAAGTGGCTTCCCCTGTGTCCCCTATGGGGGGGCTGTTGGAGCCCCTGAGCATGCGCCACGATAATAAGGGACTCGTCTATCTCATGCTTGTGAAGTCATGAATTTTAAAAAATATTTTTTTTTTTTTTTTTTTTTTTTTTTTCTTTTTTTCTTTTTGAGGGGGCTGCAGTCCGGCAGCCCTATGCCACGAGCCGCCCCTGGCTGTACATTATTTTGTGTGCTGTAGTTAGCTGGGTGAATGAGAAATGGTGGGGGAGTTCCAACCAGCCTAATTGTTTCAGTGAGTTACAGTGGTGGGATGAGAATTTGGCCTTGGTGGCAAATTTGGCTATTCTGTTGTAACACATATCAAGTTTGGATTTTGTAGAATTTTGGATATTAGTGAGGAGAGGGGCACCATAAAGGAGAGAGGGTAATAGAAATGTAGTTGCAAGGGTTTGTCTTGTAGAGAGGCTAAGAAAGTGTTGGTGCCTGTATAGCATACCGAACTTTTGCTGTGTTCTTTTGATGTTGCTGTTTATCTGTAGATCAAAGTTTAGGTTTTCATCTATAATATTGTCCAGTAATGTAGTGTGTGGGTCAACTTCTATAGTGGTATTTTCTTGGGCTTGTATACTGAAGAGTTTTTTTATCTAGGGGAGTGTTTTATAGGGGTAAAATTACTAGCCTAGTTTTTTTTTTTGGATTTAGGGCAAGAGGATTGCTAAGCATCCAAGATTCAGTAGAGGTGAATGCATTCTGGGTGATCTGCCAGAGTTCAGAGCTGGAATTTGCAGTGCATATTATTGTAGAGTCATCAGCATACATTATGCATCTAGTGAACATGTGAAATTTAAATGTTTGTCATTGTTTACAAACTTTAGTCCTCAATGGTTTTCCAGAAAATCACATATTCTGTGAGGAACAGAATAAATTTGTGACATTAAAATCTGAACATTCTACAGAAATGTTTACCATTAAGATACATGCCTATAAGAAGCAGCAACAATGTCATGTAAAGTCAGGGACAGTTATGAGAGATGGAGGTGTATCTCTGTGAGGGGAGGCATTACAATAAAGTCAGGAAGAAAACTAGATGACACCAAGAAGAATTTTGAAATGAGTCTTAAAGTGACTTAAAAGGTTAATAGAAACTAATCAAGCAGAAACTTTAGAGTGTGGATGGTGTGAAGTTCACTCCTTGAAATATGTTATGCATCTAGTTAACTAATTAAATCAAACTGCAAAATATGTACTACAAAATAATAAAGTAGGTAGTCCACAACTGAGTTAAAAATGGAATATCCTTTATTGAAATATAAACCAAGTGGTCCTAGTTGAGTATAATGATCAGCATTAAAGACATCCCCTGAGATTCATCAAAGTCCATGCAAGAATAGTGTTATTCTTACATGGAGCATCCAGTGGCCATCTAGTACAGCAGCGCTCCCTGCATATTCATGAAGGCATGCTGTTGTCTACACTAGATGACCACGAAACAGGAATGTGTGCAGGGACATGTCTGAGCAGTGCATTGACACTAAACACACCTCCTGCACTCAGAAAGTGCCATACAGCACTTTCTAAGCAGTACTGGCATAATATTAGAGCTTAGCTCTAATATTGTGCTAGTATCTCAGTGTCTGCAGACACTAAAATGTAAAATAGATCATTTCAGTATCCAAGGACTGTATTGCTAACATGCTGTATGGCACTTCTGCATCCTGCAGAAGCAGGAAATGTGTGCAAATGCACACACATACACCTCAACCATAATGAATGATTTTTGCAGAATGTCAGATGTTAGCCTCATATTTGTGGTCCACTCCCCATAAATGTATGGTTTTCTGACAAATAAGGTAAAATCACTAAAGTCTGAAGTTGGAAAATAATTAGAGACAGTTGAGTGTCAGACATTATACCCTTCAGAATATCCATGCCGATGCAATGCCCCTGTTATCCTATCAACTTTCCAAGTTGGCAAGGGCAATATCTAAAATTTGTCCCTATCTGTCCCCCCATCAGGTCACGCTTTGTCCAGATGTCCTGCCCTAAGAGGCAGAAAGCAATGTGCATACCATGAAGGAAAATACAAATAGAACACCATATCAACTTTTTTTTTCTGTTCCCAATAAAGTTTAAGTGCAGCTGTGCATGTCACACAGCTATGCATAGCATAGCTTAAACATTTGAATGAGCTAAATAGAACTAGACAGCCAAAGTATTCCAAGTGAAATAGTGGAGTGGTTAGAGCATTCGCATACCATGCAGTGGTTCATGACTCAATTCCAGCCATATATTTTTATTTGTGAAAACAGCACCAAAAGTATATTTACCTAGAAATACACAGTAATAATATATATATTTGTTAACCAGGGTAGTGTAGCAGATACAAATGTGAGTTGTCAGTGTAGTACAGATGTGTCATTAAGAAGGAATCAACCACACAATCCTGATAGTCCATAAAATGAAAGCTGATAAGCTGATCATTGCTAAATTCTGCCCAGCTATGCTTAGCCAGAGTAAGCATTGCTCAAATATGTATGCTGAGCAATAATTAGTGTAGCTAAGCAGATTTGTGCACTGGTAAACAGTTCTTTGTATCTACCTCTGTAAGCAATACTTATCTCAGCTAAGTGGGTTTTCCCGTCGCTTAGCTCAGCTCTACATATTCTAATTAGACGAATCACAGCAATCCCACAGGCAGGAATACAGCCATAACCAGTTGTAGCTGATCACTGCAGGCAATATGGCTGGTGTTAGAGAAAGTTTGCACCTTCGGGCGCAGCGTTGTGGCATTCTGGAGTCCAGGGTCATGGTTGTCTCTCTGTAAAAATCCATGAAAGGTGACTGCTGAAGGACCAGTACCAGAGCCTCCAATGCAAAGCAGAGGCCTGGAGCAGTCTTGCTCATGACCTCACCAGTGCAACTGGCATCCCACAAAGTGGTGACCAGGTCCAGCATCACTATGCTGACTTGAAGCGAAGGAAGAGGGACCTCTTGGAGCAGTGAGTCCAAGATACTGAGGCATGGAATGGCCCAACAGTGTGTAAGTGCCACTATCGATTCTTGTGTATCAGAGTCCAGCCTAAGTATGACATGGAAAGGTATGCATAAATGTTTCTCTATCTCCTGTACAGTTGCAGAAGAGAGGGCTGTGAACCTGGAAGCCCATGCCAGCAGGCTGCTAAGGCTGTGTTGTGAGGCTGGTGAGTATTAATCTAGCTAGCAGTAGTCAGGGCAAATAAATAGAATGCAGTAGAATGTCACCTGCCAGTAGTTAGTAATGTGTACTGTTTGTACTGAATAAAAGAGGCATTAGCAGAGTAATACTGATGTACAGGATATATATCAGTAAAAGTGTAGCAGTACCTGTCAATAAAACTCTAAACACCAGACTGTACTGGTAGTTTGAATGTATATGTGTAATATTGGCATTAACGGATTAGCTATAAGAAATGTTCCATGCACCAGGATCTGGACCCTGAATAGTAATGCTGTGTTAACCATTGTTTTCCATACTGTAATATGTGAAGGTCTGACTACAGATTATAACAAGTATCTGCCATGCATAAATATCAGAATTACAAAGGAGATTATCCAAACAACACACTATTATACTGAAAACAGTACGGAAAGCAACAGCAGTTCCTCAGTAAGTCATTGTGATGAAACACAACCTTGTGTTCTATTTTTGCACAAACCAGCATGGTTTGAATCCCGGGAGTGCTATTAAACTGTATTCATAATCTCATCCAACAGGTGTTGTTAACAGAAATTCCCTCCACAGGTCTGCCAGGTAAGAAAAGGTATAAATGAGCTGTAAGAAGCCTGTAATCATACACTGTGTACAAACATACCACTGCCCAACCCAAGGCCATAGGTTGATGTAAAGTGAGGTAATACCTGTAAAGTAATGATTAGAGCAATGATCATTAAAGTTGTGAGCACTTCAAGAATATACAGTTATTACACAAACCAACAGTCTCAAGGATGAAGCAGCAGCAAAATCTAATAAAAAACAAACCACCAATCTGACTGAACAATGAAGGAAACCACCAGCAAATAGCAAAAAACACAGTTTAATATTGCTTTCATCTCAGAAGACTAATTCAGAATGAAATAAAATGCACAGAGCAACATCACCTTATATATCAAATCAAAATATTCCAGTTTCTAGTAATAATGTACCTGATGTTAAATGCATCAACAGACATATCCAAAATACAAGAAATACCAAAAGTGTTTGTATTAGTGTTATTAGAACTAGAATTATTCATTTACCTCTGACCATTTATTTGTTTTAGGGCTTGGTTTTAATTTGGTGCCTAGCAAAAGGATGAATTTAGGATACACACTGTTGGATTTAAAAATGTTTTGTTGCAAACTAAATTTAAGTTACGTTTTTTCTAGAAATGAAGAAGATTATCCAAACAACACACTATTACACTATTATACTGAAAACAGTACAGAAAGCAACAGCAGTTCCTCAGTAACTCATTGTGAAATTTGTAAAATTTGAAAATTGTATGAAATTTAAGAATCATCCTTGTTTCTAACTCTAACAATTTAACTACAGTATCACCCCCTCTATTTAGGAAGGGTTTTCCAAGTACACAAAATATTAAACTAATACTAGAACTGTTATGTCTATCATGAAAATGTTTGGCAACAGGACTATTTGGATTATTATTTATGATGTCTTTTAAATGTTCTAAGATCCTAACTCTCACCATACGTTTGGTCTGTCCTATATACCAATTTTTTTTACATGAACAACACAAAATATAAACCACCCCCCCGTAGATCTGCAGTTGAAATAACATTTTGGGGTAAAAATAATACCATTAATAACCGTTAACTTACAAATACTACAACAGCCACATGGAAAAGTATCAAGTGGTAATAAAGTACTACTTTTCCTATCAACAGAATTATAATTAAGCAATTCTTTCAAATGTTGTCCCCTTTTTATAAAAAAATGTAGTATGTTTAGGAAACAAGTAACCTATAGATTCATTCTCACAGATAATATACCAATATTTCCTAACTAATGAAATTAATTCATTAGAAAATGCAGAGAATCTAGTAACATAAAAAATCTCTCTTCATCACAAATTACTCTCCTAGATTCAAAATTTCTAGTTGAATTAAATATTTTATTAGTATTATTTGCAAGTAATCTGTTTTTACATCTCAATACATGTACCTTGTCATAGCCCCTTTCACTCAACCTCAGCATAACTTTATTCAATTCATAGTTTTTCTCATATTTGTTACTAGTATGTTCATAGATCCTCTTGAGTTCCCCAACAGGTAAACCATCTAATAAATGTCCTGGATGCATACGTGTAGCATGTAAAAACATGTTAACAGATGTTAATTTTCTAAAGGGCCTAAAACCTATAGTTCCCTTATCAGTAAACAGTGTTAAATCCAAAAAAATAATCTGTTCCCTATTCAACTCATATGAAAAACTAAGACAATGTTCATTATTATTATTAAGAATCTCAAAAAAATCAAAAAAATCATTAATATCACCCTTACAAATAAAAATAAGATCATCTATAAATCGTTTATATAATACAACATTATTTTTAAAGAAAGCTGTAGGATAAGTACATTTCTTCTCAAAATACCCCATGTATATAATTGCATATGAGGGCGCAAAAGCAGCCCCCATCGCTGTACCTTTCAACTGCAGAAAAAATTGTTATTAAAAACAAAATAATAATAATGAGTTAAACAAAATTCTAATAATTTCACTAAGAAGGTGGTCCTAGGTCCATCATCCAACATATCACTTATAGATTCCAGACCCCATCTAAGGTCAATATTAGTATAGAGTGATTTCACATCAATAGTGACCTAATAATAATCATATTGCCACTTAATACCAGACACATTATTAATTAAATCCTGAGTGTTCAATGTATGAGCCACCATTTTATGCAAATATGCCTTCAGATGAAAATCTAAGAAAATATTAACATTATTCAAAAATGAACCTACCCCTGAGACTATCAGCCTGCCCGGTGGTTTTTGTAAATTTTTATGCACCTTTGGTAAGGCATATAGAATGGGAATCCTAGGTTTTTTTATATACAATTTGCACACATCCTTATATTCAAAGAAACCCAAACGTTCCCCTTTTTCCAATAGAACCAAAAGTTCATAATTAAATAACACAGTAGGATCACTGCTTAATTTCCTATATTCATCAGCATTTTTAAGCAAATCTCCCACCATATCACAGTAATCCTGTTTTTCTAGAATTACCCAATTACCTCCTTTATCAGCACTTTTAAAAATAAAATCACATTTTTGTTGTTTAAGGCTCTTCAAAGCCAACCATTCACCTTTACTTAAATTGTAACATTTTTCCTTTTTTAAAAAATCATTAAATGTTACCATAATTTATTTGAACAGAACCTTAAAAAATACAGAGATAGCAGGCACATTAGTGTTAGGTGTAAATTTTCTTACATTAATCAAGTGTGGCAGATGTAACTTTCCATATCCAGTATAATAACTATTGATATTTTCCACTATCTCATCCGTGGCATCCAAATCAGAGAAATCAACTCCATCATAATTACACAGAGACATATTTAACAAACTTTCATTTAAGTCATTACTAGTGTTTAAATTATTTAAACAACCATTTTCACTTTCAAAAACTAGTTCACCTTCTCTTTTAAAATATACCTTCAAATGTAACTTCCTAATAAAGGCTTTTAATTCTAAGTATAAATCTGCAAGAGAAGGAAAAAAGGTAGGTATAAATTTACTACCTTTAGACAAAACAGCTTTCATATCACTAGTAAGATTTAAGTTAGATAACTTAATACATGATAAAGTCTCTGTATCAAGTCCACATACCAGTCCATTATTTAAACTGATTCCTTCCCTTCCTTCCATTTCTTCCTCGACCAGACTTATTGGTCTGAAAGGAATGTTCAACAGTGGGAGAAATTGAGGAGCTATTATTACCCTCAGTATCAGTTTCTGTTACAGATGATGAATTAGCAAATGTAACATTTTTTAGGTTAGTTTTTTCAGCTGAAGACGCCGACATACTCCGTCATCTTTGATTTCCGCTTCTGACCCTTGACCTACTACGTGCTGGCTCCCGTTGCCAAGAGAACAGTACGCCAGTCTCATAATCCTTTAAGTCACGCAACAGCTTATTTCTTTTCCGTTGAATGATCTCACCTTCAAGCTTTGAGATCTTTTCATTAACTTTTGAAATTTGCACCCTATAACAGGTCTCCTCTACCACCTCCTCCTGTAGATGCAAAATTTCTGTTTGTAATTTCTCATGTGCCCTCATGTTCCTCTTGATTAAAATATGAAGCCAACTGGTAGTACATATTAGGGATGCCTGCTTCCATTCCTCAAAGAGGTCAGCCTCCTCTTCAGAAAATTGAGTGGCAGGAAGTTTGTCTATACGTAGCCCCCTTGGGGTCAAATTCAAGCTTACATATTTTTCCAAAAGACGCGTGTCTAGGAATAACGCAATTTCTTTAGCCATAAGTCTCTCCAGCTGTGTAAATCGCCCATCCAAATCTCGATTGTCTCCCATGTTCCAGGGATCCATTGCAGTAAACTTCCTTTCCTGTTCACTTACAATATCAGAAAAAAGCAAAGCCTCCGGCATATTAACTTGGCCAGGAACTTCTACAACTTGTGACATAATTAATACTGGTTCAGAAGTGCTGGCAGTAGCACCAACTTTAAACACATCAGCAAACAGTATATTAGAAAACACAAATAAGCCAGCACTTCACCAGTAATTCTTTAATTCACAACGATCTGGTACCTCGGCAATTCGCCTTCATGGATCACATTTCATCCACGTATAAGCATAGTATATATATTTATATATATATATATATATATATATATATATATATATATATATATATAGATATATATATATATATATATATATATATATATATATATATATATATATATACACACACATACACACACACACACACACACACACATATCCCAGAATTGCAAGTATCATTATTCAATTAATTAAATAATTAAATAATTAAACATAGCAGCATTTCAAAATTTAAAGTGACCATGATCAGTTTCATCAATAAATATCATTATTAAATATATAACTATATACAAAAAACATTAATATTCAAACCATTTATTAAATAAAATAAAATATACTTAATTATATACCCAATTCCTGATTCATACCATATGGTTTTAAAGTATGAAATTTAAGAATCATCCTTGTTTCTAACTCTAACAATTTAACTACAATATCACCCCCTCTATTTAGGAAGGGTTTTCCAAGTACACAAAATATTAAACTACTACTAGAACTGTTATGTCTATCATGAAAATGTTTGGCAACAAAAAAAAAATTACAAAAACCATCGGGCAGGCCGATAGTCTCAGGGGTAGGTTCATTTTTGAATAATGTTAATATTTTCTTAGATTTTTATCTGAAGGCATATTTGCGTAAAGTTATACATTTATAAGTTTATACTTAGAATTAAAAAAAATTATTATTGGGTCACTATTGATGTGAAATCACTCTATATTAATATTGACCTTAGATGGGGTCTGGAATCTATCAGTGATATGTTGGGTGATGGACCTAGGACCACTTTCTTAGTGAAATTGTTAGAATTTTGTTTAACTCATAATTATTTTGTTTTTTATAACAATTTTTTCTGCAGTTGAAAGGTAAAGCGATGGGGGATGCTTTTGCACCCTCATATGCAATTATATACATGGGGTATTTTGAGAAGAAATTTATTTATCCTACAGCTTTCTTTAAAAATAATGTTGTATTATATAAACGATTTATAGATGATCTTATTTTTATTTGTAAGGGTGATATTAATGATTTTTTTAATTATTTTGAAATTCTTAATAATAATGAACATTGCTTTAGTTTTTCATATGAGTTGAATAGGAAACTGATTAATTTTTTGGATTTAACACTGTTTAGTGATAAGGGAACTATAGGTTTTAGGCCCTTTAGAAAATTAACTTCTGTTAACATGTTTTTACATGCTACAAGTATGCATCCAGGACATTTATTAGATGCTTTATGTGTTGGGGAACTCAAGAGGATCTATGAACATACTAGTAACAAAGTTGAGAAAAACTATGAATTGAATAAAGTGATGTTGAGGCTGAGTGAAAGGGGCTATGACAAGGTACATTTATTGAGATGTAAAAATAGATTATTTGCAAATAATACTAATAAAATATTTAATTCAACTAGAAATTTTGAATCTAGGAGAGTAATTTGTGATGAAGAGAGATTTTTTATGTTACTAGATTCTCTGCATTTTCTAATGAATTAATTTCATTAGTTAGGAAATATTGGTATATTATCTGTGAGGATGAATCTATAGGTTACTTGTTTCCTAAACATATTACATTTTCTTATAAAAGGGGACAAAATTTGAAAGAATTGCTTAATTATAATTGTGTTGATAGGAAAAGTAGTAGTTCTTTATTACCACTTGGTACTTTTCCATGTGGTTGTTGTAGTATTTGTAATAAGGTTAAAAAATTAACAATTATTAATGGTATTATTTTTACCCCAAAATTTTATTTCAACTGCAAATCTATGGGGGTGGTTTATATTTTGGGTTGTTCATATAAAAATACTTGGTATATAGGACAGACCAAACGTATAGTGAGAGTTAGGGTCTTAGAAAATTTAAAAGACATCAGAAACAATAATCCAAATAGTCCTGTTGCCAAACATTTTCATGATAGACATAACAGTTCTAGTATTAGTTTAATATTTTGTGTACTTGTTCTAGTATTAGTTTAATATTTTGTGCCTTCCTAAATAGAGGGGCTGATATTGTAGTTAAATTGTTAGAGTTAGAAACAAGGATGATTCTTAAATTTCATACTTTAAAACCATATGGTATGAATCAGGAATTGGGTATATAATTAAGTATATTTTATTTTATTTAATAAATGGTTTGAATACTAATGTTTTTTGTATATAATTATATATTTTATAAGGATATTTATTGATGAAACTGATCATGGTCACTTTAAATTTTGAAATGCTGCTATGTTTAATTATTTAATTATTTAATTAATTGAATAATGATACTTGCGATTCTGGGATATGTGTGTGTGTGTGTGTGTGTATATATATATATATATATATATATATATATATATATATATATATATATATATATATATACACTATGCTTATATGTGGATGAAATGTGATCCATGAAGGCAAATTGCCGAGGTACCAGATCGTTGTGAATTAAAGAATTACTGGTGAAGTGCAGGCTTTTTGTGTTTTCTAATATACTGTTTGCTGATGTGTTTAATAAAAGTTTGTTTGCTAAACCAAGTACCCCCCCTTAACTAACACTTTACGTGTTTTTGAAAATTGTTGTACTGAATACATTAGACAACTTGTTCATACTAAGGTGGATTACAAGTTTTATCAATTACTAGCAGTCAAAGAATAGCTTTAAAAGAACTAAGGTCTTTAAGCCACCTTTGGTTTATGAAAACTGATGGGGGACTGGTAATTCTTGAACAAGATAAATATGTCAACTCTATGAAAAATATGTTAAGTACTGAGACTGAATATTCAGTAGTTAGTCAACAACTGTTTTTTAAGGCACATCATTGTATACGTTCTGCTTTATATGAACTGTGGGTCAATGGGTATATTACTAATGATATGTATGATTTTATTTAAGCTGGACATCCACTTTTGGGGACCATGTTTGGTATCCCCAAAATTCACAAAAATCTTGAAAAACCCCAATTTAGACCCATAGTGTCCTGACCTAATTCAGTCACAGAAGGTGTTTTTTTACTTGTTGATTATATGCTAAATCCACTAGTTTGAAAACTAGGTTCATTTATTAAGGACTCATGGCATTTTTTGGATTTGATTAGGACTTTTAGTTCTACATATTCTTTTGATTTTAAGAAGAATATTTTGTTTACAGTGGATGTTCAATAATTGTTTACAAGTATCCCCATGATCAAGGGGTTGATTTTGTTAGACAGTTCTTGGGAAACATGGCCCACCTTCAGTCTAATAGTATATTTATTTTATGCACTTTAATAGAACTAATGCTTAATAATAATTATTTTCTATTCAGCAAGAAAATTTACAAGCAGCTAAGAGGGGTAGCCATGGGGTCCGCTGCAGCCCTTGCTTATGCTTAGTTCTTGGGTGGTGGGATCACAGTGTTCTCAGACCTATTATGGAACAATATCATGTAGTTTGTTTATGGTAGATATGTGGATGATTTATTTATTTATTTTTTTTGGAAGGTGGCATACACCAGGTTCATTCCTTTTGTGGTAGCATTAATAATTCTAGTGATTTTTTTAAATTTGTATTGGGGAATGTTGGGCTATCAGTGCAGTTTTTGGATGTTACCCTGACTTGGGATACATCTAATAATTGCTTCACAAGTGGAATACATAGGAAGGAGACTTTTGGCAACAGTTACTTACATTATTTGAGCAACCATCCAGTTTTTATTAAAAATAATATACCGAAGGGTCAGCTTATTTGTGCTTCGCGAATGATTTCTGAAGAAGCTGATTTTGAATCAGAAGTCAGCTTTATACAGAATATGTTTTTGGTTAGGGGTTATCCCTCAGATTTACTTGGTAAATTAGCTAATTAAATTAGAACAAGATGGGCTACTGATTTTCCACCGATTTTGAGAAATGGTTTTACTACTATTATAAATAAGCCACATGGAGTCACATGTGTTAATAATTCCAGTTCTGATAACACTAATACAAAACACTTTTGGTATTTCTTGTATTTTGGATATGTCTGTTGATGCATTTAACATCAGGTCCATTATTACTAGAAACTGGAATATCATATGTGGAAATAGTGAATTAATACAAGTTGTAGGTGATAGACCCAATTTTGTATAGTAAAAAACTGACTGTATAAAAAATGTTTACAATCTGACTCCACATACAAAACTACCCCTGATAACAGCAGACACTGTAAGGGGATGTATAAATTTGTTTTTTCTTTTTTTGTTCCTCTTGTCATTTTATTTTAGTGGGACCCTATATTGACTTACACTTTTTGAACAGGAAACTTTCTATTGATGGTTTATACAATTGCAATACTAGTGGCATAGTCTATCTTGCTGTTTGTTCTGCGTGCAATGAATTTTATGTAGGTATGTCCACATGACCACTTAGTGAAATAATTAAAGAGCATTATTATTGTATTAAAACTAAGAACATTAACAATATTCTATTTAAACATTCCACTACATGTAGTGATTTTAAAAAGTTTCTGTTTGCTGTTTTCGAACATGTAGTTAGAAATATAAGGGGGGAGGTCCTATACAGACCAACTTGAACAAAGAGAAACTATGTGGCAGCTCATGTTACGGGCTGACAAAAAGTCTGGTATTAATGATTCAGTGAATATTAAATGTTTTCTGAAGAATAAAAGACTAAAAATTTTAAAATTAACTGTCTATGTTATGTTATTAGATGTGTGCCTTTAAATGACTGTATTCATTTTGCTACTGCACTTTAAGTAGTTGATTGTTTTATTAGGTAATTATTTTGATTTGATATATAAGGTGATGCTGCTGTGTGCATTTTATTTTATTATGAAGAAGTCTTTTGAGACAAAAGCAATATTAAACTGTGCTTTTTGCTATTTGATGGTGGTTTCCTTCATTGTTCAGTCATATACAGTTATTAATTGACATCTCGCTCTCTCCCCCACCTTATCTGCACCAGTAATCTAAACACATAAATAAATGGGTATGTTTTTCACCAAACCTGTTGTTGGGACATGTGTCCTATTGTTCTACAAATATTGAAATATTTTTCTATCAATGTCCACTTTTCAAATACTATCATTGGTGGCCTGTTGCTATCAATGTAACCTGCATGCAGTTATAATGCCCACTGTGGTTCCATATATGCATGTGTTCTGTCTGGGTTAATGGGAATACTCATGCATGCTGTTATAACTAATCCTGGAATGTGTTTTGCATGACTAACCAACATATGCTCTTCAGCTGCAACATTATAGCACATCTGGGAAGGCCGATCCCAGTGGATCTGCCTCTTCTGCCTCATCTGGCTGTGACACCAGGCCCCAGCACATCTGGGACCCACCCCAGGACCTCCTTGTCTGCTAGTCCTGCACCACCTTCGGGTGGTGTCTCCTCAGGGGATGGGGCTTGTCCTCCCTGGGCGAGGACAGGATACTGTCACCCAAAGCCAGGTCTGGGGTCAGCTGCATAGTGAGCTCTGCAAGGAATTTGGAGATCTACTATGCCAGCCTGAGGGTCACATGGTGCATCTAGAGGGTCAACTTGCTCATCCTGCTCAGCCCCAGCACAGCCACCTGCGGGGCAGTGAAGATGCAGTGGTGAATGCCCATTGGTGGGGACCTCAGTCCTGTTGTATCCATCTGGGGGCTCGTTGGTGTCTGATTATCAACCACCTGTCCCAATCCAAGGTATTTACCCCCACATGTGTCATATACCCCCGTCTACTGTCTTGTCTGTCTACCTACTCAACCTACCTGCCCAAATATACCTACTATCCTTCCCCAACATCCCACTCTCACCTTAAAAAAAAGGGCACTCTGTTCCCACAAAAACGTCACCCCGTACATAGCTGTCAATTTCACACATGTGTCCACTGGACACATGTAATCTGGTTTAATTGGCTTCACAACACATTATTGTTGTCCTCACCCCTCTTTCAGGAGTTTGAGTGTCCAAATGTATCTCCAAATTCTGTATATATGCACAGCTGTTGCTGTAGAAAAATGGACAGCTATGGACTTTCCCTACACCTGTCCTGCACATCCCTAGCTATCTTATATATTGTTTTTTCCTCTGCATGCCCCCTGTTTTCACCACTTTCCTGTCACCCCCTTTTTTCTTTTCTTTTAAAGAAATTAGTGTGGGGGTAAGAGGGCATAAGCAGTAGTAAGCAGGAGTAAACATGTTTGTGGGGTGCTAAGTGAAGCTAACCCAGATTAAGCACTTTTAAGGCTAACTGTGTTTAAGCATAGTTAATTGTAAGTGAGCATTGCTTACCGTTGTGCAATCCCGTGCAAACCTGCTTACAACTGCTTAAAAGTGCCTTAATCACTCTGTATCTAACAGCTTTTGTTCTACCCAGTAACAAAATAACCAGCCCTTGCAAGTCTTGAGCCCAAGACCCTGCAGACCATAGCCACAAGAATCTACTACTAAGCCATCCAAGCTGTGGATATGTGTGATGTTATTTCAATCATGGCGTTCAGTAGAGTGATTAAAGGTAGGGAAAAGATCCTGAAAAATTAGTCAAGTTTTGTATATACATATGGAGATGCATATACATATGGGCAAATCATCATCTTCTTTCAGCTGTTCTTCCTGTCTTCTGCATCTTGCTCTGTCACACCAACCACCTGCATGTCCTCTCTCACCACATCCATAAACCTTATCTTAGGCCTTCCTCTTTTCCTGTTACCTGGTAGCTTCATCCTTAGCATCTTTTTCCCAATATACTCCGCATTCCTTCTCAGCACATGTCCAAACCAATGTAATCTTGCCTCTCTGGCTTTGTTTCCAAACCTTCCAACCTGGGCTGAACCTCTAATATACTTATTCCTAATCTTGTCCACTCTCGTCACACCCAGTACAAATCTTAACATCTTTAACTCTGCCACATCAAGCTCAAACTCCTGCCTTTTTGTCAATGCCACTGTCTCCAACCCATATAACATAGCTGGTCTCACTACCCTCTTGTAGACCTTCCCTTTCACTCTTACAGGTACTCGTCTGTCACAAATCACTCCTGACACTCTTCTCCACCCACTCCATCCTGCCTGTACTCTTTTCTTCACCTCCCTTCCACACTCACCGTTACTCTGAACTATTGACCCCAAGTATTTAAACTCATCCACCTTCGCCACCTCTACTCCTTGCATCCTCACCATTCCTCTATCCTCCCTCTCATTCACACACATATATTTTATCTTAATCCTGCTGACCTTCATTCCTCTTCTCTCTAGAGCATTTCACCATCTCTCTAGGGTCTCCTTCACCTGTTCCCTACTCTCACTACAGATCACAATGTCATCTGCAAACATCATAGTCCATGGGGACTCCTGTCCGATCTCGTCTGTCAACCTGTCCATCACCATTGCAAATAAGAAAGGGCTCAGAGCTGATCCTTGATGTTATCCCACCTCCACCTTAAACGCATCCATCACTCCCACCACAGACCTCAACGCTGTCACACTACCCTCGTACATATCCTGTACCACTCTTATGTACTTCTCTGACACTCCT
Source organism: Protopterus annectens (assembly GCF_019279795.1). Classification (NCBI taxonomy): domain Eukaryota; kingdom Metazoa; phylum Chordata; order Ceratodontiformes; family Protopteridae; genus Protopterus; species Protopterus annectens. Next base: position 1,485,194,252 of record NC_056744.1, on the reverse strand, counting down.
GACTTCCTCATACAATACCACAACCCCTCTCTAGGCACCCTGTCATATGCTTTCTCCAAGTCTACAAAAACACAATGCAACTCCTTCTGACATTCTCTGTACTTCTGCATCAACACTCTCAGAGCAAACATCGCATCTGTAGTGCTCTTTCCTGGCATGAAACCATACTACTGTTCACTAATCATCACATCCCTTCTTATCCTAACTTCCACTACTCTCTCCCATAACTTCATGCTGTGACTGATCAATTTAATCCCTCTGTAGTTACTACAGCTCTGCACATCACCCTTATTCTTAAAAATCGGTACCAAAACACTTTTTCTCCATTCCTCAGGCATCCTCTCACTTTCCAAGATTTCATTAAATAATCTGGTTAAAAACTCCACTGCCATTTCACCTAAACACCTCCATGCTTCCACAGGTATGTCATCTGGGCCAACAGTCTTTCCATTCTTCATTCTCTTCATAGCTATCCTTACTTCCTCGTTGCTAATCCATTGTACTTCATGATTCGCTATCCCTATATCAACCAACCTTCTCTCCCTCTCATTCTCTTCATTCATTAACCCCTCAAAGTACTCTATCCATCTCCTCAACACACTCTCCTCGCTTGTGAGTATCTTTCCCTCATTATCCTTTATCACCTTAACCTACTGCACATCTTTCATAGCTCGGTCCCTCTGTCTAGCCAATCGGTACAAGTCCTTTTCTCCCTCCTTAGTGTCCAACCTTTCATACAACTCTTCATATGCCTTATCCTTAGTGTGTGTGTGTGTGTGTGTGTGTGTGTGTGTGTGTGTGTGTGTGTGTGTGTGTGTGTGTGTGTATTGGAGTTGTACATCAGATCCATGCCCCAAACCTTTTACTGTAACATATCTGTCAAAAAGCTGTCAAAATGGGGGTCAATGGGTCCAAAATAGGGACCTTTTTTAAATATTGCCCTTATCCCTCTGTCTCCAGCAGCAACTGTTCTGCCTTGCAACAAAATTATCAGTCCTGCCAACTCTTGATCCAAGGGTTCTGTACACCATACTCAGAGCAATGTACCATCACTCCATGTGAGCTCTACAAAATGCTGATGCTTTTCCAAATATATCAGTCAGTAGAGTCATTCAACAGTAGGGAAAAGATTTGGTAGAATGAGTCAGGTTCTTTATATATATATATATATATATATATATATATATATATATATATATATATACATATATATGTATTCATGTATGGTGATGCATACATGTGGACAAATCTAGACACAAAATATATCGATAGATATATACATGTAAAATACATACATATATACATACACACACACACACACACACACACACACACACACACACATACATATATATATATATATATATATATATATATATATATATATATATATATATTTATATATAAAACTATATAAATAGATACACATACAATTCAAGTCATAGCCTGCCATAGGTCCCCAACCATGTCCCAAGAGTGAAACCCCAAGTTCCTAAGCATCCTGGAGAATAATACTGTCCAACCTAACACCCTCATACTGGTTGACCTCATCTACCCCTCCATTAACTGTAAAAGCTACTCATGTAGCAATGCACTTGTCCAATGTTTCCTGGAATGCATTCATTCCAATGGCCTGGACCAGCTCATTTCTACACCCACTATAGGTAGCAACATCATTGCCCTAGTCAGTACTAACATGGGTAACTGTTGCTGTACAGCAATAGTCAACTCTGTCATGGTTTGATCTGACCACAATGGCATCACCTTAGGAATTCACATCCTTCCCACCCCCCTACCAAGGTAACCACCATGAAAAACCTTTCCCAAGCTAACTTTCACATCCAAAAAACAGAGGTGGCTAACTTCACAGCAGCCAGGCAAATGGAGACTTGTTGCATGACCTCCAAATCACATACCAGTTCAGTACAAACACGTACACAAATGCATGGATTCCACCATACCCAATAGAAACAAGACACTCTCCTCCTGAAAAGGGAAAGCAATCTGGTGGACCCCTGTCCAAAGAAACTATACAACAGAAGGAGGAAACTAATATGGAATAAGGTGAAGTCTCAAGACTGCAAAAAGTCCCTTATCAGCCTCAACAGAAATATGAGATTCCCCATCAAATATTCTAAAGCTAGCTGTTAAAACAGAATTGCAGCATACAGTAAAGAGAACCACAAGGCCTCCTATAATTATGTAAAGAATTTCCATGGGAATACCAGCATGTGCTCTGAGCTACTGCACAATGGGACCTTCTATACTGAGCCAACATATATTGCCAATATACTGGCACACAGATTCTGTGGCAACTTTACCCCTCTCCCCACACCCAAAGGACCAATCACAATACTGGTACAGTGCCAGGCACCCAGTAGTACTGCAGCTTGGGTTAAAACACCACTCTCCAAGGCCAAGAATACATCTTCTATTGGATCTGGCAATATCCCTGGCTGTCTTCTGCATGAACTATAGAGTAAACTGGCACCTCACCGGTGTGGTCTGTCCATTCACAGCCTCATCTCTGGCTTTGTCCCTACTGACTGGTGCACTGCTACAATTATCCCACTCCACAAAGGAGGAGTGGCTGCAGACCCTGGGAATTATCGCCTCATTAGCCTGACAAGGCTGCCATGCAAAGCTATTGAATTCATTGCCACCTAGGAAACAGGGATATGGGAATCTCCAGATTCAGGATCCCACACAGATTGCTTTTGTGAATGGTAGATCATACCTGATCAGTCAACCTTGTCGACTTCTTTGAGTGAGTCACCAGAGCTGTGGATGAAAGCAAGGTGGTTTATGCAGCCTATCTAAATCTGGCCAAGCCATTTGATAACATTCTTCACTCAGGAATCATGGATAAACTCATTAAGCTACACATCAATGCCTATAACAGTAGGTGGGCTGCAAACTGTTTCACAGATAGAACCCACAGTGTAAAAGTAGCTGAGCTCAAGTCAGACTGCTGACCAGTCATGAGTGGAGTTCCACAGGGTTCGGTCCTGGGTCCTGTCCTCTTTGGTATCAACTTCTCTGAAGTCCATGTCAACACGAAGGGACTCTGGCTGACAATGTTTGCAGATGATTGCAAGTTGGGAGCTATTAACTATCCAAGTGATGTTGACATCCTACAGAAAGGCCTCACTATGACCAGTGACTGGTGTCAGAGTCATGGCATTAAGCTCAATGTCAAAGAATGTGTTGTCATCCCCCTTTGGGATGTCAGTCACTAAAGGGATGTTGCAGCACCAAAAAGCAGACACTAGTGTGAAAGTGCATTCCCACAACCAATTTCACCACAATCACATACCGGTAGGTCAGGTGAACAGTATAGTTTACAGACTGTGTGAAGAAATATATAATAGTTTTCCAGTCACACACTACCACTACAAATAGTGGCCCGATTCTCAGTGTACTCAAATTGTCAACATTGCCCTGCATTCTACATTGGTAAGACTGATAGGAGGTTGAGGGAATGAGTATATCAGCATGTGCACTGTATTAATAGGAACAAAAGCGAAAACACTCTGGCAAGGCATATTAAGGAATTCGCACACCACGCATTCAAATTCAGAGCAATTGACCAGGTACATCCAGATGGAAGGGGAGGTCCAGTTACATTAAATTTAGAAGGACTAGAACTCTTCTGGCAATTACGTGTAGATGCTTGTCACTACCCTGGATTAAATGAGTTATCATCTATTTTTTGTATTTTAAAATTACGAAATTTGATAAGGTAGAATATGAAGTACTATAATTAGTGCTTAATACCTATGTTTACACATTTAAATTTAAATTTTAAATTTCATGTGAGACACGTTTTCAATTCATGAGTTTTTATTAAAATTTTGAGGTGGGGCATGTTGAGGGTATGAAAAAGATGACCGATAGAATGTTGTTCTTTATCATGAGACGTATACTGATTTGTTTATAAGTGGGCTTTTAGAACTTATTTTATCCGATGAAGTTTTATTATTATATGAGACAAAACGTGCTTAATTAAACAAGTTTTTTAGTGGTCATGACTGTTTGTTTCTCAGCAGATTTCTCAGTTTTTGAGTAGTCGTTTCTCCTTTTTTCTAGTTTGTTGAGTCTGTCAACAATGGCCAGACATACGCAGACTTCTTAAATGTACAGTTCACCTCAGAATGTGCAGGCTCAGGACTGATATCTATGGCCTCTTCCCTGTAACATGTCTCTGGGTCTACTACATCACTGTGATGGTAGGAGCAATGAAGGCAATAAATAATGATACTAAGTATGTCTGACCCTCATAGTGCATGGCATCTGGACAAACTCAGGCATAGATTGGACATACTGCTGTCAGAAATTTAGACAGTTGCTGATGTTACTCCGTTTGTTGTAACATATTCTTTATGAAGAATATGAAGTCAGTAATACCAATGGATATTAGTATTTACCGACTGCATTCTCCCTAGTCCCTGACTGCTTTTCCAAGGACAACAACTGTCTGGGGAACAGACAAAACATAACAGGCAAACATGTGGCCAGTTTGTGGACAGCATGTCAGTGGAGAGGTATGTCAGAGATATATCACAGTCAGACATGATGCCACTCACTAAATGCATGTCCACACAAACCCTGTCAAACTATCAACCCATCATATGTATAACAGCACTGATGATGACATAGAATCTGTTCACATTTCTGGAGATATGTCCCCCATGTTGTTGAGCTCTCTCCAAATGTCCTGTCCTGTGAGGTATTCCCACCCACTGTCTATGAATCTGTAGCCCACCACCTCTGTAATGTCCCTCAAACAGGCAAGTAAAAAGGGCCAAGGCCCACATGAAGGATGTTCCATTTGTTGGAGCTAGCAGCAGTGTCCAGACCCATGGCACAAAACCATGTGGGCATCTACATAGTTGTATGTCCTTAGCAATACCTGACATCTGCACAGAGTACAGACATAAAGTGGATGGCAAACATGTTATACATTAGGATGAATGTCGTGAAGGATAGAAGTCTGAAACTGAAATGTATGCCACTACTACATGACAGCAGTCCTCAGATGTATGGCCAAAAACATAGTACTCTACAGTTAATATAATAATATCATATTAATATATAATAGGGGATACATAAAAACATACATCTGAAGCACCCAAAACAAGATAGTGCAGTATTCAGAGTCCCAGCTCTGCATGCAGAGGTACATGATTGGGTAATAATAAAGGCAATCTAATCTTACATGGAAAGGCAGTGTCAAAAGTACTAATTTCATCATACAATATGTGTGGAATCATATTCATCCACCGGTGTACTTTAGCTGGTGTAACATGCACATGTGAGTGTATATAACGTGATACTACTCATGTATAAAAAAATAATTAAAAAAAAAAAAAAGAAATATGACACTACCCATGTATATCCAAGCTTCCTGTACAGTATAATCACACTCCTTGTTACTGTAATGACAGCACATAAAAGCATGTTATTTACAGGAAATTAAATAAATGTGTTACATAATGTAATTACTCTGCTATTTTATGAGACTGGAATGTGAACAATGGTTACCAGGGCTGAGCTATGCTTAGCTGGTCTACACATTGCTTAAATGTGAATGATAACCAGTAATTAGCTCTGCTAAGCATATTTTCGCACTGATAAGTGTCAGTAAGCAAAGCCTACTCAGGTTGAGTGCCTATCAGTTTAACCATGCTTTAGCATCATTTAGTGCCACGCAAATCCACTTACAACTGCTTAAAAGTGCCTTAATCAGTCTGTATCCAGCAGCCCAGCTTCTGCCCAGTAATAAAATAATCAACCATGCTCAGTCTTGAGCCCAGCGTGCTATACACTGTAGTCACAACAATTTACCACTAGGTCATCTTAACTGTCAGATATTAGAATGTTTTTACAACACATCATGCAGTACAGTCAGTTTACAATAGGAAATACACACTGTGCAATGAGGAAAGATTATCTACAAATATATACATGAAAAAATATATTTACATATATAGAGAGATAAATATGTGTGAAGATACATATATATGTATAGCAATATATAGATATATTACCAAGAAATATTGGCGTGTGTGTGTGTGTGTGTGTGTGTGTGTGTGTGTGTGTGTGTGTGCATATATATATATATATATATATATATATATATATATATATATATATATATATATATATATTATATGCATACATGTCTCTAAATGCCCATGCAAACATATGCTGCTGATAGACCACCCATAACTGGGTCAGCATGCACTATTGGATACAAAAGGACCCATGACACTCTCATCTGCCTTCCCCAGTCCAAATAATAAGTAAACAGTACGCTGCTACAAAACCATGATAGGCCATACACAATGGACAGACATATACAGTGACCTCATAGCAAAACAACTACAATGAGTGAAGATAGTAAACAAAAATACAAACAGCCAGTAATTCACACAAAAACAAAAATGGCACTGAGTGTATCAAAAAAACAACCAAGAACCAAAAAACATACTGTGCCAACACAGGAACAACTCAAACTCTTGAGTTTGAGTTGTTTGTCTGTTGGCACAGTGTGTTTTTTGGTTCTTAGTAATTCACACAAGTTCATTTTACAGTGATGTCTTTGCCGAAGCCTTCAAGGAGCAACACACTACAAGAAATATTTGCCTTAATTAGAAGAAACAATTAACACTTAAGTACATTTAAATACACAACCTCCAATTTCACTCCTCGTTCAACCCCCTAGGGAATAAAGTATCACATTTAAAACCATACATTGATTCTGTACATGACAATTGTTCTTTTATGACTGTTTGATCAAGCTGTTAAACAGACTTTTTCCAAAACAGTACCTTGTATCCCACTACACTAAATTACATGTTTATGCACAGCTTCCAATTACACTACTCATTTAAACCCCTAGGAGATAAAGTATCACTTCTGTACAAAACAAATGTTCTTTCATGACTAATACCCCCATGGTGAGAATTGTTGAAATATACAGCTATAAAACTGTCTTCTTCCTCATCAGTAATATGTCTGACATGTTCTAACAACCTAATTTTAAAACACTTTTATTACAAGGGCATCTAAGAGCATTCTCCATACACTAGCCTCTTGAATGTACAGAGGTCCACATATTGACCACCCTTTCCCCTCAGCAGGAATGACAGAACAAAATAATGGTAGTCCATACCTATGAGCCTCGTACTGTATGGCATCTGTACAAAGCGTGACATAATTTGGAACAGAGGCCCAAAAACATGGCCATACTTGAAATATTGCAGTTATAAATGGAGAAAAATGTTGGTGTTACAGGGTTTGTTGTAACGTATCTTTTCTGAGGGATATAAAGTCTGAAACGCAAATGGATGTTGGCGTGTACTGATTGCAATACCCAGAGTATGCTACTGATTTGCCAAGGATAACAACTGTCTGGGGAACAGACCAAACATAACAGCAAAACCTCTGGCCATTATGTGGATATCCCTAGAGTTGAGAGCTATACAGAAACAGAACTTTGTCAGACTGAAACCCATGGAGATGTAGCTTGTTCAGACAAACCCTGTTAAACAAGCAATATTCAAAACATATAACAGCAATACTCACATTCTGCCCCTAAGTCCTGATTCTTCTCCACCACCTAGTTGTCTTGTCTCCACATGTCTTGTTCTAAGAGGTATTAGCTCATACACCTCCAGGATCTCTTCCTCACAGGTAAGGGAAAGGTCCAAAGCCCAGATGGAGTACTCAGTTATAGGAGTGTGTTGCCATGACATTGGCTATTGGAATAAATACACAGCTGTTCTGCATGCAATCAGCAACTGAGGAACACCAATTGGTGCTCAGGCCATCACATAATCATGAGCGTTACCTACAAAAGACAAGTTGCCATATACTCAAACCACCTCTGTCATAGACAGTCTATCAGTGCAAAGCTGAAGTAGTATGAAGAAAAAAAAGGATATATCTGTGAAAAATCCAGAAAAAATAAAAGGTATGTGAAACAAGTAAGCATGTAATTGAATGCAGTAGGTGGTCTGTAATACTGGGAAATAATGGCTTGAAAGCATATGTCTCAACAAGACTTGCTGTACTGATGAATTGCTGAACAGCAGTGATGGCCATAGCATGTGGCTCTGTGTGTAGCCACTAGGCCAGCTACTGGGATGTTGTACATATCCATATGTTACCTTTGCATATAACTATGATAAACATTATGTCTTGTAAATATAAGACAACTATACAGAGCATGTGCAGAGTAAAGTACTGCTGCAGATGTGTGTGATGAACTGCATGTTATATACTGAGCTCATACCATTCAACTGTTCAGTGTTCTGCATACTGACAACATGTGTGCCTCATATTTGTAGTCATTTTCTCATTTGTGATAACCACAGTGGATCATCTGTTGCCATTTCTGCCTGTCCTCTGGCTTTTCCCATTTGTGATTGCCACAGTGGATCATGTGTTGCCATTTCTGCCTGTCCTCTGAATTTTGCTCTCTCACACCAACCACCTGCATGTTCTCTCTCAGCACAGCCGGAAACCTAATCTGAGGCCTTTCTGTCTTCCTCGTATCTGGCAGCTACATGCTTACCATCTTTTTCACAATATACTCAGCATTCCTCCTCAGCACATGTCCAAACTAATGTAATGCTGCCTCCGCAACATTGTCTTATATCCGTCCAACATGGCCTGAGCCTGTCATATACACATTGCTAAACCTGTGCACCTGTGTCACACCCAATGCATATCATAACATCTGTAACTCTGCCATGTGCAGCTCTGACCCCTGCCTTTTTGTCATTGCCACTGTCTCCAACCCAAATAACATAGGTGGTTTCACTACCCTCTTATAGCCCTTACATATCAAATTTACTGGTACCCGTCTGTCAGATATCACTCCTGACACTCTTCTCCACCGTCTCCATCCTGCCTGTACTCTCTTCTTCACCTGTCCTCCATAGTCCTGATTATTCTGAGTTAATACCAATCATTTGAACACATTCACCTTTGCAAACTGTACTCCATGCATACTCAACTTTCCACAATCCTCCCTCTCATTCACTCACAGATATTCTGTCCTAGTGCTACTGACCTTCATTCCTCTCCTCTCTAAGGCATATGTCCACTTCTCCAGGGACTCCAAAAGACATTCCCTACTCTCAATATAGATCACAATGTCATCTGCAAACAACATATCAACGTGGACTCCCATATGATCTTGTCTGCCAACCTGTCCACCACCATTGCAAATCAGAAAGGGCTCACAGCTGATGCCTGATGTCATCCCACCTCCACCTTAAACACATCCATCAATCCCAATGCAGACTTCAATGCTGTCACACTCCCCTTGTACATTTCCTGTATCACTCTTACATATATCTCTTCCACTTATGACTTTATTATACAATACCACAACTCCTGTCTAGGCACACTGTCATGTGCTTTCTGTAAGTCCAGAGAGACACAGGACAACTCCTGACCTTCTCTGTATTCCACCAGTAACAATCTCAGAGCAAACATCACATCAGTAGTGTCCTTTCCACGCATGACACCATACTGCTGAGCAGTAATCCTCACCTCCCTGCATAACCTAGCTTCCACTACTCTAACCCATAGCTTCATGCTGTGACTGGTCAATGTTATCCCCTTGTAGCTATCACAGCTCTGCACATCAACCTCATTCTTAACACCATACTCAAGAACTTTCTCTCCACTCCTCATGCAAACTCACACTTCCCAAGATAGCAGTAAACAGTCGGGCTAACATACCACTGCCATTTCCCCTAAACAACACCATGCTTCCACAGTTGTGTAATGTGGACCAACAGGCGTGTCAGTATTCATCCTCTTCATAGCTATCTTTACATCCTCTTTGTTAAGCCATTGCACTTCCTGATTCACCATACCCACATCATCCAACCTTCTCTGTCTCATTCCCTTCGTTCATCAGCCTCTCAAAGTACATTGTCCATGTACTCAACACACTCTCCTCACTTGTGAGTACATATACCTAATCATCCTTTATCACCCTTATCTGCTGCTCATCTTCCCTAGCTCAGTGCATCTGTCCAGCCAATCAGTGCAATTCCTTTCACACCTCCTTAGTGTCTAACCTATCATAGAACTTTTCATATGTTCATCCTCAGCCTTTGCCACCTCTCTCTTTGCCATGCACATCATCCCCTCATACTCCTGCCTACTTTCCTCATCTCTCTCTGACAATCCCAATCCTTCTTCCCTAAACTCTGTCTCTGTATATTGTCTAGTACTTCAAAACAACCAAAAGCCAACAAACCGATAAACAGCAAGAGGACGCTGGACCTACTTGTCCACAACTCAGGCAAGACAAACCACAGTGTGTACTGCATGTCAAACAGTTTCTTGTTTAGTGAAAAGTATAAAATCCAAAGGTCTTCACGCCAAAAAATGTTTAACGCTTTATTTAATAAGAAGTAAATAAAATACGTTTTCGCGGTGGTCAAAGCCACAGGTATTTACGTATATGGTTTTAATTTTGTACGTTTTTAACATTTTAATTCTGAACTTTACTTGATTGAAAGATATTAGCTAAGCCTGTCGACCTACTCTTTGGTGGCTCGTTTGAATAGCAGGTTTTTTGTCCCGGTTAATACATGGCACTTGCAAGTTCACGTGCTGGACACACACTCACTAAAAATTGTAGTATAATAGTAATAGAATACATTCCAGTACTAGCTTTTTTCTTTCTTGTTTAGTACTGGTTCACAATAATTCCATTACTGCTATTATTTATTACAACAATGATGAACTTGGGTTCCTAGCTTCAGGCTTAAACGCCTGTGTTAAACTATGATATTCTTATGTATGTTTATGTATTTTTTAAGAATTTTTCAAGAAAATATCTTTATTCAATTAATGACTTTAGCATCGAATTTCATTGTACAACTTATTATTTTTCTTAAAAAACAGTTTGTATCGACTGTACATTTTTATTCACAACAGTATGCTTTTGAACAATTTTAACCAGTGGCTTTTGTCTTTGAATTCACTACTTGGCGTGAGCAATTTACTAGACTGGTTTAGTGTACCTTTAAACAGTACTAATTAATTTGCCACGCAACTTACCCACCATTTATAAATGTTTTTGGCAGTATTTATCAAACATTTCGTGTTTTGTTCTGAGGAAGTGGTGGCTTTGACCACCGCAAAAACGTATTTTCTTTACTTCTTATTAAATAAAGCGTTAAACATTTTTTGGCGTGAAGACCTTTGGATTTTATACTTTTCACTAAACAAGAGACTGTTTGACGCGCAGTACACACTGCGGTTTGTCTTGCCTGAGTTGTGGACAAGTAGGTCCGGCGTCCTATTGTCTAGTACTTCCACAGTCCACCAACAGGTGTCCTTGTATTGTTTCCTCCATCCACATGTCACCCCAAGCACCCTTGTAGCTGTCTCCCTTACCAGTTGTGCTGTACTTAACCACATATTTTTTAGATTGTCACTACCACCCAGTGCCTGTCTCAACTATTACATGAACTCCACCTCACAATCATCTTTTCCAGTTTACACCATTTGGTCCCTGGTGCTGCCCCCACACTCCTCCTCATCTCGATCACCAACACCATCTTACATACCAACATTCGTTGCTGCCTAAATGCACTTCCCCCATCACCACTTTACAGTCTCCAATCGCCTTCAACCTGGCCCTCCTACATTGGATATATTCCACCTGTATGCATCTTACTCCATTCTTGTATTTTACCCTATGCTCCTCCCTCATGTCATAGTGCATATTCACCACAGCCATGTCAATCCACTACCATCTCACTGTCTCCACTCCTTTTAACACCATACATACCCATTGATTCCCCATCCGCTCTGTTCCCTTCACCAACATGCCCATTGACATCTGCTGCAATGACCAATCTGTCACCCTTGAGTACAGTCATCACCACATCATCCAACTAAAGTCACATTTCTCCTTCTCATCCATTTCACAATCAACTTGCATAGCATATGCACAAACAACAGTCATCATTAAACCATAAGCTTACAGCTTCAGAAATATCACTCTATCAGACACTTATGTCATCCTCCAAAAACACTCTTGGCATACTGTTCCTTCAGCAGAAGCTCTACCCCCTTCCACCTCTAGTCCACACCTTGATAGCACAATTGTGACCTGCCTTCCATACACCCAGCCATAATCCCCTTCCATGTGGTCTCTTGTACACACACAATATAGCAACCATCCTCTGGCCATCATATCAGCTAGCCTGATCCCTATACCACTCATACATCCAACATTAACAATTCATACTCTCAATACCACCCTCCTAACCTTTCCCCGCTCTTCCTTCCATATGACTGTTGGACATCCTCCAGGGGATGCCTGTCAGTGCAAAGGCTATTGTGCTATTGAATGACCCAAGTATGTTTCAGCAATATTGAGGCAATTTTGTCCTATTGCACACATGTATGCATGGCATCTTACAGATGTCCTGCTATAACAGGTTTAGAGGAATGACTGTGCAGCAAGAGTGTGAATCCATTGTGCCATACTGACATAGAACAGACATGCATGTGAGGTATTACCCATGCACGTCAGTATGAGCAAGTGTACATGTCCACCTCATGAAAACAGACATGGGATGCAAACTGTAAGTTTAAAAAAAGCTGTACGTCTTGTACACATGTGTAATCTTAGTTACTGTGCACCCCAAAGAGTGACATTTTTACAGCTACTGTTTTTTTCATTGCCCTGACACAGCCATGGTTAGTACAATAAGAATGATTATCATTACTAAATTGGAGAGGTGTTCAACTGTGTTAGGACTTTGTGGCTATGCTGACTACAAACAACTGATTGAACACATACATGGCTGTATGGACTCAGCAATACCTTATTTGTCATTCCTGCCTACACCAATGTAGAGTAATCCCCTTTGTTGGACAGCAGCATTACACAAACCACAAACTTGGTCCCTATAGTGGCTATACAGGGAAAAGTATGGACAGGAACCAAACTGGCATCAAGTCAGCCATTGTCTGAACAAGCATATAAGGTCACAGGTGGATTACTGTAATGCCAACTATGAGTATAAATTGGAGACATCTGCAAGGGACAATCACAAGGCCATCTTCCCATATGTCTGCAGACTTGAAGGCAACATACCAACCCAACCTGTAATGGTGGCCAATCAGATCACATACACACACAACATAGCTACAGGCAACCTGATGCAGATGGGGTTAGGGCAAACATCCCCCCTGGCTCAGCATCACTATAGGTGGATATGTACTGCACCCACACCCCTCCTCTCATCACCAGTGAGCAGGTATATAATGCCTACTGAGAGGCAACAAATGTAAGTATCCATGGGACATCATATCATCCCTGTCTGCATCCTACATGAACTCAGGCATGTGTTCCCCACTGCATTATGCACTATAGTCACACCAAACCACAGCACCATCTAAACACCATCCGCATGGAAGATGGCTAATGTCATCCACTTAGACAGACCTGAATGAGGAATGATGGATTATGCAAACAACTTGCCCTCACTGTGGGCAATAGGACTCATCAGGACCAGGAGTGCAATGCAAGCTGATACTGTGCTGAGAGATTACAGGGGTATGGTGTGGTTGTGAGTGGTGGCTACTGGTATGGTTGTGAGTGTTGGCTACTGGTATTCAAGGTACATGTGCATGTACCAAACATACTGTTCCAAAATGTATGGTGTCCTTTGATGTGTTTCCCTGTTAGTGTCTACCAGGTGCAATGTCACATCATCTGCAGGAAACCATTTCACCAGTGGAATGCAACCTGATAATGGAAGCCATAAACAAGCTATACAACAGAAGGAGGAAACTAGTACAGAAAAGAGTAAAATCCCAAGAAGGAAAGACATCCCTGATCAGTATCAGCAAGAAACTATGATCCCTCATTAAATCATCCAAGGCTAGCTTTGAAAGAAAAATTGTCAATGACTCCAAAGATAACCATAAAGTGTTCTTTAGCTATGTCAAGAACCTAAGTGGAAACTCTCAGATCTGCTCTGAGTTAGTGCAGAATGGCAGAAAATACACTGAACTGACTGATATTGCCAACATTCTGGCAGACAGGTTTAGTGCAAACTCCACCCCCCTCTCACTCCCTAAAGTGCCCATAACCATACCAGAAGAATGTAGGGCCCCATCTATCACTGACACACAGGTTAAAACAGCCCTATTCAAAGACAAAAATACAGCTTCAATGGGACCAGACAGTGTCCCAGGCTGTGTCTTACAAGAGCTCCAAAATGAACTAACCCCTCACCTAAACACACTGTTCAAATTCAGCCTCTCTACAGGCTACTTACCCACAGAGTGGTGCACAGCAACAGTTATCCTGCTTCACAAAGGTGGAGCCACAATGGACCCCGGGAACTATCGTTCTATAAGCCTGACTCACCTGGTCTGCAAGGCTATGGAACACATCATCATGGAACTCCTTAACAGAGATATTCGGAACCTCCAAACACTGGACCCTACCCAGTTTGGCTTTGTTAAGGGAAGATCATGCCTCCTAAACCTGGTGGACTTCTTTAAGACAGTTACCAAGGCATTATATTAGGGAAAGGAGGTCCACACAGCCTACCTAGACCTCGCAAAGGCTTTCAACACCATTCCCCATTCTACTATTATAGACAAGCTCACCAGCTTGAACATAAACCCCTACGTCACAAGATGGGTTGCCAAATGGCTTCTGGATAGAACCCACATGGTGAGAGTTGCAGCTCCATGTCTGACTCTAAACCAGGTACAAGTGGCACCCCCCCAGGGCTCAGTCCTAGGAACCCCCCTGTTTGGTATATACTTCTCAGAGCTACAGGCAAGCATAGGAGGACTATGGCTGACCATGTTCGCAGACGACTGCAAACTAGGGGCCATAATTGATTCTCTGGCTGATACAGATACCCTCCATATGGGTCTCACTGAGATGGATACCTGGTGTCAAAATCATGGTCTCAAGCTAAATGCCAAAGTGTGCATAGTCATCCCCTTTGGAAAAAACAAAGTTCCCGCAAACTACCACATAGGTGGTAGTCCCCTAAATACAGAAAATGTAATAAGGGATCTGTGGACCAAGTAGATAGTAATCTCTCCTTTGATAATCATATTGCCAATGTGGTTAGAAAATCCTTCTATGTGGCCCACCTAATCACAAAAGGGTTTGCATCTAGAACAAAAGAGGTTATTGTGTCTCTCTACTCATCACTCATTAGACCCATCATAGAATACAACACCCATTTGGGATGTAGCTTACAAGACACCTGCAACAGCTGGAAAGACCACAAATGTACCTCACGAAGAGGATTACTGGCCTCAAACAGATGCCCTATGCAGCCCAACTCAAGAAACTCCAGCTGTACTCAGTTGCATACCGCTTACTTGGAGGTGATCTCTGCCTGACATACAAGACCATGTCCAACCCAGAATTGATGGACATGCTCCACCTAAAAAAAAAAAAAAAAAATCCCGGAGAGCCACACGCGCTAGAGATATAAACCTCACCACAATGATAAATAGGACATGCTGGAGGGATATATTCCTATTCCAGACACTCCCCATGCTTTGGAGCAGGATTCCAATATACATCAGGCAGTGCCCCTCATTAACACTCTTCAAGAGAAACCTTGACGGGTGGATGGGAAACAGAAAATTTACCCCGGGGATCACTGCAGTGACTCTGCTGGACAGTGGCACAGGGAACTAATTGGTCTGCTGGACAGAGGCACAGGAAACAAATCTAAGGGGGTGGCGAAAGCCAACACATTCTGGATAGGCTTATAAATGCCCTTGGGCAGATAGCCTAGTACTTACCTATGAACGTATGAACCTATAATACAGAACCACACAGTACTGTTGGGCTGAAGCCAGCAACATCTGCAGGAGAGGACCACCCTGTGAGATGACCCTGTCCACAGGTAAATTATGTGGGCCTGCACGCACATACATATTAGCAGTTGTGGCATCATGCCTCCAACCTCATACTCCATGCCTGGCAAAGGGCTGCTGCCATGGCCAGGGACCTCACAACCACAGGTTGGGGCCCAGCCATGCAGCCCCCACTGACACCAAATGAGGAGCTCCTTGCCAAGCTTGGGACACCCATCACAGTACAACATCAGGGTACAGAGCCCCACTTTGCTGGAGGTGGGTGGCACCCACACAATGGACAAGGAGCATGCAGGTAAGGCCCAGTGGGGATTAGTAGACTACTGTATGAGACATACTTGCATCTGTCTAGTATCTACATGCATGTGCCAGGTCAGACTGCAATTGTGGATGGGGATTTATAATGCACAGAAGTGCAAATCTATGGTGAAAGACAGCAGATTGTGTAGTATTGGGTGTTGTACTGTAAATGTGCAGACATGCTGCATTCATCCTTTACCAAGGGCACATGTGAGTCTGATGACAATACCTCCCTCCCACAACTACATAGGTCACTCTGGTCTACATATGGGACAGCAGCCTGAAGCTGGTGAGTATGGAATTGTTCAGTTGTGCTTTGGCAATACCCCAGGCATGTGAAGGCCATGCAAGTTACCATGCACACAACCATACCTCTCAACCTGGAAACATCAAAAATCTGGACAAGGCTCATGAAAAATAGGTACAAATCTGTACGTTGATTAGCATAAAATTTGCATACACAATTACACAATCCTGCCCACTCCAAATTGTATATATTATATTCTGCACAATGGAATGTGCACTAATATTACCTTGAAAACAGATGAATTCTAGACATAGACTTACAGCAGCTTTACAATAGCATTTGATTTTCACTAAATACATTAATTCCTGCTCATAATATCTTTCAGGAAGATAAGTACATCTTATCTTACACTAGTTTTTCTTATAATTGCTGTTTACTTCACCTTTATAATAGAATACTGCAATTTAATTTCTTTTTCAATTAGAGATAATGCCAAATGTAGTGTGCACAACTGTTCATCAGCACTGAAACACAGCCATATTAAAAAGCAACTCCTTTTGAGTATGACAATGATGAGGAAGTTAGAATGGTTTTGTGATTTTATAGCATTTTTTTTATTCATAAAAATGCTTGTTCTACTCAGTGAACTGTAACAAACAATGATAATAACTGCGATACCTGTTATTTTCGGGTTATTTCATATGGCAACTCTAAAGATTTACTCTAAAGATTTAGGGCAGCAGTAAATTAGAGTGGAAGACAGGAAAGATGACCTTGACATTGCATAGCTCAGATAACCACCCATACAACAAGACAATGCGTCAGAAACGATAGAAATGCATGTAAAATACAGTGTATTAAGACAAACACACACACACACACACAGAAGCGCTTGCTGCATACACACACACTTCCCTTACCTCTAAAGATTTAGGGCACCCATACAACAAGACAATGCTGTGTGTGCACATGGAGATCTGATCTGCAGTGTGTGAACATACAGATATGAGCTGTAGTGTGTGTGCACATACAGGTATGAGCTGTGGTGCATGTACATACAGGTATGACTTGAAATGTGTGTCATACATATATATATAGGTCCCCTCCCTCATTGTTGACGGAATGGAAGGATTTCTTGTTCTCACACAAACATTTAAATGATTGATCCTTCTTGTAAACAATCCTAGGAAAATTTCCCATTTTTGGTGATAAGGGGTCCACCAAAAATATTTCCAATTACTTCTAACACATTCAGCTGTAGCTGAACTGTCCAAAGTATACACAGTAATAAAGGCTTTCTTTAAGGTATTATCTTTACCCTTGAATCACAAACATCTCTTTCTATTTGCCCACCATTATTTAAGATGGGCATGTAAACTCCTAAAGATCTCTTCATGACCACTTCAGCCTTAATTTCACTTAAAAACATCTCAGGGTACCCTCTTAATGTGAACATCTGAAGTTACTTATCACATTCAAAAGTAAAAATATCAAAATCAGTAATCATTCTCACAAGTATAACTAACTGTCCCTTAACCAGCACTGCCTTCTTTTGATCATTTGGATGCCAGCTGGAAAAATGTAGTAACTATTAGAAAAAGTTGGCTTACAAAAGATAGTAGAGATATAACATCGCTTTAGCACATACTTATTAATCAAAACATTCAAAAAAATAATACTATTTTGCTTAATGGAATTAGAAAATGATAAAAATTCCACTGTATTATTAATATAAGTAAAAAACTCTTGCAATCTTTCTACGATATCATTTCACAAAACAAATATGCATCCAAATCCATGTATATAAACTCCAACTTTTAACATATTCACTATCAAATATGAATTTTTCTTCCCATTCTGTCATTACAAAATTAGCAACGAAACACAATAAAACAAAATCCCAAAGAATAAGGCACGTAAATACAGTGTATTAATTAAGAAACACACACACACACACACACACACACACACACACACACACACACACACACACACACACACACACACACACACACACACACACACACACACACACACACACACACACACACACACACACACACACTTCCCTTACCTCCTAATTCCCAGCAAAGTCCAAAGCCAGCCAGCAGTCAGCCTCTGAAATGGCAGTAGAAGCAAAGTCCCTCTCTTCGCAGTCAGCATCCAAAACGGCAGCAGAAGCAAAGTTAGTCTCTTGTCAGCATATACAAAGCAAGCAGCAAAGTCAGCAGTTTCCATCCGAAAAGGCAGCATAACATAAGCAAAGTCCCGACCCTCTCTCAAAGCAAACCCAACATATACTACGTCCCACTCTCAGCAGCATAAGCAAAGCCAGCATTCTTCTCTCGACAGTAACAACAGTTGTAAAGCCAGCATGCTTCTTTTCAAATTTTCAAAGCACTTCCCGTTCCCGCCTGCTCACAGCCAGCCAGAAATGATGATGTGAGCTCCTTGAGCTCAATTCCGACTGACTGGTAGCACTGACTGAGCTGACGTCAGCTCCAAAAGCGCAAAAATTTAAAAAATAAAAAAAAACAAATGCAAAGAAATCGGAAATGAAGGAGTGCCACTCGGGAATCGTGGCACCCCTTCATTTGGACCCCGAAACTTGGTAAAAACTGAGTAATTCGGGACGGTTGTGAGGTCTGCACACAACTATGACTAATAGCTATATTGCTTTATGTGCATGTTCACTTGTGGTGGCGTTAATTGTATTGCATCACAGTGGTCACCACAGGGCCCTATCTGAAGA
The DNA here is from genome assembly GCF_019279795.1 of Protopterus annectens. Taxonomy (NCBI): domain Eukaryota; kingdom Metazoa; phylum Chordata; order Ceratodontiformes; family Protopteridae; genus Protopterus; species Protopterus annectens. The sequence continues at coordinate 1,485,175,038 of NC_056744.1, read as the reverse complement.
GAATGTAACATTCCTGTAGCATACCTCACAAGCTGTCAGTACAAGACATCTGGACAGACAACAGAAAATGTGTTGGACAAACTGACTTAGGTAGGGACATATGTGAAACATTACTGCTATCTAGTGGATATAAAATGTATACACACATCTGTTAATATGCCATTTGTTTCTGATATATACTGATTGAGACCACAGTATGTCAGTCCACACCTTTCCCAACCTGTAATGTGACGATGACATGAACAATTCACTTGTAAAACCAAACATCTGGACTCATGTATTGCACCTACAAGCCTGGACAAGTGTGAGGGTAGCAGATGTATGCTGTTTCAGTCAGGTATGATACCTGATGCTGCCATATTTGTCAGCACACTCACTGTGGCCTATTTGGAAACAATATCACATACATGTGCATTGTTAAGGGAGACAGAGCAATAATAGGTTCCAAACATTTGAATATTCCAGACACATCTGTGCAGAGTACTGACATGGCCTGTACAATGGTTTCACATGCTGCATGTGAGGCAGATGTCATTACCACACTATATAAAGTAATAGCATCAGGAGGTGGTCACCTGCCATGTATGGTACACACATCAAAATGGCATCAGCCACACAATATATGGGCCATAAACACACACACACACATACACACACACACACACACACACACACACACACACACACACACACACACACACACACACACACACACACACACACACACACACACACACACACACACACACACACTTGCCAGTATTGGGACTATAACTCCTGCCTATCTAGTTTTGTCTACCATAGCATTGCATGGTTATCAGACATGCCACAGAGCTTATAAAATCTCAACTAGTTCAAAGGTACTTCAGGGGAAATGACATCAACAGGACTACTAAATTGGAGTGAGGAGAATTGTAAAGAGTGGTACAGAAGTAAAAAATGGTATAACCCACACAGTACATGATTCTGTCACAAACACACTTGCCCATTTTGAGATGAGAACCCCTGCCTATTCAGTTATTTGTACTATAGCATTATGCAGGTACTGCACATGCTACAGAGCTTACTGGGCTTAAAACTGGCCAAAGGTGCTGATAACTGCACAGCTGAGGTAAAGTATTACAGGTGGCAGGAAGTCTACGTTAAGTTTCTCCCTTACATCTTGCTAGTTTTTTTCTGTCTTGCACTTCAAATAGCATTATAGCTTTTCAATTTAACCGATTATTGTATCAGTAAGTGTATCACACCTGGGAGCCAACAGCAGTACTCATTCATCATGGAATTAGCCCCAGTACTTACTACTTATGACCACCCCTCCTGGAATGATTAAAGTGCAGTTTTCTGTGCTTTCACCCATTAACCTGGTGAATGTGTCCATTCTGAGGCACAGTTGCAACTGCCTCATGTACACAGACAACCCTCTCCTCTAAACTCCAAACACTCAGACCAGTGAGAGTTACCCCTATATCACCAAATGTGGAAATACGCACTCTCAATGAAATACTGGACTAGCTGGTCAAGAGGATAAGGTCAGCACCTGCACCACACCATGTGGACCACATAGCTCTCCACAACACCCACTACGACAGCCCTGACATATACTGAAAAGCCACACACCCACCTTCACACAGGCACTCAGTGGACAGTTACACAAATAGCACAGACCAGCAAGAGTCACCCACTCAGACACCACAACATAGCATATGCCAAAGGACACATATGTCACCTACACAGTGTGCCCCTCAACCTAAACTCCTAAGGCTGACCACCTTGCACAATACAGTCAGCATGGGTGACTCAGTATTGTGGTGCACAGATGTCCCACTCACTAAGTTGATTATGGAGGAGGTAACAGCCAACTTTCTATCATGTGCTAGCATCCAACACATGACACACCCAGTCAGGCCATTGCACAACAGCTATAAGTATCACTCTGTTATCATTCATGTGGGTGTAAATGACCTGAGACACACCTCCCTGGACTATGTGGCAAGAGACATTGTTGAACACTTGAATTATGTGGTCCAGGTAGGTGTCACAGTAGCCCTGAGCAGTATACTGCAACCACCCAGAATGATGCTGCAGTATTATCAACAGATAATTGACTGCAACATTGGCTTACATGTTGTGTATCATTCTCAGGGGATCCAGCATCTCTCTGCTTGGGATAACATGATTGACAGATCTCAATGCTTTGCAAATCTGTCAGCCCTGGTTTCCAGGTACAGGGTAAGTGTCTTGCCACCCCTAAAGTTCCTTATTAGGCAGTGCTCCAATTCAAATTACCACCGTAACAGCTAGACATGTATGCGACCCGAAGGTCATGCTGCTCAACAGTAGACATCTAACTGTCAAGATGCAGTCACTCAAAGCACTGTTCAGAGTGGAGGATATTGATATTAGTGTTGTAATGGAGAGGTGGTTCACACCAGCAGATAGCAGCCCTGCACTCACAGGCTATGATGCATTCCACAGCTGTCAGCACCAAAACATGAACCACACCTCCACAGGTGGTGTTTTCTCCATATTCATAATGGATATGTACACCTCCAGACTAGTATCCCAGCATATTGCATCGGATGTACTTTCTGTGCAACTGACTTTGGGGAATAGTGCAATTCACACAATCGCCTGCTATCAGTCCCCAGCTATGTCCTTAGACTGTCAATGCACATTCCTCAACACCCTGGCATCTATGAAGGTTCAATCCAACACTGACATAGTAGGAGACTTCAATTACCCCTCCATCACCTGGGGAAAGTAGTCAAGCATCAGTACACTGGCCCAGCGCTTAATGGCATTCATCAGTTTCAATGCCCTGGACCTGCTCGTACTGACCCCCAGTAGTGGATGCAACAACTTTGACCTCTGTTGATTACTTACATATGGGACTATTGCTCGACCATAGTTGTCAATCCCTACCTGGTCAGACCCAAACATGATATAATCAACATGAAGCTCAACATTTCCCCCATACAGGTAACCACCTTGTAAAACCTTTCCAGTGCTGACTTTGCAGCCATAAAGACAGGGATGGATGACTTTGCTGCATCTATGCCAATGGGAAATAGCTGCATGACTGTCACATCATACACATATGCACTGCACAAACATGTACATCGATGCATGGTACTAGCCATAGCTGCAGAGCACAGACACTGTCTTCCAAACACTAGAAGCCAATATCATGGTCCCCTGCCATTACGAAAGTGAGAAACAGAAGGAGGACACTGTTGCTGAAAATTGTGGTGTCCCAAGATGGCTGAACCCCCTTATTAGCCTCAGACACTACCTGAGATCCCTCGTGGAATCACCTACAGGCAGCTATGAAAGCAGAATTGCAGCAGACACTGCCAACAAATACAAAGGCCTTTGATAGTTGTATCAACAACCTCCACAGCAATAACTACAAGTGCTGCAAGTTACTGCACAATGCTAATTACTATCCTGAGACAACAGATATTGGCTACAGTCTTGCCAACACATTCAGTGCCAGCTTTACCCTTCTCTCCCCCTCAAAGGGACAATCACAGTGGTAGATGAATGCCGGGCACCCAGCATTACTGCAGGCCAGGTTAGACCTGCATACAGCCTCCATGGGACCCCAGCAAATCTAGGGCTGCATTCTACATGACATACAAAGAGATCTAGCACCACATCTGTGTACCCTGGTCAGTCACAGCCTCACCTCAGGCTTAGTCCTTCCAAAATGGCACACTGCTACAGTCATCCATCTCCACAAAGGGGTAGCATTTACAGACCCTGGGGATTATTGGGCCCTTAGCCTGACAAGTCTACAATGAACAGGTATGGACCACATCATCAGGACCTGGTTGACCAGGATATGGGTGATCTCCTAACTCTGGAACCCTCACAGATTGGCTTTGTGAATGGCAGATCATGCCTGCACAACCTGGTTAACATCTTTCAGTGAGTCACCAGGGCTGTGTTTGACAGTAAGGCATGGCATACTGCCTACCTCAATCTGGCCAAGGCTTCTGATACCATTCCCCAGTCAGGGATTATTGACAAACCTAACAAACTAGGCATCAACCTCTATATCAGTGGGTGGTTTGCAAACTGGTTCACAGAACACAATGTATGAGAGTAGCAAACTCCAAGTCAGACTGGAAAGCAGTCAGGAGTGGAGTCCCACAGGGATCAGTACTGGATAGTGTCCTGTCCAGCATCTACTTCTCAGGAGTCCAGCCCAACACAGAGGAACTCTGGCTGACCAACTTCACAGAGGACTGCAAGCTGGGAGCTATCATGAGCTCCACAAGTGATGCAGATATCCTACAGAAAGGCATCACTGAGACCAATGAGTGGTGTGGAAACCATGGCCAGAAGCTTAACACCACAAAATGAATCATCACCCCCTTTGGTAAAACACTTAGTTCCCAGTAAGTACCACATCAATGGGAACCCAATGAACACTGTAGGTATTATAAGAGTTCTGGGGACAAAGGTTGACAGCAACTTCTCCTTCAAACACCACATTGCCACTGTGGTCAGGAAGTCCTTCTATATGGTGCATTACCAAGAGATTGCATCCAGGAAGACAGAGGTAATGATCTCTGTGTACTATTCCCTCATTAGGCCACTCCCTAAGTATTATGGCCCATTTGCCATGTACCTCACTAGATACCTGCTACAGCTGGAGAAGCCACAGAAGTACCTCACAAAGGGGTTCCTAGGCATTAAACACACATCCTTTACAGACAGACACAGAAGATCCAAGCTATTATTTGTGCCATATCACCTAATTAGCAGCTATCTGTACTTGATTTATAAAGCTATGTCTGACCCAGCTGGTTTGGAAATGCTACATATAAATCCATCCACATCACATACTGCAAAGATCTCCACCTCGGTATCACAATCACCACAATATGCTAGTGGGAAAGGTCCCTCACCAACAGACTGCACATGCCCTGGAATACACTTCCCATACATGTCATGCAGACCATCTAGCTGACCTGTTCCAGAGAAATCTTGCTGAGTGGATGGGTAATAGACAGTTCAACCCAAGGATCACTGCAGTGGCTATACTTGATACAGCACTGGGAATTAACCTCGGGTGGCACAAATGCCAGGGCCCTTCTATGTGCTAGGGTTGTTATGGATCCTGGGCCATTAGCCTACTACACACTTGTGAACCTATAAAGGGAATGGCATCAGCAGGACTGATAAAGAAGTGCAGTGGGTGTTAAACTTATCCAAATACTTTGTCCTACAAAAAGACACATGTACACACTTACCAGATGTGAGAGTTGAACCACTGCCTAACTAGTGATTTGTACCATAGTGTGAAGTAGTTACCGCACAAGCTACAGAGCTTCTGGACAGAGAATTGGCTAAAGGTGCTGATATGGGGAATGACATCAGCAGGACTGATAAAGTAGGTCAGTGTGTGGGAAACATATCAAAATACCTCTGCTTACAAACATACTTACCCACACACTCATTTGCCAGATAGAAGAGTAAAACCCCTGCCAAACTTATTATTTGTACTATAGTGTTACGCATTTATCACATACACTACTAAGCTTACAAGGCTAGCAGCTGCCCAAAGTTGCTGATAAGGGACTGACATCATCTGGACTAATAAGGTGAGGCAATGTGAAGTGTCGTGGGTGGGAATGGCGTAAAACTATTTCACCTATAGACAAACAATTTTACAACTATCACACAGACACTTCTACATTTGCCAGAATTGAGAAAAGAACTCCTACCAAACTAGTTATTTGCACTACAGTGTTATACAGTTATCACACTTGCCACAGAGCTTAAAGGGCTGAGGCTTGATGGAAGGCACTTCTAAGTTGACTGATATCTGCAGGACTGCTAAAGCAGGGAAAGGGAAAGTGTAGTGGGTTTGAATGGACGCAAAACTTTTAGTTGTAAACACACACACACTTTTACATTCATCAGGCTTGGGATTAGAACTCCTACCTAACTAATTATTTGTACTATCATGTTATGCAGTTATCAAATGCGTCACAGAGCTTATGTGGTGAAAATCTTAGGAAGACACTTCTAAGATGACTGATATCTGCAGGACTGCTAAAGTAGGGAAAGGGGAAGTGTACTGGGTTTGAATGGACCCAAAAGCTTTTATTTGTGAACACACACACACTTTTACATTTGCTAGGACTGAGATTAGAACTCCTACCTAACAAGTTATTTGTACTACAGTGCTATGCAGTTATCGCACATGCCACAGAACTTAGAAGACTGGAGCTAACAAAAGTGACTTCTATGGTGACAGACATCTTCAGGACTGCTAAGGTGGGGCAATGAGAAGTGAACTGGGTGAGGAAGGCCTCTTCATTCCTAGATCATACTGACATTTCTCTAAGTTTATGAGCATTCCCAGTGTGTCCTTCTATAGTACATGTGGGACTCCATTCCAGGGAGTGTTGTACTCCAATCCGGTTTGTTTTTTTGCTACAGCAATACCTCTCAATCTGTTGGTGGAGGATATTTGGAGACAGCCTATCAAAATGTGGGGACAATGGGCCATACAGTGATTGTGACAATTTCTCTTAGTCATGTATGGGTTGCTAGGGTTACAGGGGTTGTTTTAGCAGCCATCTGCCATATATGCCATGTGACTGTCATGTATTGTTTCAGTACCTTGTGACATGCCTCCTCAGATCATCACAGTGATTTATCAGAGGAATACATGACGGATGATGCACACACCAGGTTTATGGGCCAAATACTATGCATTCTTGCACACACCAGCCTGCTGAAGGGTGTGCCTACAAGCAATTGACTGCTAGTACTGTGGAAATGGTCCAGCACCTTGGTGATATATTACAATGGTGTAATCTCTGTGCATTTATATTCTGGCCTGGTCTGATTTCCAGTCCACAGTTGGGTAATATAAGTTAGACAGGATCAGGGTGACAGGCAGACTCCAGATATATTTGTAGGGGATAGGATATGTGGGAGGTGTGTGTCCTGGGCAGATATGTTTGCCTATAGCTACCAGCAATTTGCATTAGATTCTCCTCAATGGTTGACTGCAATTGGAGGGCCTTGTGTGTGTCAGACTGTTTGACCACCCTGCAGGTGTTTGTTTGTCACACATATATGTATGGCCCACCTCAGTTTGCTTGAATGGCCACATGTTGGGGTCAGAAAGTTGCATAGGATGAGTGATCAGGGAGGGGTGTGTTAGTCCCACTGGCTGTGGCCCAGGGTTCTGTGGGTTCAGACATGTCACCATCTTCCATGGTTAGGCCTGCCTTTTTAATTTCTTCAAGTCTTTTGGGTTTCTAACACCATGACAGGAATGGACCCCATTCCTAAGTCAAAGTACAATTAAAGTTCATGAAATTAGTATTGTTTCACTTTTTGATGTTAGCCAATAGTGCTCTTCGCAGCACCCATAATGTGCCCAGTAATGACACCTTCTGCAGTTTGTACAGTGTTACATGAATTGGTAACATATCTGAATATGACTGTAAATTCTCTTTTATAAGACCTTGCTCTTGCTACTATTGGAACTGTTTGGGTATCTTTCTTCCACATGGCTCTCATTTCTGCCTGCAGATCAAGGTATTTTATGAATTTGTGTCTCTCTGTATGCAAGACACTGTAGTCACTAGATGTGGCGATTTCAATGATCAATGCTACTTTTGTCTTCTTTTCTTGGACTACCATATCTGGTTTTCTAACATCTATCTTTTGAATTGTTGGTATTGGATGATCCCAGTGTTTTTCAGCCACTTTGATACCATAATGTTTGCACAATCTCCAGTGTAATAGTCTCACCACATTATTATACCTTTCAGTATACAGTCCCCCTGCCATTAGTGCATTGCAACCAGCAACAAGGTGTGTGACTGTTTACAATTCGGTTTTACAAAACCTACACATGTCTGTTTCTCCCACATGTTCAATGGATTTTGTAAACCAGTGTGTACGTAGCCCACTATCTTGGGCTGCCAATATTAACCTTTCATTTCTTGATGTGATTTCACCTCTCCTTAACCATTCCTACATTCATTCTTGATCAACATGAGGGTCTTCCGGAAGTTTTCTATACTTGCAATTATATTTATGTTTTTTCCACATTTCTTGCCTTCTCATTTGATGCTTCACCTTATATTCTATCTTTTGTTTTTTAGCACATTCAGTTGCTGTCTGGTTTTTATCTACTTCTGGTTTGACTTTCATTCCTGCTTGACATTGATATGCTTCTGCTAAATTAAGCAGAGACATCATCTTAGATTTTATTCTCTTCATGTTTCAAAACGTTCACTGCATTTGGATCTTGTAAGGTCAGTAGATATGTGTGGAGTCCCACGATTGTAGATCTATACATGTAATCAATTTCAAGGAGGTCCATCCCACCTTCGAAATGGGGAATATATAATCTTGGTATACACTGATTTTTATAAATCATTTGGTGAACATGAAGCATCCTTCTTGTTTTAATATCCAGTCTAACAACACTTTTTGGGGCCAGTCAATGACTCCAAAATTATAAGTTAGGACAGGAAGAACAAATTGATTTATAGCATGGATCTTGTTCATAGATACTAATGCTGTTTTCAGGATTAATTTAAGTCTTCTAAAGTACTCCTTATTGAGTTTTATTCGCATTTGTTCATGTTTTATTGCTGATCCTTCATCAATTCCCAAGTATTTATACACTCCATCTTGCTTTTCCTTATTCTGGGGACTCACTCCATCATGCTGTGATGTAGTCTGTTTTAGACCTTCTACATTAAATCCTTCCCTTCGCAGGCACTCCGTAACTTCAACTTCTATTTCTTTAACTTCTGCTTCACTAATCGTCTTTTCTGCATTACGTATTTGTGCTATTACTCTTTTTATTGTGAAATTTTCCATAATTGGATGCCTTTGCCTATATTTCTCTTCAAATATCTTTGAGACTGCCTTCTCTATATTCGTTAACTTGGATTTCTCCTTTAAATAAATATTGCACCATATCAAATCTCTCTTTCTTTCCCATGTCCATATTACTTTTTTATATTTTTCAAATATCTCTAGGTTTTGTTGTTTATATTTTCTCACTTCCTGAGATGCTTCTTTTCCCAAAGAGATCAAAATTTCTTGATCAATATACTGTTTTATCAAAAATCTATTGCCTGCATTGAGTGCATTCCCATGTTTAAACTCCTAGCCCTGCTGGTTTACTGTACAGACTATCACAGAATGTCCACATCCATGACTCATATATCTTGCTGGTTTACCAAACAAGTGTGATTTTCTAGCAAAAGTGCTTTGCAAGTCACTCAGGGTTAAATTCAGATATTACTGACAGCTGACATTGCAGTTTCGGACTTCATACCCATTATACATTCCATGCTATTACAAATCATTCCATCAACTTTATAACATTATTAGAGCAGTATTTCACAGGTGTCCTTCTCTCTGGACTTTCATCACCACATTATTCATGGTTTTGTCTTGATAGTTGCCTCCCTGAGGCTATCAGGTTTGCTACTAACAGTTGTCAGCATGGCCTTTCTGTGCATTTTGTGGACTGTGATATGTTGGTGATATGGACCCTATGACACTCCCTAATGGGTACTGTGGGTAAGGCATAGGCATTTGCCAGACGTCTGTAGGCCAGGTGTGACAGATGCAGGCCATCTGTAGCAGGGCAGTGCATATTGATGATCATATGTTCCCAGGCTGCTGGCAGGAGACACCCATGGAATGGCACCAGTTAGCTGACTGTGGGTGTTACTGACAATTGCTTTCTGTTACTATTGTGCCATCACTCTGGGTGACAGCTGGATGCTGCTTATGTCTAGGAACATGTTACTGCATTTCTATGGGACTATGGGGGTGACAGGACTGTACAAGATACATATCTGCACAGACTGTGCTGATATTTGCGTAACATTTTTGCTCCATGTAGCACATTGGTGCACCCTATCTTTCAGACTACAGGCATAACAGTATCAACCACAGGTCAGATTGTTTGGGCATAGACATTTGTAGTTTCAGACATCTTACCTTTCAAAGCCATACTGCCACTGCCAGACCTGCTGTGATATCACTGTGTAAAAGTCTGTGGGTGGGGATTTAATGGATGCCACCATGTGGGGGCCTTTGCCAGGCATTTCTTTATGGTTTTCTACAGTTGATATGCTGTGTGGGGTTGGTGGAGGTCATGGGACCCCCACTTTGACATCCATGCAAGTGACCTATGACCCCCCAGTTATTTGGCTCACCACATATACTGCAGTGATATTTGTGGTCTAGGGTGATACTGCATGGTGTGGGTAGGGCAGTACTGAGGAATAGACATCCTGCTGTCCCACAGAGCTGTCAGTTGTCTGCTGCTATCCCAATTAGCTACTCCATTCCCTTACATGCTTGATCAATACCATAGATATGCTATCAGAAAATTCCACACCATTAGTTTATTTTGTTACAGAGACTGTCTTACCTTATGCCTGTAGCTGTTGTGAGGGTGGTGCTTGAGGGCTGATTATATTGGATGCACACAATACACTGCCTATACATGGTCAGGTATAGGTGGTGTGATGTTTGGCATCCACTTTAATGTGTATGAGTCAGAGAGAGAGAGATCAGTCCCTGAGGCCCTACAGTGTCAGTGTATGTGCTATGCATTGCCTCTTTGCCAAGGCCAGTGTAGGGGTAGGCTCAGGATGTTTCTCCTCCAAGTCACTCTGTGCCTGTGGAGGCCTTTCCAATGATGGGAGGCTGTGTGGCCCTTCCCTATTTTGTTCCTGCTGCAGCTGTTTCTGCAGGATCATATTGTGCAGCATGGCACATACTATGAACATGTGTGCACATGTGGCTGGAGAGTACTGCAAGGCTCCACTGGATATGTCAAGGCAGTGGAACTGTGACTTGAGCATCCCAAACACATGATCTATAATGATCCTGGTGTGTGCGTGTGCCTCATTATGGCCTTCTTGTGTGGGCATGTGTGGATTTCTGATGGGTTTCATCAGCCATGGCTTCAGTGTGTAGCCAGCATCCCCCGCCAGCTGGCCATATGGGATGTCCCCAATGGTAAATGCCTGGTACAGCTGTGACGAATGCTAGATGTGGGAGTCATAATAGCTCCCAGGGCTGCCAGCACACACATTCATGGCAATGCCTTGGGCATCGCACATGATCTGGCAGTTGATGGAAGGGAAGTCCTTGCAATTTATGTAGACCCTACCCGTTCACCAGGTGGTGCTTTGATGTGGATGTGTGTGCAGTCTATGGCACACAGTACTTTTGGGTAGTCTTCTACATTGTTGAAGAGACACATATTGCTGGTCCTCTCCTCACGGGTGCTGGGGAAGTGAATGTGCTCAGCGGCATGTGGTTGCATGGCATCCAGAAACTGGTGGAGTATCCCAGATGCAGATGCCTGTGAAACCCCCATGATATCCTCAGTTGGTCTTTGGAAAGTACCTGTAGCTAGTATTCTTAAGGCTACACATACTTTGGTATCCACTCGGATGGGTTCCCCTCTGTTGGTTCTGGCTCTGAGGTGAGGCCAGCACAGCTCAACAAGTTGCTGAGGTATGTCCCCGTCCACCCTGTATTGCTCTACTATCTCCAGATCATGTAGCCCCTTGTAGGTTACCCTGGGTCTGAACACTCTTCTCCTCCTCCTCAGTCTGAGTTGGTTGTCAGCATTTTCCTCCTCACCACCCTCGGTCTCTAGCACATACTGATAGATCAGAGCAACTGCAGCCCCTAACATGTTTTGTTAAATTTGTCAAGTTTATAATTCCTAACCAGGAAAAGTCAAAAGAAGTCAGTTTAAAATTCCCCCGAATGTGTACACCAGTGGTACAGCGTTTGAAAAACCAGACTGAAAGGACCAGTTCAGGACTAAACACATATGCTCTCATTTCTACTCCAAAAAACACAATACTTTCTCACACTCCTCACCAAACTCCAACATCTGTATAACCATTTTAACTCCAGGCTCACCATAAGTGGGGATATCCACCCCAACCCAAGCCCAAATCCATCCTGTACAACTCAAAATGCTCCAACACAAATTTCAGAACATAACATCCCCACTTTCTTCATCCCTGGGAAAATCAACAACAGCAGCAAAACCACCTGTCTTTTAATGTTAAATATGAATATTAGAAGTATCAAAAATAAAATACCTGAACTCCAGGCCACAATAGCACACTACTCCCCAGACATAGTTGCTTTAACAGAAACATGGCTAAATAAAAACATAGCTAACTCAGACGTTCTCCCTACCGGCTACAATATCATTAGTCAAGACAGACCACTTCGTAAAGGGGGTGGAAGTGCATTACTGTACAAGTCAAACTTAACTGTCCGTCAATTACCAAACTCCTACCCCTCCAACAATAATTGGGACATACTTATCTCACAACTTCATCTTCACCCTTAAAAGATCATCACCACAATTGTGATCTATATTCCACCTGGTAATACACCTGCTAACCTTGAAGACTTCCTATCCTGGTCCATACTCACAAGAAACCCTTATTCTGGGGGACTTCAACATAGATTGGTTCACCTGTATATCAGAACCACCAAGTAATCTAATAAATCTCCATGGCTACGAGCAGCTAGTCCAAATTCCAACTAGATGTGATAAAAAACCTAAAAGGGAATCCATCCTTGACTGGGTCCTAACTAACAACCCCACATTGTACCCTCACACAGGCAGTCTCCCAGACACCTTAAGTGACCACAACACAATATACTTTATACATAGTAGAACAAGCATATGCAAAACCACTAACTATGTATCCACTAGAAACACAAAAAATTCTCTCCTGAGGTCCTCAACACTTTGTAACTGTGACTGGATGCCCCTAAAAACCTTCCCACTTGACCAGGCTGTAGCATATTTCAACAAAACATTTCTACAACACCTAGACACTGTCGATCCATTGCGCAAAATCAAGGTTAGAACCTCTACAAACCCCTGGCTCAGTAAAGAAACCAAACAAATCCTCAAGTCCAGAGACACTGCATGGCTTTACTATTAAAAAACAAAGAAACACAAAGCCTAACTAAGTACCAAGAACTGCGCAATTGTGCAAAAAAATGCATTAGGCTGGACAAAAAATCCTACTACACAACATTACAAACTAAATACCAACACAACCCGCAAAAATTTTGGAAAAATGTAAACCAGCTACTAAAATGCACCCAAAAGGCTACCCCCAAACCAACCACCCCTGACACTAAAGTTCCCATCGAAACACAAGTCAACTCCCACTTTGTGAACTCAATTCTATCCTTAGTATCACAGGACTGTTCCTTCCTCACTATCCCCCCAAACACAAATAACACTAATACAAGCTTTACCCTCAAAACAGTTTCCACCACTTCAATCAAAAGCATGCTCTCCAAACTAAAAACCTCATCAACAGCAGCTGACCTACTCCCCAGCTATTTCTTGAAACTCACAGCAGATGCTATTGCTATCCCAGTCTCCACTCTCATAAACAGATCAATTGTTGAAAACTATGTGCCCAAACTCTGGAAAATATCTTATGTTACACCCATTCATAAAGGTGGGACCTCCACTGAACTTAATAACTACAGACCCATTGCTTTACTCTCCCCCCTGGCCAAAATCCTAGAAAAATGCATCCATACCCAGATGCTAAACTATCTCCTAGACAGCAACATCCTGTCACCTACTCAGCATGGTTTCAGACCTGTCCATAGTAGGACTACAGCCCTCCTCTGCTTCACAGACACAGTAAACCATCTCAAAAATGAAGGCCTACAAGTGTCAACTCTTTTTTTGGATATGTCCAAAGCGTTTGACACAGTCTCACACCAAATCCTGCTAAACAAACTAAACCAATATCATCTATCAAATTCCACTCTAACTTGGTTCCAAAGCTACTTAACTGACAGGTACCATGCTGTGAAATGGGAACATTGTCTCTCTCCTCAGCTGCCCATAACTATAGGAGTCCCACAGGGTTCTATCTTAGGACCACTACTATTCACAGCCTTCATTAATGACCTCCATACCTCCACACAGCATGCATCTATAATTCAGTATGCAGATAACACTACCTTAATCTGTGCTGCACAAAACATTCCCACCCTCCTGCAAACAACTCAACTAGCATTCTCTGATGTTGAAAACTACCTTACCAAAGCCCAACTTATCCTCAATCCAAAGAAAACTCAGCTTATGATTATAACCAGTTCTAACAAAAACACTAACAGGCAATTCACTATCTACTCCTCTAATGCTACTCTAATTGCTCCAGTGGCACAGGCTAAGCTATTGGGAATAACCATAGACACCCACCTAAAATTTGATAGTCATCTCAACTTAACTATTAAAAAAGTACATGCCAAACTGTGGTCGCTCTACCGTATCAAACCATTTCTTACCAACAGCACAAGATCAGCCATTGCTTGCTCCCAACTTCTATCCACCCTACTCTATGCATCTCCCATTCTGACTAATCTCAACAAAACTGAACTAAGCAAAATGGAAGCCTGCTATAACAGAATTGCCCGCTTTACTTTAAATTGCTCATATAGAACTCATCACTGTACTGCTTTGAGACAGCTCCACTAGCTTGAACTGCCCAACCTCCTAACCTACAATCAGCTCTGCCTCTGTCATTCTATCTATTACCTCCCCAATAAGTGTCCTGCCCTCAAAAACCTAGTACAACATCACTCAGCCAAAAGGCCTGATACATCATCAAGCAAACTACTACTAGAAGTCATCAACAGCTACAATAGCTTTGGAGATGCACTATATAGTAGTTCAGTGGCTAAAAAATGGAACTCTGTCCCTACAAGCATTCAAAACACATCATCCAATGCCTTCTTTAAAGACATCATCAGGTAACATCTCAAGGAAAGTTGGCAGTGCCATGATTGCTCCCCAGGCTAGTGAAAGCGGATAACTCATACATACAAAATCTACAGCACTTGATAATAGTTTTCAAACTTACTCACAAACACTGGCTAATCTACAATGTATGTACTGTACCTGTGTACTATGTATGTATTCTACCTATGTTCCAAATTTCAGCTGTACACCACAAATCTATTAATTACCTTTATTTTTAAAATTTAATATTTTTTTGTTTGTTCTCTCCACTGTAACTGTTTATGTGCCGCATACCACTGTAAAACATGTCTCCTGTAATTTGTGTGTATACTGATCATGTCTAAATAACTAAATGTGTCTGTAATTTTTCTTTGTGGAGCTTTTCTCCCTGGGCCTCTGCTGAAAAGGGGCCTTTTCAGCTGAGTCAGACACCCCCGGTTAACAAATGTAAAATAAAATAAATAAAAATAAAAAATAAAATAAAATTTGCATAATTTATAGTAGTGTGCTAGTCTGCTGCCTGTGTAATTGGCTGATTCTGATACATTCCACCTGCCAGCTATGTTTGTTCTCCTTGATTGCCTTCCTTCTTCAGTTTCCCATTCCCATTTCCACCCCTGATGCACGCCACTCATTCCCGATGCTCAAATGTCAACAGTTCTGCTATCCCCAGTGAGGTTTTTTTTTTTTTTTGTTTGTTTTAGGCTCGGTGCACACCGCACACACCCATTTAGCTAAAGTAAGCACTTTTAAGCAGAACAAACAGGTGCTGTTAGAAAACACACTCCTCAACCAAGATAGTTTAGCTCTTTATTCCAGGAAACACTCAGGACCCGGTTCTATTTGTTGGTGGTTGGAGTTGTATTTCCCCTTTTTTGTTGGATTTGGTAACTTTTAAGCAGAACTGGCCCTTCCTAGATGTGAACATGCTCTGTATTTCATGGAATAGGGATATACATCCTCAGACACACACCCTGCCTTAGCTGTGCTTAGCTAAAGGCAAACACAGGCCACTGAGCTCCAGTGTGCTTACAGCAATCATGACACACCCCCTTGTTATGTTAGCTGCTCCTCCTGTCTGCACTATGGTGTTGGAGCACCTATATGGTTAGGTGCATTCTGACACTTAGAAGAAATTTTTGATTCAGTACTAATCCCCTCATTTGCATACCCCACTGCCTTACTCCTGAGTAACCACACTTACACTGAGTTTTTCCCCTTAGCAACCACTATTCCCTGGTATTGTTTTCATTCTGCATGCCATTGACTATAAGGGCAAAATGCAGATTTCTCTCAAAATTGCTTTTCCCCCTTTTTTTCCTTATTTTTGGCATGATCCCATTTGCTCGCTGCTGCCTTATGCTTACACAGCCGAGATCAGCCAAAGGAAAAAAAAACTTTTATTTTACAAAAAGTAAACTATTTTTCATGCCAATGGACTTGTATTTGTATTTCAATTTCATTTTTTTGCAGAAACGAATACAACTGCATCCAACACTGCTTCTGCATGGAGACCTGCTTACTTCCTGAACCACTAATTCAGCTCATTTGCATAGTTTTCACCAGCAAATGAGCTGATTAGCATACTGCAAGGCTTTATGCACAGGAACAGTGTAGGGGCACTCATGCACATGCAAACGGGACGTTCCTGGATTGCTCAGATGCCATATTCCATGCAGGAGCACCTACACTGCTCCTGCGTGGAGAAAAAATGTTCATGAATCCTGGGGATTCATTATTTAGATAAAATAACGTTACTTGGAGCCAGGGAGTGGTTACAGAGGGTGGTTCTGTTAAGAGCAACAAAAGCATTAAACTCATTTCTTTAAACCAGTCCTCGTCCCCCTTAACAACATACCCCCGGATTCATGAAGCTCGGTGCAAGGCCGGTGTAAGGCATGCGCTGGCCGTGCAGCGTATAAATGGTGTAGTAGCGCCATA
This sequence comes from Protopterus annectens, assembly GCF_019279795.1. Taxonomy (NCBI): domain Eukaryota; kingdom Metazoa; phylum Chordata; order Ceratodontiformes; family Protopteridae; genus Protopterus; species Protopterus annectens. Next base: position 1,485,158,264 of record NC_056744.1, on the reverse strand, counting down.
TGCATATTAATGAAGGTGCGTTGCTACCACATCCACATGCATAGGACATGTGCGCGAGTGCATGGGGCGTTACTAAGCTGCGCCCGGAGGTGTGTCAATGTCGGCTGGCGATGAGCAACCTAAACTGCTGAATATTATAGCCTGCCTGCAATAGTAATCGCACCTATCAGTGTCCGTGGATAATGAAACGTATGCAAAGCATGCAAGACAGTTCCCTGCCACACAAAATGGAGAACCAAACAGAAATGCACACAACATAATATAAGTTTCCGTCCATGGAACAAATGATATTTAAAATTGTGTGTCCGTAATGTACTGCACTGTCAGAAGTTATACCCAGTGGACGTGAAGCGCATCATGTCAGCGCGCCACCAATACACATGTCTAGCCCCATGGGTATGGTCACCAGAAGTCCACAGTGGTAGTGATAGTACACAGCAGGGCAGTTGTGGCTATATAACAACCGTAAAGAAACCTGACAGTCCAAATTGTATACCAAACACACACAAACATATATATATATATTAAAATGTGCTAAACACATGAACAGGAACGTAACCATCACATACACATAGGATGATATATGCGGAACCGGGATATCCAAAAGTAGAACCCATACATGCAAATGCAATATGCAACAACCCCAGTATAGCACATAACCTGCACCCATGTCCGAATGTCCACCAAATCCAGCTACCAGCCTTGCGCATCCGTACACCTGCACATAGCGAGTAATCCCCATATGTAGTAGGAAGTATCATCCTAGGCAGTGTCCGTATTGCAAATATGTATCCCATGATTGTAAATATCCCATCACAGGTATGTAAATCCAAATGCCTGCATGTTAATGTTACGGCAAAATGTGTGTACATCCCACGTGGGATAAGTAACCTGTTGAAACCTCAGAGTTGTTTACACGCTACGGTGTCCATTACTGTACACATCTGTGGAAAACAATGTTGCGAGGAAAAACAACCAAAATAAAACAGTACTGTGCTATCTTCTCACGCAACTAATGAGGAAACACAGTATGTGACGACCACAGCTAACGTTTATTGAAAACAATCAAAAATAAAACTGCATATTACAAACATGATACTAGAGTTTAGCGCTTTCACCTATCCATAGTAGGCTTCTTCAGAACTCATTCATTTAGTATATACGCCATCTTAAATAAACTTTTAGGCACGAATCTGGGCTGACTTGACAACTATATTTAAAGTGCTACTGTGCAACAATTAAATCTCTAAAACCAAGGATGTATAAAAACTACATAAACACACCCAACATAACATCTCCAAACTTGTACTATAACTTAATTACAACACAGGTTGTTAATAGTCACAGATTGTAAATAGACATAATATTTAACATGTAAATTTAAAACAAGACTCGTTTACTATACATGTCCCTAAAAATTGATAAGTTCATTTGAACTAAACACAATAAATTGGTGTTGCACAATTTAAGAATAAATTGATTAAATGTAAACATTAGGAAATACAAAATAAAAAATAATAAAAATAAATATCATAAATGTAACTGTAAATATTATTAGCTGTATAAATATGTTAAGGGAATGAATGTGCAAATTGAATGTGGAAGGTCAACTCCTATAAAACACTATTGGGTGTTGATGTGAAATAAAATACAAAACCATATTACATGAAAGTACTTAAATATAAATATCACAACTGTTTTTTATTTTAAAAAACTTTTGTATTTTATTTCACACCAACACCCAATAGTGTTTTATAGGAGTTGACCTTCCACATTCAATTTGCACATTCATTCCCTTAACATATTTATACAGCTAATAATATTTACAGTTACATTTATGATATTTATTTTTATTATTTTTTATTTTGTATTTCCTAATGTTTACATTTAATCAATTTATTCTTAAATTGTGCAACACCAATTTATTGTGTTTAGTTCAAATGAACTTATCAATTTTTAGGGACATGTATAGTAAACGAGTCTTGTTTTAAACTTACATGTTAAATATTATGTCTATTTACAATCTGTGACTATTAACAACCTGTGTTGTAATTAAGTTATAGTACAAGTTTGGAGATGTTATGTTGGGTGTGTTTATGTAGTTTTTATACATCCTTGGTTTTAGAGATTTAATTGTTGCACAGTAGCACTTTAAATATAGTTGTCAAGTCAGCCCAGATTCGCGCCTAAAAGTTTATTTAAGATGGCATATATACTAAATGAATGAGTTCTGAAGAAGCCTACTATGGATAGGTGAAAGCGCTAAACTCTAGTATCATGTTTGTAATATGCAGTTTTATTTTTGATTGTTTTCAATAAACGTTAGCTGTGGTCGTCACATACTGTGTTTCCTCATTAGTTGCGTGAGAAGATAGCACAGTACTGTACACATCTGGACAAAACATGTATGTGTAGTCACGGTACTGTTCAGTTTCTACACAGGCATGCAATTCATACTACGCAGGATGGAACAGCTGTCCACCATGCAGGTCACCCTACTAGGGTTGCCACCTGTTCAGATGGCCAAGGTAGGACATCCCTTGTAGAAATGTGAGAATTTGCAGGATAAAACATACCCCCGGCCAGTGCAAAGGACAGAATTACACGTGTATGCCAAGATAAAAGCTTATACCATAGCATTTGAATAGCTTATGCTATCCCAAATAATAGTTATGTGTACCAGATACAAAATATCTGTATCATGCAGCTAGTACAGAAAATAAGAAATATATTATTTTCTTAAAATCACAGGACATTTGCCATGTCTTAGGTGTTGTCGCAGGACACAACTGTCCAAAGTGGGACCTCCCCTCGCAAAGAGGAACAAGTGGTAACCCTACTCCCCACTGAATTATCGACAGTATATATTCAACTCAATCACATACCGACACCACCTCTCAACCTATTACAGACAAAGCCAGGATGGGTGGACAAACAGGGACAGATGTAATTACTGCTCTCACAAGCTTCGAAAGTTCACTGAATAATAGTATGTACATAAGCAGGAAATGTTGTGAAGGATGTGGGGTAGTCCCCAGTATTACAGAGGTCCGTACATATATACTGTAACAAACCGTCACATATGTTGACTGTACTACTGCATACCCGTAGTTAATTCATAGTTAATTCATAGTTACGTCATGTGCAAAATAATAACCCTCGTAAGAATGAATACAGGAAATAGTCAAATGTGAATGGGAACACCACTCACTGTGGATTATGTATCGTAACCACCCCCACCCATATTATGTATTGCCAACATCATAAGCTGCTGACAGGTGCCCAAACACCTGTGTCTGTAAACAGATTAAATGTTTAAAATGGACAATCCCTGTCCATGTGCTTTGTCTGACATTTGAACACGGTCAGGGCAGTTCCGTTCACCAGTCGCACAAGCCTAAACCCAGATAACCACATGAACACCCTGACAATTAAAGACCTGTATGTGTCAGGAATATAAGCCTTTGGGTTCTGAATATCCCTGCAGTGATGAAATATGCAGCTTTGGTCCAGAGCAGTAGGGAATAGGGAATGTGTAACATGTAGTACCGCATTTTTCCCAGCAGGAGAATGGATGCCTGTGACGTAAGTGAAGCGGTGAGGCATATGTTAATGTAGCTGTGTACTATGGGTATGCATATAAATGAGTCAGAACACCAAACGTATACTGGTTACAGCATCCGGCCAACGTGAATGCAGTCCCAGTTGAACAACGACTACAGCACATATAATGTGAAAGTGTAATGAATGCGTCTGTGCTGTACAGATAGTTAAATATGTAAAGGTGAACGTGTGTTTCGCAAACGTCCGTTAACCGGATTACAGATAATTACTGGTACTGTCACAAGTAATAAAGCCCACGTAAGCACAAAGACTTAGTAAACATATGTAACCCACAATAAGGATATGTATGCGCGCCCGCGCGTAACCCACAATAAGGAAATGCAAGTGCGCCTGTGCGTGTGTGATCCACTCACAGCATAGTAAATGAATGCTGTTTCCCCCACATTAGTTATACATGGCTCAAACCCGTTAACCTCGTAAAGTATGAAACCGGACGAAGCCATGCAAACTACTGGTACAAATAGGGACAAACCCCAGATATGTACCAGAACAAACATAGAAAGTGGATAGAATAACGGGTGTGTCAGTAGCATGGATTCTCTGAAGGGTATGTAGTCGTAACCTGAACTGCTTTCCAGAAATCCCCACCGTAAGTCTTAAATGAAATGCCACTACATTGCCAGATAGACAGGTTTATGTAAAACACAGCAAAGATAAAGGGGCAAGCAGCTGTACACTCTGCGACAATCTGTATAGTGGAAAGGTATGGTATGGATATAGATATATGTGTATACACATAATCCACAGACGTAAACCAAAGCAAATTATGAAATGAGGATTGTACATGTATATATGTATACACAACAGACTTATGTCCCGTAGATATGATATATGTACATAAATAGGCGACGTTATATCTAATATGGGTAGACAAACAGACATGCAGGAAAGGTGAATAAACCACAGCATTCAAAAACATTGGCCAGAAAGTGACAGTCCAGCAAGTTCTACACTTTAAACATGCAGATAGGTGTCCATTGCAGGACTCCATAAACTGAATCATACGTAGTGTCAACTGACATTGACGCAAAAGAAGTGACCGCAGAAAATACGAAATAGCTGTACATGCAACAGTATCAGGTGCAAGGGTGATGACACATGTGTCGACAGAATGTATGACGCATTTAACTGATATCCGGAGAGTGGGGAGTGCATATAAGTGTCTCCACACTTCAGTAACGCACACATTAAACATGTGTAATGGGTACTGTAGAGGGTTGTCAGGTATGGGAATCATGGGTATGCAGAAATGGACCTAGGTGTTGTTTGGCAGGGATTTCGTAGGCCCGCCCCGTGGGAGTGATGTGGGTATAGCACACACCTATATTCTCAATAATGGGGCAAACCATCTACTGGATATTGCGGAAACCATTTTGGCAATATGTAGGGCCCTAAATCAGTGTCATGTAGGCGATTATCATGGATGGACATGCGTACGACCAAGATGGTACCCATAACTGGCAAACTGTCAGAATAACACAGCTGCACTAAGGCATAGTACATGAAATTCAAATAGGGACTATATTAGATATACTCCAGACAAAGTCAGAACATTGTGAGAATACTGGCATACCCATGAATACGGATGTTATGAGTGTTACTAATCATGTAATGGAAATGTCACTCACTATTATCTACCGCACAGTCCATAATGCCTTGTCAGCAATTTACCAGAAAGGCACATCACTATGACAAATGTAACAAGGTCAAACGTCAGGGTGTTTACCCATAATGTGTACAGGTTATGAGTATGAAGGTAACCTGTCCAAAATACATGTACAGAACTAGTGATACTAGGTGGACAGGTGAGAAGAAAGACATCAGGACAAATGAGAAAACATGTACAAGTCACACGCATGTACACCGACAAATGTGAATGACAACGTATGCCCTGTGAATGTCAATGTGGAAGGTTAATAGACACAAATGTAATGTGTCCCTCAGGGTGTCATGCAGTGTCACCGTAACAATGTCCAGTCCCCTAGACACGTACGTGAGCTCTGCCACTGACAGAAAGCGCAAATACCGGCGCACACATACGGTACATGATAGACCAATTAGTGTGGATAAGCAGCTGTTGGCCTGTGTGAAGAATACAACTGTCTGGGTGGGTGTGTCCTGCAATATAAATGTAATGGCATGTGGCCTGTGATGCTGCCATACAGTGCGTGTATTGGTGTCAGAAAGTTGATATTTTGTTACAGACACATACTCCGCAACTGTACAGATTTATGATGAATGTGCAGAGTTCTGCCTCATATGTTTGGTGTGTTCCACGTAACAGTAACATTCTGGCACTTCCATGATAACTGAAGACATGAAATAATGACAAACGTGCGTAAGACACCAAATCCGACAGAAAAGCCATACTAATGCAAAACCTATTATTGTGTCAACTATATACGTTTGTAAGAGCAACATGTCAATACTGACCCTATGTGTCCCACTATCAAATAAGGTCTTGTCCAGCAACTTGCTCTAGGAGGTGGAGTGGTATGAACAGAAACAGATACATGTGTGAGGAAACAGCAATATTGACTGCAAGATAACGCAGAAGGTATGAAATGCGCTGCAGTAGGACGTGCAGTACTGTCCACAGGTATGTGCTGACATGTCAAATGACACAGCAGTCTACATGAAAAACCTTTAGGGCTGTCACCTTTACAAATGATGATACTGGGACATACCAACAGCCATGCACACAGCACAAATAGACATACACACATCAAAACTAGGCCATGATACATGAAGCCTCCGGTGTGTACGAGTACAGTGAGAGTACAGCAAGGATAGATGTCTGCAAAGATATACAGCAAATGCCTGTAAGGGTGTGTAACACTGGCCGTAACATGGACATTGCAGGGACAATGTTGGGAGTTGAAACATACCCCATTGGTATGTGAAAGCTATGCAAATATGTGATACATGAAACAGTCAACTGTCCATGCAAGAGCAGGGTTATGGGCAGACAATAGATGATATATATATATATATATATATATATATATATATATAGAGAGAGAGAGAGAGAGAGAGAGAGAGACAGACATACACACATGTGGCAGGGCTGGTAATTGAACCTACACATGACTACCCTATCACACTACAGCATAACGCATTTACAGAACACGCTACCGAGACTACTAAACACAGCAGACACACAGGCATTCTACTAGGTGTGTGTCAACATCCGCAAAGACAAAGACGGCAGCAGGATACATCTGTGTTGCAAAGCATCTAAAAGCATAACCTGAGTCCCCAATCGGATGGGAGCATATACACAGACACACATCTGGCAGGCCTGGGAATCGAACCTACACCTAACTACCCTATCACACTACAGCTTGACGCATTTACAGAACGCGCTACCAAGACTACTGAACACAGCACTCCCAGAGGCATACTTCTAGGTGGGTGACATCATCCGCAAAGGCAAAGATGCTGATAGGGAATGTATGTGTTGTGAGGCATCTAAAAGCATTATTGTGTCCCCAGGCAGCAGGAAACACACGCACACACACTTGGAAGGGCCGGGAGTTGAACACACACCTACCTACTCTAACACACTACAGCATTACGCATTTACAGAACGCGCTACCGAGATTACTGAACACAGCACTCTCAGAGGCATACTTCTAGGTGGGTGACATCATCCGCAAAGTCAAAGGTGCCAATAGGGAATGTATGTGTTGTGAGGCATCTAAAAGCATTACTGTGTCCCCAGGCAGCTGGAAACACACACACACAAACACACACACACACACACACACACACACACACACACACACACACACACACACACACACACACTTGGAAGGGCCGGGAGTTGCACACACACCTACCTACTCTAACAAACTACAGCATTATGCATTTACAGAACGCGCTACTGAGATTACCGAACACAGCACTCTCAGAGGCATACTTCTAGGTGGGTGACATCATCCGCAAAGGCAAAGACGCCGATAGGGAATGTATGTGTTGTGAGGCATCTAAAAGCATTACTGTGTCCCCAGGCAGCTGGAAACACACACACACCTGGAAGGGCCGGGAGTTGAACATACACCTACCTACTCTAACACACTACAGCATTACGCATTTACAGAACGCGCTACCAGGATTACTAAACACAGCACTCCCAGAGGCATACTTCTAGGTGGGTGACATCATCCGCAAAGGCAAAGATGCCAATAGGGAATGTTTAGAGAGTGAGCGGTCTGAAAGCATATTACCATCCCAAGATAGATGTACACAAACACGCCAGTGCTGTCAATGGGCCAACTAAATATCTATGGAGCACAAAAACACTGAATAGATACGGGATGCACCACAGACAGTACATCCTTCGAGAGAGCAACATGTGTGTTCAATGTAGGCATCCATCGTGACATTGAAATTGGACATCTGGTGCCTGGATGACCACCATGGCTATACAGGATGTCAATGGCCATGCCCACATGCTTAGTATCACATGTCTGTTTGGAATGTACTGTGTGTCCATCTACACAAAGACGTACTGGGCATGCTCACACACTTAGCTGTTGCAAAGGGCCATCTTGCATGCACACCGAGTCTAATCACGGAGGGGCACAGTGTGTAATGTACTGTGTGTCCATCTACACAATGGTGTACTGGGCATGCTCACACACTTAGCTGTTGCAAAGGGCCATCTTGCATGCACATGGAGTCTAATCACAGAGGGGCGCAGTGTGGAATGTACTGTGTGTCCATCTACACAATGGTGTACTGGGCATGCTCACACACTTAGCTGTTGCAAAGGGCCATCTTGCATGCACACGGAGTCTAATCATGGAGGGGTGCAGTGTGGAATGTACTGTGTGTCCATCTACACAACGGCGTACTGGGTATGCTCACACACTTAGCAGTTGCAAAGGGCAATCTTGCATGCAGATGGAGTGTACACACAGAAGGGCACAGTAAGGTATAACTGCCCTCACGCACAGGGTGGTCACACATGCAGTGACCTGTACACACACAGCTGCCATCACAGCTGTCACAGGTGCAGGTCACACACGTACACACTGCAGTGTACACTGTAGCTGTCAAGTCAGCACCATGTCATTGGTGCAGCACTACACAGCCTTACGGTCCCACAACACCATGTGACACATGACCACTGGGCTGTACAGCGGTGTACACCAGCTGTGCAGAGTACACACGTATCAACAGGGATCCAACAGGCGTTATGCATTGCAATGATACCACATACATGAACAGGTTGGCTCAAGACATACCATGGCCCTTACACAGCTGTGACACCTGACTGTTGCTGTACACCAATGAACACACATCTGGGTACGTCATACATGTGATTCTGTGGATGTGTGCATGGACTGCACACACAACGCATACATACATGGCCTTTGATGTACCTTGTGCATAACACTGGCCTAATCAATGCTACACATGTGAATTGAAGGTGGGCCCATGTCTGTTGAATGCTCACACTACAGGGGGTAGCAGTGTTGACCGGGACACATACCCTTGTACTGGTCGCCTGTGACACCCGTGATATCATACTGCAGTCCATGTGTTATGTATGTCAACACACACATGTCCAACAATAGCAATGCATACAAACATGGCAACAGGAGACACATTTGACATCTGTACTGTGCATGCAGCAAACATGCATGTGCAGTGGCCGATGTCCGTAACATAGTTGCACCTACCTACGACATGCAGACGCAATGCAGACCCATCCTTGACATCTGTATATGGTGACATACAAACAGCACATATGGAGGGATGTGTGTACATAACGTGGTGAACCACCTGTCTAGATGTATGTGTGCAGGGGGTGGCTCACAGTTGTGTCACACACCATCCTATCATGCCATGTGCTAACTATATGCTATGTCGCTGTTACGTGACGGTGCTGACATAATGCATACACAGCGGTCAGGTGTTAACAACTATATGTCATATGGCACCTGTAACACCTACAACCTCCCATGTGTATATAGCAGCACATTTGCCTGATATAGCGTTGGTACACATAATGCAATCAATACCACTGCATGTTCAGCAAATGTGTCATCATATGGCTGGTGTATCATTCCCAGCACTGCCATGTGTGTCCGAATGCGTGACTAGGGATGCCACATATCGCAGGGAATATGTCCCAGTTACTACACATCCCTGTACACCATTGTAGAGAACTGTACATACGTCAGTGTGGGAAGCATGACGTTCGCCGGTGATGTGCATCACACACATCGGCTGTCTGTATACACATGTGTGGTCACCACAGTGTGTGTGTGTCCGTATGTATGTCTGGTGCTTGGTGTGAGTGTGTATGCTAATATACGGTGGGAAATTATCACTGGCCCCACGTGTTGACTAACCCATAATGGTGATGCATTGCACAACCCTGTTGATGCCATAGGTCCCAGCCATACTGGCTACCTGTGCATGTCCCTTCTCTGTGACACTTCGTGTGGGTGCATAGTACTGTGAGGGTGATGACCACACAGGCAAGGGTCCCCAGCTGCACACTATGGGGTGTACATTATAGTGGTGTATACCCCATGACTGCGGCCATGTTCACGTACTGTTATGGGTCCTACTGCTGCACAGTGTGGCCTTCATCTACCAAGTGACACCTCACATCATCATTGGCCAGGCCGCTGTGTACAACCCCTGCACCATGTCACCATACCTGTAATGTGTTCTGCTATGTATGTCACATCTCTGTCCAGTGTAGCCTGTGGCACCAACCACATGCATCAGGTGCAGTATATGTGCAGACATCTGTGTCATGTTTGTGTCCAACAGTCAGGATGAGGGTACATGTAGCATGCTGATATTGCCAGACATGCCTGTGTGTACTCCATAGTTACACGTGGGGGACTGCAAACACTGCTACCTGTAGGCACATGCAAGTACACCATAGGAGGGAACCAGGGTATCACAACCAACATGGTGCTACAGATGTAACCGAGACACATACCGTGAACACATCACAATGCATGCTGCAGATGCACTACATGGTGTGACTGGTGCATGTCGACAGTACACAACCTATGTCACATACAAATCTCAGTATTCACACACAACCACTGCAACATACACATCCCTCACTATGCATACACAGGTATTACATACACCTCTCACTATGCTGTTCACTCTGTGCATCAGAATATTTGTGCATAACCCTGCACCGATGGTGTGGATGACAGGGATGTGGCATAGGCTTCACCATATGCACAGGGTGATAATTTTGCCAGGGGCATAGGCTGCACACAACCACTGCAACATACACATCCCTCACTATGCATACACAGGTATTACATACACCTCTCACTATGCTGTTCACCCTGTGCATCAGAATATTTGTGCATAACCCTGAACCGATGGTGTGGATGACAGGGATGCGGCACAGGCTTCATCATATGCACAGGGTGATATGTTTGCCAGGGGCATAGGCTGCACCAATGGATAACATCATGTGTGTGTGTAAGGGCCGGTGAGTTGACTGGACATATCTGTGCAGAATGCATGTGGATGTTGTGGAGCCCTACAGTTGTGTTTGCTGTGTGCGTGTATGTGTGTACACAGTTCTGCCATTTGTGATGCCTACACAGGGTATAACTGGCAGCCCCAGATTGTACAGTGCAGGTTGTACAGCTCACTGTGTCCGTCCATGGCCACGTGACCTGTGCCTGCCTGGGGTTGCACGGGCACTACTAGGTGGAGGTACAGAGTGGCTACTGTCCGACGACACATGTCCGCTGGAAACGTGTCCCCACTGAGACCATCCAGGGCCATGTCCATGTGGCCTGCTGTGTCCTGGTGTTGACAGCACAGCAGCAGCTGCACTGCTACTGCTACCGGCACTATGGGAGCGGGCATGTGAGGTGGCACGGTCACGTCGATCTACACTAGGTGGTGTTGCTGGCCTACGTCCATGTGGCCTATGCCTCACTCCTACCAGGTGTTCCAGCACAGACAGCTCCCGCTCACAGATTGCCATGCCTTGGTCAAGGATTCCGACCATTTCATCTAGTCGCCTATCCAGAACATTAGCAATCTGCTGTTGAGCATTTGCCAATGCCTGGATGTTGTCATTTAGGGTATGGATAGCAGCCCTCTGCACCCTCTGCCTTTTTCTGTTCTGCCGTTCAGCATGTGCCTGTGCCACCACTACAGTCTGGAACATGCGTCTGGTGATACCAGATGCTGCACTCTGTCCTGCAGGTGCATGTCTGCCAGAGGTCCTCCTATGAGCAGCACCGGCCATATGCCTGTGTGGCGCATCTGCAGTCATTACACTGACACCATGGTGTGTAGACACACCTTCTGTAGCCACCACAAATTCCTGTTCCACGCCAACAGACGCTGACTGTCCTTCCTCTATGGCTACCGGTGATGCGGTATGTGTTGGCAGCAGAACTATGTGCGGGGAAGAGGGGGACATAGCTGGCATGGTAACCATTGGCACAGATTCAGCCCCTGACAACCCTGCCTGTACTTGATGCATATGTTCATCACTGCTAGTATCTGTGGGGACACCAACATCAGATGAACCGCAGGAGGGTAACGCACCTACATCACCTGTGAATGCAAAGAAATACTGTAAAGTACAAAAGACACAGACACAGACACACACACAGACACACACACACACAGTCACACACACACACACACACACACACACACACACACACACACACACACACACACACACACACAGACACACACACACACAGGCACACACACACAGACACACACACACAGACACACCATGCATGTGATTTGTCAGATGGCATGCAGCATGCCTGCGATACAGCAGAGGGCATGCAGCTCAGACATTAAAAGTGTTAGTAAGCATACCTCCCTGGGGTGCACACTACAGCAAGCAGGTGTCATATCAGTAGCCATGCAGTTCACACATTCATGGTAGTATTCATGCATCCCCGTGATACACCATGTGGCCCAGAACAGGATAACAGTACACATGGCTGACGTGACCTTGACATGTAATCTGCTGACATGTGCATTAACATGCATACATGTATGACACAATGGTGTCCTGACACATGTACAGCATCATAATGGGCTTCACATTGCAGTGTTGTGTGTATGCCCTACAGATAGAATGCATGTTTAGCAAATGTGCATGAGCATGGGAGGATAGTGTGAGCCGTCTACATTACTATATAGTTTGAAGTACAGACGCTGTGCCATTGCATGGCAATGTGAGGCATGTATGTTGCTGTAGGATGCATAATATGTACACATTGCATAGCCATAACTGCAACACAGTCGTGATGTTCGACAGATCGTATATGGTAGACTTCAGTGACATCTCCAGTAGCTGTGCACAGGCTTTTAGGTTGTCCAGTGTACCACATCAACTGTATAATCAGTCAACTAAGACTATAATTGGACCATGTGTGGACAATGTGCAACAGGGTGTATACACATCCCAAGTACTGCGTGGCTACATGTCTCTAGCCATCCCCCATGGCCATGTGTGCACATGTGTTGGCCAATTGTGTGTGGTGGCCATCTACTTCACATGTCTGTGTGGTCCCATATGACACACACCCATACATGTCAGATATGTCACAATCCACAGGGCTATGCAGACAATGGGTTGTATGTTTGGTACGTGGGGTATAAGTCATGCGATAGTGTGACAATATTGCAGACAGAACACTACATGTCTGGGACATGTCAGGTGGCACATCACAATGTGTGCACCCAATGCAGGGGCATATGACACAATGGTGACACTTGTGGGCTGCCCATATCACAGCTCACTGTGTGGTACTGTGTGCATACCACACATGTTGTTCCAATGCATGCTACATATGCCTCCATTGTAGAACACCTCCACTGTTGTATGCACAGCTGACCACACATGTCGCATTGACAAGTACTGTGGTTTCAAGTCTGTGTATCATTACGTTTGTATATATTGCACATGGGTGGCATGTGTGAATGCATGGTGGAGCAACCTGCATATCGTGACTGGAACAAAAATCAGGTGTGCAAGTGTTAACTGGCCACATGGCAAATAGATCTACACTGTAACATGCCTGATACTGATGACAGTCTCACCTGCAACGGACCCATGTCTGTGCGGCATGCCAGAGGTACCTGTATAGGGGTGACACACCAGTATGAACATTATCCATGACTGTATGACAGCCACAGGTTGCACTGTGCATGTGAACACATTCACCTGTGTAATAGCATATAGTATGCACATGTGTGCATACACAACGTAGCATACTGTAGTATGCAGCATGTGTGTCCACATACCTGGCATATGTTGTTACTTTACATAATGTACAGTGACACATGCAACTACATGGGATATAATAGCCATATGTGCATTACTGACTTACCAGGCAACTCCAGGCTCATTGGTTGGGAGACACCCACCTCCACGATGGCAGCCAGTGTTTCTGGATGCTGTTCCCTGGGTGTCCCCAAACTGGCCAGTTGCTCCTCGGTGTGTGTGAGTGGGGGCTGGGTTGGTGGCCTACCACCTGTTCCACCTTGTTCTTTGGCGATTGCAGTGGCACACTGTTTTGCAAGTTGTATCAGGACCATGCAGTGTCTGCGCACCTGCTGGTAGGTGCGGTTATGGCCACCCACATCGTTCACCCTCCTGTGTAGATCCTGCCACAGGTCATCCCGCTGCTGGGCATGCTGTGGCACATGACTGAACAACAAGTCATAGTTGTCATGGAGCTGTGGGATGTGGACATCATCCTCCTGGCGGGTGTATGCTGAGAGGCGTGTACGGGGCATTATCTGTAAAACATAATGATGGTGACAGGTCACAGTTTCAGAGATGTACAGAGATACTGCTGCACATACATTTCTATGAGATCTACTGCATCTGCACAGTTGTCTTTGCAAAGCATCATGACACTGACATGACTGACGTGTTTGTGTCACACATGTCACACCCATTATGCATTGGATATCATCACCATATATGTGTATCACCTCATTACAGTGTTCATACTCCATGTAAATGCTGTCTTGCTGTGGGCATGTCTATTTGCCTGCACTTGTGTTCTTACCTATCTGCACATGCCTCGATGTGTCCACGGTACTACTGTTGACCTGGATGCTGTGTATATGTCACATATCAACACAGACACAGCCGTAATGGACTTGAGCAGTGACAATGCACACATACGCATGGACACCTGTACATGCATGTGTTTTGCCATAGACATCTACACAGCACTGTACAACTGTTCAGCATCCTGACACGGATCGCCTGTATTACACATGTGATAGACATGGGACAAGGAATAGTCAGACGACATTCGCAGGGATGGTCATCAACCATAGCATGTGCGGGCATGGTTTCCATGCTGTTACAGATGGCCATTGTGCCACCGCAAGCTGCATCAGTGCCACATTACTGATCCAGTTAGTTGATAGTACATCTACCATGTGGCCATCACACCATGTATGACTGGGATGACATCTGCAGCTTTGATGGACAGGGTTGCATGGTATGGCGGGAGTATGTCACATATATGGCACAGGGATCTGTCCAGCCTGTGGTGATCCTAGTATTAGGACAGTGTCTGTCCATGACATATGTCATATAGATCAGGATATGGACATGTAACATGTCCATCATCATGGTGTAGCAAATGTTCTTCTGCAAGGTAGACAGCATGCTGCATAGTGGAGGTGTGGATTGTGAAGGCTGGTATCACACATCCATGCATAGCCATTACCCCTTACAGGTGGTATGTGATCCAATATTGGTCACCAGAGTGCTGTATATGCCTGTCCAGTGATCTCCGTGCTCATGGATGGCACCCTGACATGACATGGGTACCTCATATGACTACCTAAGGGGCCTGGAGACGTCACCATGTCGGGGATGCACTGCACAGCACCATCCCTTACACAGTGTCCATAATGTTGACCACAGCCTAGGTAGTAGTGTATGGGTACAGGGATGTTCACCTAGCGGTGACACTACTGGTATCATCCATCACACTGTGCACATATGTCACACACCTCACCCACACAGCCCATTCTGTATGTTGTTCACAACACTGACACAGCTAAACTGATAGGTCATAGCCATTCACAGCCATTCACAGCCTTACATACACAGATGCCTAACATTTGTCTGTGTGGTATGGGCTACAATGAGGGTGGGGTACAACACATTAACCCTGTTCTACTGTATCTGGCACTGATGTGCTGTGCACATGTCACCTTTTGTAGTTGTGAGTCTGTCAACAGGCCACTGGTGGAACACTCCTGTGACATGCAAAGGTATTTGTAATCAAATATCCGTGCTATCGTGTACATCTGTACTGCTAACATCTACAGTGCTAATGGTTCATGGACATGCACACCATACTCAGCAGGGTTATAGTGCGGTGCCACCCTAAATGACTGTCATCACCACTTGTGGGTTGATATTATCCAACACCCTATCTGTATTGTATGGTCATGCTAGGCACTTGTTCAGAACATGTGAGCATGTCATGAGCTACTGATTACTATAGCGCCCATTTCACACCATTTCCCACAGGTACACTGGCTGTCCTACACTTCCCAGCTTGCTTAAGGTACGACAACTGTTGTACACATGTAACGCACATATCCTGTGGGACATGGTTGTATATACAGGCATGTCCAACTGTCACGTACCAGTGCTACTGCCTGTCTATATGAGGCATATGTCGTACATGTGGCAATAGAGAAATTGTCTCATGTACACATTCAATGCTTACCTACCAACATACGGCACTACAGCCTGTGGGGGATGCACGTCTGCAGCCGTGCTGGGCCCATAGCTCTTAGGTGTACCTCATTACGGGGAACGTACCTCATTTGGGGTTCTAAAAGGTGCATGTTCCTCAAGGTTCCACATTGGAAGGGTCTGTCACACATTTATTGTTGTACATAGTTTACCTGCTAGCCATGGCTAAATAAATGAGAATCATATTAATTCATTGGAATATCTGTTTTATACGTAAGACCAGCCTATTTTAGCCATCATATGCCCTTCCTAGTTGACGCTGTTAGTAAGCCAGTTGTAAGTGTTCCTCGTTTCGCCCTCACACAGTATGAGGACTAATGTTCCTCATTTTGGGGACAGGAGGCTGACAGCTATGGCTGGGGGTAATGCTGTCACCAACCCTGACTGCACCTGACAGTCATTTGGGGATGTGTAACATTCGCAACACACCCCACCCATCACATAGTCTCACATGATCTACACCACTGGCCACACCTACGAGGACAACCTGTGCAGTACGTCTCCATACTCACAGTAGGCACCAGAGGTAGCCCCCATCATGGAAGACAACATCACCAGCTTATAGCCCAGAGACTCATGTGTGCCCACCACATACAGCCAATAGTGAGTTATAACATTCACAACACACCAGTCATAGCTGACTCTGTAGGGTGTCACACTGCAGTTCCACACAGCAGACTACACAAGGCTTTAGTTGCTTACATCTTTCTGTTGGGTAACTGCTTCTGCAACATAACCTATGCACCCATGCCACACCTCACCAGGTATGATATGTCTGTCATTCGCCATGTTAGTGTCACTGCCCTGTGATGCCACTTCACAGACTATGTGTGCAGGGACATGCAATAGCTCACCAGTCTTATAGCCCTGAGGGTGTGGGCATAGCCCTGGGGAGCATTTTGCATTCTTCCGGACATGATACCACTGTACAATGACCGACTGTGTCACTTCAACAGTTGACTATGCTCCTATTGTCATTCCACAGGCATGTGGTATCTGTCCGCTATGACTGTCCTGGTCAAACACAATGCTGTGGCACAGATGACTTGCACCTGTCGGCCCTGGGAGTACAGCTCACATGTAAGGCTCTTGCTGCTTCTATACTGCCTGTCTTGCACAGTTTCCAATAACCGTCACCAGCAGGGTGGTAACTGGCATGCGCGACATGGGGTCATGTGACACATTGCTTGCATCTTCCTCTGTGACACACGCAGGCAAGGCACACCTTATAATGCACCACTCAGACATCTCTGCAGTGACTGGGACCTGCCTCTAGGCTCTTTAGAGCACATCTGCAATGACAGGTTATAGACAGACCATACCTTTCAGGCACATACCTGGACCGGCACACCCACAGCTGAGGGGTTCCCATATCCCACTATGTTTTGCACGCATCATGGCAAGTTGCTTAGCACAATGCATCAGAGGTGCTTCATGTGCAACTAACTGTGTCTGGGACCGCTATACACATTGTAACAAGCGACAGAGTCAACATCATACCCCACGGGTAACATACCTTCTATGGTGGTATAGTGGACAGTGGGCCTCAGCTACTACTGATGTGTGACTGACACTGCCCCACACTTCACTGGGATAGCCACTCATGTACCAAAACATCCATGAGTCAAACCCTTCGCTTTGCTGGATCAACCCATACACACCACCTCCAAGACCTACATTACCCTTGGCATGAACACTACCACCATGTGACTGGTGTTACACCTGGGGTTATCCCCTCATTGGTGGATTCCGAACATATGCTAATCTACCTTGTTAGCCACATCTCAGCAACACACCCATCACAGCATACACAGTACATGTGTACTACAACACCTACTACACATGTCTGCTGACAGCGGTTGTTAACATCATGACACCCGTGCAGATGGACAATGCACATACAAATGCTGACACATACCCCAGTGCACTTAATTAGCATGTACTCAACTGCATGGATCATGCTATTCCACACAGAGCCATGATGGTACGCACCAGATAACAGACGCCACTCTGGTGGTCATGTTCTACGGACATATGATGTACAACAACAGGTGTAGGCTGTTGCACAGTGGTGTACATTCCCATGTGTGGTGTGGCTCACTGGTCAGCCGTGGTGGGGCCACAGGGTCTCTCATCACATACTCCAAGACTAGCTACGTAAACATGACTGCCACACATTCCGGGGTGTACCACCAGGCATTATGGTGGTATGTCAGTATTCAATGGCAACACCCACATCTGCTGTCACATAGAACAGTCACTCAGGAACATTGCAGACCCAGGTATTGTTGGCAACATGCTGGAGGATGGATTCAATGCTGACAGTACACCCTCTCACTCACTACAGGGCTGCAATCCATACATGAACATTGTGGTGTCCCTGTGGTCACACCTACACAGTACTGACCTACACTCTATATGTCCTGGGACACTGGCCCCATGTCACCTTCCAACGTCCCAGGCTGTGATGTCCACCAACCTCTGAATTACATGTCTCCCCACTAGGCCACCATATTCAGTAATAGCCTTGTTTTAGACATTGTAGCCCCTGAATGGCACACAGCAGCATTTATCACACTACACACACGTGGCACCGCATTGCACGAGTGGGACTATAGTCCTACACACCTGACCGGACTGTTCTGCATGGCTATGGGGCACATCATCAAGGATGTCATTCTCAGAGACATTGTTGGGCTCCTGTCCTCTGCTGCCACCCGGGTTGGGCTTGTTAAGTCCAGAGCATGGCCCCTACACATGGTGGACTCCTTTCATACAGTTACCAGGGCAGTTGCTGATGGTACGGGAGTCCACACATCCTACATTGTCCTCTCATTGTCTTTCAGCACCATTCCCCATTCTGGTATTGACAACATACACATCCACCTGCACATCGTACCCTGTGTCTCAGGATGTTATGCTATGCGGCTCATGGACAGGACACACAGTGAGGCCAGCATACCATAGTACCTACTTCATGTCAGGCACATTTGGCATACCACGGTCCTCAGTCATAGGGCCCCTCATGTTCAGTATATGCTTCCCTGTAGAACAGGCTGGCACAGGGGACTTTCCCTGCCTAGCTTTTGAACCCCTACATACCAAGCGCCATGATTGCTCCACCAGCTGATACTGACTCCGACTATACGGGTGTCGCTGTGACAGATACATAATATGACTATCATGGCATCAAGCTGCATGACACAAGGTGCATGCACATCACCTTTGCATTACACCATTCACCCACTGACTATCACATGGATGGTAGTCCCCTACATACATATCACATTGTACATGTTTGCAGGACACACATATGTCGCACCCACTCATGTGGTTACCGTATTGCCACTGTGGCGTGGATATCTTCCTACGTGGCCACACCTATCTGTACTGGGTGTGTAACTGGTACATAGGCACCCATTGTACCTCTGCACTCAAGACATCTACACACATTCAAGGGTACACCACCCCATTTAGGGTGTACCTTACACAACAGCTACAGCTTTACATGCCACAACATTAACACGCCATAACGTTTACTGAGCTCCGACAGTTTAAATATGTGGCTGCACTACGGACACCACATCTGTACACATTTGCATACTACATACTCAGGGGTGACCTCTGCTGATCAGACAGGGCCCATGTCCACAACATTATTGATGGATATACTCTTCATACGCAACATAAGCAGAGGCCACTGTAAGCAACATGCTCATGGATATGTGCACACATGCCACAATGAGTGGGATGTGCTTCTGGGTTACATTCTCAAACCGGACACTCACCATGCTGTGGAACATGTCCTATGTACATCACGCAAGGACACTCAGTAGCACTGTTCTTGTGATACCTCCCTTGGTGGTTGGGAGACACATGTAGGCCTGGGATCACTGCAGTGGTTGTACTGTGCAGTGGTGCAGGTGACACCTGGCTCTGCTCTTCACAGGACACTACCCTGGTGAGGTGCCACTAGTGTGAACACTGTAGTTGTGCTTACACATGGACTTGCCAGACTGCATAGTACCCCGCTATGCACCTGTGCAGCTATTACATGTCCTTTGTGCATGGTTACTTGATAGCCCTTCCATTTAGATTAGCTATCATGCTATTACTATGTCCCATACCTACAGGCCATATGTATCCTGTTATTCTACATACCAATAGATGATACCTGTGGTATGCATGATATGCCTGTTATGCTGTGTAGAATATCTGTCATACCTACCTATAATACTATACATTACACATATGTCACATAGTATCCCATAATGCAAAGCATACTTGCTCAGTTGGACCACCTTACATATGTCATTAACATTATATGCCCATACACATGTGTGTTGTGACAGTATATCAACATATACTATCCCCTGCTATGGCACATCCTTGTTGGACATACCCTACCACTGTCGGCGGGTTGTATGGCATTGTTCTGTTTAATGGCCTCATGTAGCATCCCTTGTGGTGTCTGTGCTGTGTACCTTGTGTCCCACTGCTGGACACACAGATTCTACAAGCGTTAGTATGCTCAGCAAGACATCACTACATAAATACCTTTCCCCACTTTATGCATTGCGGACACGTTTAATTAATGCAAACCAGGCTATACATACAGTAAAACTAATTAATACAGATCATGCTATACATAACCTTACATATCGGGCGTTCTACATACCTTGTTGTCGTTACGGCATTTCGTTTCTATCTCTCTCACAATGTTTCAACTGTTATTCAGTATGAGCATACGGTTTGAACGTCTGGCAAGTCATCCTTATATACGTCGATACCTGAAACATGTGGATTCTTCCCGCCAATTGGTGTTCCTGAGTGACTAATTACCTGCATATCAGCTGTGCAGCTACTCCATTCACCAATTACGCGGCGACAGTGGGGTATAATTGAATTATCCACCTGGGCGTTGCCTATTTGCCCTACCTTCGGGGAGCCGGTCTGTATTGTGTTTTGTTATGTGTAACTGCAACTGCTATGCATGGAGACAGGTATAGTTTGGATTCATGCCCCCCGTGGATTGTGTGTGACAGGTAGAGTATTTGGTTTAACATGTGGGTGTACCTGTCATCCCAACGTCTGATAATGGAGTATTGCAATCAAAACCTGTAACATGGCTGTTTGTTCTATTATACAACACCTGCAATTTTGCATGTCGCCATTAATTGTGTCTCCCACACGGTATGTTGAGGGTTCTGCAGATGTAATTGGCTGACTGTATGTTTGTGCTGCTATTACAGTTTGTATTGCTTTAGTTTCTAGTGTGGGGGATGTCGGTGGTTGTACGTAACATATACGGTTTGTGGGCCTTGCATTTCTACATAATCCGTATATATGTGTGTGGGCTCCATCCCTAATTGGGGAGCAAACAGTTAGTAGACTTATGTTACGGGATTGTACATTGGGCCATTGTAAATTGATTTCTATATCATCTGCAGGTGAGCTTGCTACTTGTATACCTCCGTAATTGCAGCGATATATCAGGGGATATGTGTAAGAGACAGCTATCCCTTGTATTTCTGTCCCAGATATTTGCAGTCATTGTGGTTGTGTTTTTAAAAGAGCCTGTTTGCCATGGGTTGCCACCTTTTCATATGGTCATTGTTGGACACTTGTGGGACACAAAGCAGTGTTTACAGGGCAACACATAGCCACGGTCAGTACACAGGTAGCACATACTTTTATCCTCACTACATACCATACTTTTGTGTGACTTTGGCTACTTATCATATTGCATGTAACATTTAAGTTTCTTACATACAGGCATAACTATTAAATACGACTGTTACATTATATATGGGACATATTTATGTCATACCATCTTGGACATTTGCCCTTTGCACTGTTTTATGTCAGGACACACCTGCCCAGGGTGGGGATGTCCCTCCTACTGTGGTACCGGTAGTAACCGTATGCCTACGGCTAGCTATACCCACACCTACCATACTGATCTGCCTCTGACTTGGCACCAACATACACATGTTGCGGACACACACACACATTACAGTCACACAGACACGCACATGGCACCCTCAATGCACACTTACACAGACTACGGCACTCACAGACACAGTTGAACACAGTACCTACGTGGACCGTGACACCGGCATCGGTGACTAACTGTCCCTTCATATCATCATACTATTACTCACAGATGTACTGTTCCAGTACTGTGTTCTATCGGTCTTTCAGCCTCGTGGTTACGCATGTCGGTATGTTACAAATTCCATGGTTGGCGGTATCCTATTTATTTGTACCTCCAAGATGTTATGAATGTTGTTGAACTATCTATTCTCTTTGCAGATATCGCTGAATCCATCTATATCACCATATATCCCTCTATTGCCCTTTCTATCTGTATTATATATATGCATATGTGTATATATATATATATATATATATATATATATATATATATATATATATATATATATATATCTATATATATATATATATATATATATATATATATATATATATATATATATATATATATATATATATATATATATATATATATATATATATATATATATATATATATATATATATATATATATATATATATATATATATATATATATATATATATATATACATACATATACATATATATATATATATATATATATATATATATATATATATATATATATATCTGGCGGGGAACGTGACAGGCACACAGCACCACCATATGCTGTAAGACTCATGTACTGTTCAGGTGTTTGCATTCCGTGTTCCACTGGCTGTTGTGTTTACAATGTTTGAGGGCTGCCTATGTAGGAGTCACACATTGGGCCACCTATACATGACAATTTACAGGTGGTCATGTTTGTGTGCCATCCATTTTACTGTGTGTGCAGGTGGAAAGGTGTCAGTCCGTAGCGGCCTACACGGTCAGAGTATGTGCTATACGTTCCCTCTTTGCCAAGGCATAGGCATATTGGGCACGCCTCCATCTGCCTACTGGGGCTGGCACAGTGTGTTCATGGTCTGAATCCCTCTGTGCCTGTACTGGCTTTGGCAATTGTGGTGGGCTATGTGGGCCTTCACCATTTTGTCCCTGCTGCAGCTGCTTCCGCAGGATCATATTATGTAGCATGGCACATACTATGATGATGTGGGCACACATGCCTGAAGAGTACTGCAAGGCTCCACCAGATGTATCCAAGCACCGGAACCATGATTTCAGCATCCTGAACACACGCTCTATGATGATTCTGGTTTGTGCGTGTACCTCGTTATGGCGTTCTTGCATGGGTGTGTGTGCATTTCTGATGGGAGTCATCATCCACGGCTCCAGTGCATAGCCAGCATCCCCCACGAGATGGCCATGCGGGATGTCCCCCCTGACAAATACCTGATACAGCTGTGAAGCATGCCAGATATAGGAGTCATGGTAGCTTCCAGGGCTGCCAGCACACACATCCATGATAATGCCCTGGGCATTGCACACGACCTGGCAGTTGATGGAGTGGAATCCCTTGTGGTTTATGTAGCACATACCCTGCTCACCGGGTGGTGACTTGATTTGTATGTGCGTGCAGTCTATCACACCCAGTACCTCCGGGTATTGTGCCACACGGTGGAAGTGGCGCATATTGCTGGCCAACTCCTCCTGAGTTCTGGGGAAGTATATCTGCTCATTGGCATGTGGTAACATGGCATCCAGGAACTGGTGTAGTACCCTGGATGCTGATGCCTGTGAGATACCCATTATATCTCCAGTTGGCCTTTGAAAGGTACCTGTGACCAGTATTCACAGGCTTACACATACCTTCGTGTCCACTGGTATGGGTTCCCCTCTGTTGTTTCTGGTTCTCAGGCGTGGCCGGCACAGCTCCACTATTTGCTGTAAGATGTCCCTGTCCACCCTGTAACGCTCTACTATCTCCAGGTCATGTAGCCCCTGGTAAGTTACCCTTGGTCTGAACACTCTCCTTCTCCTCCGAGGCCTGCGGTGGTTGTCGGCATCATCCTCCACAACACCGTCAGTCTCTAAGACATGCTGATGAATCACAGCTATGGCAGCTCCCAACATGTACATTTTAAAAGTTCCCTGTGTGTTTACACCTATGTTGCGGTGTTTGGGAATACACAGGTGTGTGTTTGGTGCTTACACACTTTATACTATTGTGCTGTGAACACCAATGATGTCATAGGGTGTGTATGTACGTTTGTAGCTACAACTTAAGTTATGTGTTTTACTGCCGGAACTACTATTGTGGTGCCTTTGGTGTTGAATTACATTTGCCTGCCATGGATTACCTCTTGGCCTTCCCTTTTCATTTCTGCGCGTTGTACCTACCATTTTCTGGCATGCATCCTGCAGCCTACTTTCATTTGTGCTTTCCTGGACCTGGCGTATCTTGCGTTATGTGTGCTACTGCCAGTCTGCTGTCAGTTTGCTTTGCTCTGCTGTGTCAGGTCTCCTATCTTTGCAATCCAATACCTCCCCTCTTTTCTTTGCATTCACATGTCTCCCAGGTTGCAGGTTTCTGCAAGTGGACTTGTCAGCTGCCGTCGATTGGCCTTCGTGGGTTGATTGGTGTCGATTGCTCATTAGTACTCCAATTACCCTACTTCCGCATTTCCTTTTCTTCCCCTGACCTTCCTGTTTCTGCTATTGTTTGCAGCGCGTGCGTCCAATTACAGGGTTTCCGGCACCTTTTCATCCTCATACACATGCGCTTTTGGCCACCACATGTGCTCTCAGCTAAACGATTCCTCCCCACCCCTATCATGCAGCTTTGCTTAGCAATGGACAGGCCAGATTTGCAATGCTCCAATGTGCTTAGTGCTACAGTGGCACACCCCTCTGCTGATGTCATGTATCTCCTCTGAACCACTCCTCGGTGTTATACTGCTGTGCCGTATGGTACAACCTTCCTCCGGCGGGACATTTGCGATTCAGTATTATCTGCCTCATTTGCATGGCATTGACTACTAATTCATAGTTACCGCACCGAACACTATCGCAAGCCCTTGGCAACCCTTGCACCTTGGTTGTGGTGTTCCATGCCTACCATTGTGTGTTATGCTGTAAACCTGCTTTCTATTATGTTGCGATTTTATGACATTTTTATATTATTTCTTTATGTTACAGCTTCTGCACACATGACCTGCGGTTCTGCTGTGCGTTACTGTGGACATGACATTAAATGTTGTTATTTACATGTTATGCATCTTTTCTTATGCCATTGGCTGTGTATTTCACCATTGGCATATGTTCACGTTGTGATACCTGAGTCTGGCCCTCTTCCATAGCTCCGATGTTATGTTTGGGAAAATGTAAACCATGTTTTTTGGTTTACATTTCCATGGGCTTACGCTACGCCTGCACCACTTCATGAATCGCTATATGCCTTCATTTGCATGGTGCAACACTGCACATGGGGTGATTTGCATACCTACGCCGGGGGCTGCGCAGATCTGGCATACACCGGTAGTGCACGTGGAATTGGATCATACCTAAATCGCTCGGCGGCCATATTTGACATTATAATGCCTACGCTATGCGTGCACCTGGCACAAACTTCATGAATCCTAGGGATAGTGTAAACTGAGACTGTGCTACCTTAGAACTGAAACTAAAAAGCTAGAGACAAATTAAAATATGTAATATAAGTGCAGATTATTAAGAGTAACCTCCTAACCCAAATTTTATTAAGAAACCAACTCACTAATAAAATGACTAACTAATTAACTAACAAAAAGATCTACTAGTAGATGTCTATCGGAATAAATATTAGTAATTTAAAAACTGAAACACTTTTAGCAAAATCTTTTTCATACCAAATAAATACTTCATCAAGTTTGTGTGTAAAGAACATATCATAATGTTAATGAACATTATGTATAAATCTACAAGTGAGCACCTAAGTAGGCTGAAAACCATAGCTATAATTGCTAAGGTGAAAATACAGTGAAAATGTTAAAACTAAAGCATTAGGTCCCTGGGATCTGTCACACTGGTCTTTCTGAGAATTTGTGTGATACCATGGATTTTTCTTTTTAAAACATTAATAGTAAAACTGTTCAAGCATTGTGCTACAGGTTCTGCCAATAAGTATGAAACTCTGATGTCTGGCATTATTTAATGCATTATAAAGTAACTGTAATCATATGTGATTAGTGAGAGCATAAAACAAATATGAAGACATCAGGGATATTCTATGAACTTAGGGACAAGTAAGAGGCATTTTGCTGTGCATATATATATATATGTGTGTGTG